>NC_022015.1:37923708-37931955 GCF_000317375.1 Microtus ochrogaster
AGAGAGAGAGAGAGAGAGAGAGAGAGAGAGAGAGAGAGAGAGAGAGAGAGAGAGATTCCAATGTCAAAATGAATTCTAAACTCAGTCTCATTTTGGAGCATAAGGCTGGGAACAGAGAAAATACTGTTGTTTGTTTTGAGACAAGATCTCATATAGCCCAGGCTAGACTCAAACTCCCGAGTAGCAAAGGATGACCTTGAACTTCTAATCCTCTTGATTCCACCTTCTAAGTGCTAGGATGACAGCTGGGAACCATCACACCCAGCTTTTTTGTAAGTCCGGCGTGGAACCCAAGGCTTTGAGCATGTCAGGCAAACACATCGCCCACCGAGCCACATGCCAGGCTCTTTCCTTTCTTCTCACTTTTTCTTTCTTCCTTTTCTCTCTTCTTTCTTTCCCTTCTCTTTGCTATTTTATTCTATTTTGTTCTTTGAGACCTGGACTATGTAACCCAGACCTGGAATTCTGGTTTTGGTTGTGAGCCTAATCTTTAACAACTGAGCCATCTCTCCAGCCCAAAGCCTGGAAATCTATAAGAAGCCCACACTAGTCTCAAACTAGTGATCCCCCTGTCTCAGTCTTACAAGTTTTAGGATTACAAGCATACACTACCACTCCAGCATGGCTCCAGAGCTGCCTGCATGCTGGCAATTGCTTTGCCAGTGAATCGTGTCCTCAGCACAAGAAAATGCTTTCAAAATTTATTTGTTTGTTTACTATGGCCCAGAAAAATTTAAAATCAGAAATATTATTAGGAATGCTTCAACCATGATACCTCAGCCATATGACTGTCTAAAAAAGAAGTGAACAAGGCAGATACCAGTAGACATGCTAACGTGGGAAGGGGAAGTCTCTGGGGCCCCATCTCTAGACAAAGAACTACAGGCATCTAAGGGATGCTGAGAGAGAAAAACACTTTCCCCAAGGGAGGAGCCCATTGATGGATTGTCTGACACCAAGTGATCAGACCCCAAATCACTTACATGCAAACAACAGTGAACAAGCTCAGCGGATTGTGTGTGTGTGTCTGTGTGGTGTGTGTGAACGTGGTATGGTATGAATGTATGTGTGAGTGTGTGTGAGTATATATGGTGTGTGAATGTGTGTATGTGAATATATGTGTGTGATGTAAGTGTGGTGTGCGAATTTGTGTAGTGTGTGTGACTGTGTGTGTGGTGTGTATGTGAATGTGTGTGTGGTGTGTGTAAGTGTGGTGTGTGTATGTGTGTGTGTGTGTGTGTGTGTGTATAACAACAGCAATTAGAGAGAGGCCAGGAAAAAATCAGAAATATTTATTTGAAGCTCAACAGCTAAGGAATGAACAACATGGCACTTGTATCTAAAGGGAAGTTCAGTGCTATCAGCTTGTCAGAGCCAAGGGACAGGGCAGCAGGGACCATTCCCAGGTCAGAAGGACAAATATCCCAGGGACATGGTGGCACTTTCACAACACAAGCAGTATCCCATTCTTCCTGGAGTGTCTCCCGGAGGCATATTCACCCTCTGCTAGGAGAGCAGCAGCTTGCATGGATCAGGGTGGTTCTCAGCTCTGCCTCAGGTTCAAAGTTCTTAGAAGAACCCCAAAGTTAGCCTATAGGCCCCCAAAAGCTGAGTGATCCATGGTTCCACAAGAGTCCAACAGGCACCCACAGGCCCTGACCAAGACCTAGGAAGGGAAGGCCATTGAGGGTGGCTCTACCCACTCTCACATCCCCACTGTGCCTGCTGCTGGGCTCACTGGTGTGGGCACATTCTCCCCTCTCCCCAGCTCAGGGGCAACCTCCAGAAGTGCAGCTGTGTGGCCGTGACAAACGTTGCACTCTGCTTTTGCAGCAGGTGCTCCCTGTGATTGCTGTGACAGTGACCACAAACCCAATGGCTTCAGAGAGTCTGAGGCTGGGCCAGTGGAGTGGCTCCAGGGTTAAGGGGCTTGCTGCACAGTGTGCTAGCTTAAGTTCAATCCCAGGATTTACATGGTCAGAGGAAAGAACAGACTTCAACACAGACCTGCCGAGGCACGTATAGTGAAGCACTTGCGTCTCTCTCGGTCTCTCTGTCTCTCTCTGTCTAGAGAGTTCTATGAAGGGTAGGAAGTCCCCCCACCTCTTGACCCTGACAACCCACATTGTGGAAGGAGAGAACATCCCCTGGAAGTTTCACCTGTGACCCCCCCAAATACATGACACCACCCCACACAAGAAGAAAACAACTGAATGTAAAAGAAAATGTTTTATAAAGAGTTCTTGAAAAACAAACCTCTGGCAAAGTAAGAAAGAAAACAAGCAAATTAAAAAAAAAATGGCAGAAAACTGTGGCTTTAAAAATCCTGAGTCCCTGGGTAGGTGGTGCATGCCTTGATCCCAGCAGTCGGAAGGCAGAGGCAGGGGGATTCCTTTAAGTCTGAGGCTAGTCTGATTTATAGTAAATTCCAAACCAGCCAAGGCTACATAATGAGAATGCATCTCAAAAATTCAATAGTGGGTGGGGCTGGAGAGATGGCTCTGCGGTTAAGACTGCTGCCTGCTCTTAAATAGGACCCGAGAGTGACAGGGAGCTCACAACCATTTGTAACTCCAGTGTGAGGGGATTTGACAACCCCTCCTGGTCTTCATGAGCACCCACAGACATGTCTTACACACACTCAGATATATACCCATAAGTAAAATAAAAATGAAAAATAAATCTTAAAATGTTCTGAGACTCTAGGAGAGTACTACAGCAAATTTTATACTGACAAGTGGGAACCCAGAGGGCAAGAGTATTTTGATATTAACAAATGGCACACTCTAAGCAATGGCTCTCAAGCAGAGATGATGCCTGAATAGTCCTAATACACAAACAATTGGATCTAGAACTTCGCTTTGGAGCTCTGAACGTCCAGTCCCACACACAGCAATGACCAGATGGTTTTGCCTTCTGCCAAGCCTTCAAAGACAGCAGGTCTTGCAGGGCACAGACTGCTCAGGAGGCAGAGGAACAGCCACACCTCCAACCCGTTTTTTAATTGCAATAACGACAGACAAAAGCAGAAGCAGGAGCACAGCGAGTGGCAATTTCATCCATGAGTGGAGACAAAGGTACCTGGAACAGAATCAGGTCATGGTCAGGTGCAGAGACACATGCCTTACCCAGCAACGGGAAGGTAGAAGCAGGAGAATCAGGACTCCTAAACTAGCTTGGGTTATATGATACCCTGTTTCAGAAAAAGAAAGAAAGAAAGAAAGAAAGAAAGAAAGAAAGAAAGAAAGAAAGAAAGAAAGAAAGAGGGAGGGAGGGAGGAGAAAGCCATATCAAACTAGGAAAAGGGAGAGGATGAGGAAAAAAAAGCTGGAGAGATGGTTCACTGGTCAAGAGCACTTGTTCTTGCAGAGGACTGGGTTTGGTCCTCAGCACCCACATGATAACTCACCGTGATAACTTCAGTTCCGGTGGAACCAATAGCCTTCTGGCCTCCAATGGCACCGCATTCATGTAATACACTACATACACGCAGGCAAAACACCCACATACGTAAAATGAAAATAACTTTTTAAAAAACAATGACACTACACTGGGTGTGATGCTATACAGTTTTAATGCCAGCACTTGGGAAGCTGAGGCAGGGGGATCAGGAATTCAAGCTCCTCCTCAGCTACACAGGGAGTCTGAGGCCAGCTTGAGCTACATGAGACCCTGTCTCAACAAAAAAAAAGACACTCAGGCCGGGAGGGAGTGGAACCTGAGGAGTGTATTTAGCAGGCAGGCAGGTGTCTGTCTGGTCCTTTGCCGGATTCAGTCACAGTGGGAGCCTGGGGATGCCTGAAGGAAAATTTCAGCATTCTCACAGGTCCAACGGTCCAGCAACACAGAATGTAACCCAGGTCCCTTTTCCTTCCTTATGAATGAACGACATTAGCAAGAGCAGCCCGGCCTCAGGTCTGACCTTCAGCCCCAACATGGACTCTGTGACCTGGGTCTACTTTTCGGTGACATTTCTTGCCATGGTTACCTGTGTTTTGGGCATGGCAGGCAACAGCGTGGTGACTTGGCTGCTGAGCTTCCGTGTGCAGAGGTCCCCGTTCTGTGTGTATGTTCTCAACCTGGCGGTGGCTGACCTCCTCTTCCTGTTCTGCATGGCGTCCATGCTCAGCCTGGAAACAGGGCTCCTGCTCCCAGCCAGCACCTCCACCAAAATCTATGAGGGGGTGAGGAGAATCAAGTACTTTGCCTACACTGCCGGCCTGAGCTTGCTGACGGCCATCAGCACCCAGCGCTGCCTCTCCGTGCTTTTCCCTATCTGGTATAAGTGCCACCGGCCCCAGCACCTGTCAGCGGCAGTGTGTGGTGTGCTCTGGGTACTGGCCCTGCTGATGAACTTCTTGGCTTCATTTTTCTGCGTCCAGTTCTGGCATCCCAGTAAGGAGCTGTGCTTCATGATGGACATGGTGGTCAGTGGTATTATCCTGGGGCTTTTCATGCCCATCATGATCCTGTCCAGCACCATACTCCTCATCCGGGTACGGAAGAACACCCTGCTGCGGAGACGGCGGCCCCGTCGGCTGTTTGTGGTCATCCTGGCTTCTGTCTTCGTGTTCCTCACCTGCTCGCTGCCCCTGGGCTTCTACTGGTTCTTTCTCTACTGGGAGGAGCTGCCACAGAATGTGGTCTCCCTGTATGTCTGCTTGTCACGCTTCTCTTCGTGCTTGAGCAGCAGCGCCAACCCAGTCATCTACTTCCTTGTGGGTAGCCAGAAGAGCCACCGGCTGCAGGACTCCCTGGGTGCTGTGCTGGGGCGGGCACTTCGGGATGAACCTGAGCCAGAGGGCAGGGAAACACCATCCATGTGCATCAATGATGAAGTCTGAAGGCAGCCCACCTAAGGCCTCCCTGCCAGCCCCTCCCAGCCTTTCCCTATGAGTATCCCGCTGGCCTTCAGTGGGTGACCCCAAAGGTCTTGCAGCTCACCATTTGGGGTCACTTTCCTCTATGCCAAAGGGCTCACCACTGTCACGTTGTGTTCCTAATCTAAACTGGGAGATGAGGCAACATTTTTTTCCATTTCACCTGTTTAGACACAGATCCTAGCTTTAAACTCCATTTTGTACAAGGTTGTCTGGGAAATAGAGTCTCCAGGTGGAGACAGCTTCTCATGTGGGTGGAAAAGAACAATCCTAGCCACCTTATCTTTTTGAGGTGGCATCAATCCTACTTTGATTTCAGTTGTTGTTAGAAATTCCCTGACAAAAAGCAACATGGGAAAAAAACAGTTTATTTGACTTACAACTGCAGATCACAACCCATCATTTCAGGGAAATCAAGGCAAGAATTAAGGCAGATAGTGACGTCATGTCATGACGAAAAAAGAAAGAGAGAGAGAGAGAGAGCAAGCAAATGCATTTATCCATCCCTGCTTGCTTACTCTCAGCTAGCTTTTTTCTCTCTTAGTCTGTCCAGAACTCTCTGCCTAGGGAATGGTGTTGCCCACAGTGAGGTGGGTCTTCCTGTGTCAATCAACAATCAAGACAATCCCTCAGAGACATGCCCATAAGCTAACCTGATCTAGTTAATTCTTCACTGAGGCTTTCTCCCTAAGTGATTCTAGGTTGTGTTGGGTTGACAGTTAAAGCTAAATAACACAGTACCTTGGACTTGGGAGTATACTGGTGACATTACTCCGTGCTCAAAGCGCTAGCTCTGATGCACTTGTCATTGAGTGTGCCTGCAGCAGATTGTGTGACTTTTCCTGGGGTGACATGGACACACATCTATACATCCCAGACGGGGCACTGATGACAGACCAAGGAACAATCTCATCCAATCCCAGTCTGATGATCCAGTGAGTTATTGGCTCACAGAAGTGTGGGTCAGAGGTTACTGATAAAAATGTAGGCGACCCTAAAACAGCAACATCTCTGAAAAGTCCCATCCTAGCATGGATGACAACCCTCAGAGGCTGTGCAGAGAGAGGGCTCCCTTACTAACCGTCTACCCTCCTCATGATAGCATCTCCCCAAACCAAGAGCAGCTGGAGTGGGGTTATCTCCAGCGGAGGGGGGGCACAGGAAGAGGGGAAGGAGTCTCAGACTCTCCCACCCTCTTCTTGAGAGGACCCCCACAGGCTTCTTCATGAAGTTCTCTGGGGGAGCTTACAACTGCTTGGTCATGGTGGCAATGGTGGTGACTGATAACCAGTGAACAGAACTCCACATGTCAGCCAGCTGTGTCACCGCCTCTGACCCACATCTCACTGCCCTCGTCCTCCACTTGACCCCTGGCCCGCCCGCAGGCTCTGACTTGACCTGTGGTCCTCTTGTATCCCTAGCTCCCTGACAGGCCCATAGGCTTTCCCCCAAGATGCCTGCACCGGTTGGCCTTATAGCAGCAAAGGACAGAACCTGGCAGTCAGAGGCTGGGAGGAAGGAGAGAAGGGCAAGATGGAAAGAGGTTGCTGAACAGACAAAGCTCTGCGGGAGGCAGGGACAGCAGGGAGCCTGAGTCAATAGGATCTGGAAGGCTTTAGCAAAGGCCAGTGTACCATGTTTGAGATGACAGAAATGCTGGTCACCCCATTGTGTATATATATGCATTGAAATGGCACCTTGGACCCCATAAACCTGTATGATTCTTACGTGTAATTAGCAATAAAAGACAACAGAAAAGAAGAACAAAACAAAAGACACAAAAAGACCTCTGTGTTTCTGACCTAATTGCAGCCTTTGAATCTTGGGTATTGCCTTCCACACTATTCAGTAAACAGTCTCCAGCCACTGCCCTCCAATTGAAGGGCAACTTAGTGGCCACTTCAGCCCAGTTATTGGCCTAGGAACCCTTCCTGGAATCTCCCTGGATTGTTTAGCATGTGGGGTTTGTTTGGTTTGAGTTTTTTGAGTTTTCCCCCTGAAATTGAGAAAAAGATTCCCCTTGGAATCAGATCAAGGGGTATTGCATACCTGGCTTGATCGCCAACAGTGAGCCTCTGTCCTTTTTTTTTTAAAGGGTTATTTGGGCCCTGCAGGCCTTTAATCCTCGGCAGGCCTTGTCTACACAGTGAGTTCCAGGACAAACCAAGACTCTGTAGAAAGACCCTGTCTCAATGCCCTCCAGCAAGGATTACCCCCTCCAAAAAAATCATTTAATTTTATTGTGTACGGTGTTTTTGCCTATATGCCTGTGTACCATGGGTGTGCCCAGTGCCTGTGGAGGCTAGAAGAGGGCGTCAGATCCCCTGGAACTGGAGTTACAGATGGTTGTGCGCCACCATGAAGGTTCAGCCTTCTTTTTTACTTTTTGTTTTGAGACCGAGCCTTGCTATGTAGCCCCAGCTAGACGACTGGTATGTAGCCCAGGCTGGCCTTAACTGTGTAATCCTCCTGTTTCAGCCTCCTGAGTGCTGGGATTACAGCTCCTTCTCACTCTTTGTTGAAGATGGGGTCTCCCTCTGTTGTTCAGACAAGCCTTGAGCCATGAGAAACGTGGAGACGGAGAGGCAAGTTTACCTCACGACTTTGCATAGCCTGACGCCAGCACAAAATCATCGGCCTTATACTCCAGCGCAGGCCGCTGCCTTCCTCCCACCAACAGAGCGACCAGGAGGTCACACTCTGACATGGGGGCTCAGTCTTGTCTTTGCTCTTTGGTTTTTCTAGACAGGGTGTCTCTGTATAGCCCTGGCTGTCCTGGAACTCACTCTGTAAATCAGACTGGCCTTGAACTCACAGAGATCCTCCTGCCTCTGCAAGCTGAGTGCCGGGATTAAAGGTGTGCGCCACCACAGCCTGGCTGTAAACTGAGGCTTCTGTTCCTCCAGTGCCTAGGTTTGACAACAACAACAAACACAGCTGGACTTCCCCTATGTTTTAAACCTGTTTCATAGCTTATTAGACAGAGGATCTGCTCACCTCTGGATGAAGGTCATTAGGCAGGTGTGCCTGCCTGTTAGTGATTTTCAACTCTAAACTATTAGTTTGGGTGACAGTAGCTAGACTAGCAGAGTTTGAGTAGAGTTAGCTTAATTTAACAGGATACCAAAAAGGGCCCCATATATAATCTTCCTGCCTCTGCCTCCAGAGCAGCTGGGATTGCAAGCTGGCCTGCACTTGTTCTTGATCCAGGTCCAGAAGTGGCCTGAATGGTTTCCATCGCACTGTAAGAGAGAGGCCAGAGGCGCATGGGTCTGGCCACATAGTGCCGCGAGACAGATGGGAGCTTTAGTCACAGCCCAGACCTCTCAGCAGTTCCCAGCACTAAGTACAGTAGATGCTACAGGGA
>NC_022015.1:37932610-37945390 GCF_000317375.1 Microtus ochrogaster
GTGCTGGAGACTCCCTGGAGGGACTGGGTGCCTGAGGTTAGAGAGGAGAAGCAGGGGCTCAGCAGATAATACCCCTTTTAGGTCAATATGAGGTATGATGGAAAAATGAAAAAAAAATCTTGAGGATACAAGACAGGAACCAAGACCCTCACCCAGGAATCTGGTTAAAACCTCTTGCCAGTAAAGAAGTGGAGATTCCAAAACTAACTGTCCAGGCCTTCCCCTCCCAGCTGTGAATCTGCAGTTTTTCATAATCTCTCAGAAACCCTGTTGACAAGAAGGATGTGTCCTAAACCCCTGGCCAACCTACAGGCTTCCAGATTCACCTTACCTGGCTTAATCCATTCGAAACATCACCGAAGTCACCTTATAATCTCCCTTATCATTGGGGGTGGGGAGAGAGAGAGAAAGAGAGAAAGAGAAGGTGGAGGAGAGCCCTTAGCAACCATTAAGATGTAACTTGAAGCCAGCAAAGGAATGTGTGCAGCTACCGCTGGGACTTCACAATAGCCCTCCCTGCCTGAGGTGCTCTGACCACCTGTGGACACTGGTCTTTCCATCTGCTACTCTCTTTAGAAGTCCACACCCACATCTCGGGTGAATGTCACTTTCTCCCAAGGGTCTCTCTTTCTCCTAACTCTAGTGCTAAGCCTGCATTAAAATGTTTGGAACCAGGAGGTGGCTCAGTCAACTTCTTACAATCCCAAAGACTTGAGTTCGGATCCCAGAACCCATATAAAAAGCTGGGCACAGCGGTCACACGTTCCTGTGATTCCAGGCCTGCGGAGAAGGGACAGGGTGGAGACGACCAATCCCTGATGTGTGGCAAGCCCTGCATGAGGTTCAGACTTAATAGACCCCTTCCCAAAACAACGGTGGAGCCTAGTGGAAGAAAGACACTAATATCGACCTCCATATTCACACCCACACATTCACACACCTACACCAACAAGCGCATCCCTCACACAAAAGCCACAACTGCTTGTAACTTCAGATCCAGGGGATCCACGGCCATTCTGTAGCTTCAGTGGGTACCCACACTCACGCACACACACACACAGAGAGAGAGAGAGAGAGAGAGAGAGGAGGATGAAAAGACAGCTCAGGATCCAGCCCTTGCATAGGATCCAGGTTCACTTCCAAGGACCCACATGCCAGCTCACAATCATCCATTAGTCTAGGTCCAAGGAATCTGATGCCCTCTTTTGGCCTCTGAGGACACCGCTTGCGCATAGTACACACAAAGACACGAACACATACATGCACCTAAATAAAAATCAACAATAATTTAAAAAATTATAGTAGCTGGCCAGTGGTGGCACACACCTTTAACCCTAGCACTGAGTAGGCAGAGGCAGGCAGATCTCCATGAGTTCAACGCCAGCCTGGACTACAAAGGAGTTCCAGGACAGACAGAGCTGTTACACAGAGAAATCCTGCCTCAAAAAATCAAAATAACAATAACAACAACAATAATAATACAGAACAAAGTTGGGTCAATCATGCCTTTAGGTTTGAATTATAATTCATTTTCTTGTCAGAAAATAACCAAAACTGCTGATCTATGAGAAAATTCTCAGCATGCACGGCCTAAAATGATTGAAAACCACATCACAGGTTGCTGTTTTCTGGAGTCTTCGCAGTGTCTGTTGCTGTCCACAACCTACAGCCTGCCAGGATCTCACCCCTCGTCTCCAAAGCTGGAGTCGACTTCACCTGTGTGACTTCACTCTCTCCCCAGCATGTCTCCCTTCTCAACTGAGAAGCTTAGGGTCACACAAAATGTCAGGGTACGAGAACCCCCATTTCAGCTCCAGCTGGTCACCAGACTCACAGGTCAGTCAGGGACAGATGGCAGGGAGGGGAGGGTCCTGTAGGCTGCAGCTACTGCTCCCAGCAGCCAGACTGACATCTCAAACGCTAATTCATCTTATTTCTGAGCTGAAACCCCAAGGGATCTTCCTAGCCAAAGCTGAAGGGACACCCCCACTCCCAAAGGCTAGTCTAGGGGAAAGAAAAAATCCCTCACAATGCACTTCTGTAGTTTGCTAAATTAGAGCATTTCTTGGACTAAGATGGTGACTCAGTGGTAGAGAACTTGCCTAACATGTGTGAGGCTCTGTGTTGGATGCCAGTACCACAGAAATGGGGGTGGGGAGAAGGGAGGAAGGGAGAAAGAGAGAACGTTTGAGTTTTCAAATGCCTAGGTCTGCTGTTCACTTAACAACCCTCCCTGAGCGCTCTCTGTGAGCTGGATCTTGCTCCCAAGCCACTGCAGAGCCTACTCTGTGAAGAAGAGACCAGGAAAGTACATAGAGGATGGGGGGATGACAGCCCCAGCAAGCAGACCCTGTGCAACCACCCACGGGCTGCTCCTGCCTGCAGGAACCCCGCTTGCCTCATCCACTCCGGAGTCCCTGCCCTCTGAGGGGACTCTCTGCAGAGACTAATTTCCCTCCCAGATGGAGGAGAGAAGGGCTGCAGGCTTCATGGTTCAGTGTTTGAGAGAACAGGGTCCTGCACCCCAGCTCCCGTGCCTGGTGCTCAGATGTGTTCCTGAGGCTCTGCAGGCGACTGAGCCAGTCTCCAGCTCACTCAGCCCAGGGCTCCTGTGGCAGAGCTCTGGGCCAAAAAGAGATGAGATCAGGGGAAAGGAATGAGCTTGGCATGGCTCTTCCTCCCTCCCACTTTGCACAGTCCAGAGCGACCCAGAGACTCTCTGCCAGGGAGAGACTCAGGCCGTACCCAACACAGGGACACCAGGACGGTCTCAGATACCCTCTGTGAGCACATGAGTGTGTCAGAAATATGTGCGAGAGAAAAAAAAAAGCCTCAACTCAGTGACTTAGGTCCTCCCCTGGTCTGGCAGCCAACATCCTCTTTTCTCTGCTCCTTCCTTCCTTCCTTCTTCCTTTCTTCCTTCCTTCCTTCTTCCTTTCTTCCTTCCTTCCTTCCTTTCTCTTTCTTTCTTTCCTTTCTTTCTTATTTTTCTTTTTTTCAACACAGGGTCTCTTATAGACCAGGCTGGCCTTGAACTCACTATATCTAAGGATAGTCTTGAACTCCTAATCCTCCCGCCTTCATCTCCCAAGTGTTGCGATTACAGGCTTTTACTACTAAGCCTAGTTGTATCTAGTTGTATGTAAAGCTGAGCATGGAACCAGGGCTTCATGCATGCTGGGTAAACACTCTACCAACTGAGCCACAGCACCTTCCTAACTCCTTCCCTCTTTTCCTCCCTCCCTCCCTTTTTTCCTCCCTTCCTTTCTCTCTCCTTCCCTTTTTAAAAAGTGTCTTTCTATGTTTCCCAGGCTGACTTTCAAATTGTGGGTCCAGCAATCCTCCTGCCTCAGCTTTCCAAGTCAGCTAGGAGTACAGATGTATGTCACCACACCCTGCTTACCCAGCTTCCCACCTTTTAAAAATGATTTTTATTTGTGTGCATGTGTGTCTCTGTGTGTACTATGTGTGTCCAGTGCTCTCAGAGGTCAGAAGAGGGCAGTGGGTGGATCCCCTGGAGCTGGAGTTCTAGTGTCATAAGTTACCCAGTGTGAGCACCGGGAACTAAGCGCTGGTCCTTTGCAAAAAGCAGGACGCCCTTTTAACCACTGGCCATCTCTTCAATCCCCAAATCCCTTTCTAAGCATCACTACATCTTTGGTCCCCTCAGGAATTGATGGGAAGTAAACCCAGTCTTTCCTCCCCAAATGCCAAGTTCAAGGACAGCCTGGGCTATCTGAGACCATCTTCCCCCAGAAGTTCTTATTGCTATGCTCTTGGCAGGTGTAACTGGCGAAGGCAGGATACTAGTGGATTAGGGTGATCACTAATTGAAAGTGGCTGGTGTCCTTACAGAAGGTGTGTGCAGGGACAGAGAGAGAGGGGAGGAGCTCGGAGTGATGACCAAGGCAGACACCACTGATGCTCCTAGGAGGCCGAGCTGCTAGAAACAGGAAGGGACACTGTCCTGTAGAGGGAAGAGGAACTTATTGTTCAGTTACTGAAAACTCCAAACATGGCTTCAGGCTCAGGAGGACACAGGTGACCAGAACAGGTCCTCAGGAACCGCTTCCTTCCCAGGGCTCAGCTGCCCCACGATTTGACTCTCAGACAGAGTTCTCTCTCTGCTGGAATGATGGATTTCTGCTTCTCAGATTCCATTCTACCAGCTCAGGGGCCCCAAGAGAAGGGTGGATCCTTCTCTTCCGTGTTTCCCATGAATCTCCTGGGCCTGACAGCTGCTGATGACCTGGACGAGAGTCCACTTGGACCAAACTCATGCACTTTTCCCAAGCTCACCAAGAAATCCAGGGACCGGGATCTGCTGATGGGGAGCCTCAGGCATATTATACAGAGCCAGCTGTGGGGTCAGAACCACATCCCCGGCCCCCAGCCCCCACCCTGAGAAACACCTGGGCTCCTCTGCTTGGGAGAAGCCACCGATCTTGGCAGGCTGGGCCTGAGGTGTGGCTAGCAGCCAGCTCCCTTCAAAGCCAGTCTCCTTGTGGGAATCTGCATTCCATCAGCTCCTGAGTCACAGCCAAGGCCCAGTGGAGTCGGGGTCCTTAAGTGAGCCCGGAGGGTTGCTCCTCCCACTGCCTCAGCCCCACCGCTGGCCTGTTGTTTGCTGGGGTGAGGCACTGTGGGAGCTGAACGGAGCCTGCTCTCCTGAGCAGCATAAGGAATGTGACTAGCCTGTGCACACACCAACCACAGCACCATGGTGTGAGGACAGGGGAGGGAGGGAAGCCTGGGGGCACAAGAAGCAGAAGGTCACAGCTGCCACCAAGCTAACTGGGACTAAAGCCAGTTGTTTACTCAGGGTGTGGTGACTGGGTGGTAGTTGTCACCTTCATTTTCTGAGGCCTGAGGCCCCGCCCATCCCTGATCTGTGGGGTTCCCAGCTGTGGATGAGACTGGAACCTGCTATCTCTGCATTTACTGGAAGGTGTTTTCTGTCAAGCGTTCATTTGTGCATCCCCACGAGGGCTCCTTTGATTGTCCTCCATTCTGAGACCCCAGCCTAAGAGACACGTGGTACCTGGTTCCTTGGGCAGGAGCTGTGTCCTCTGCCATTACTGGAACTGCAGGATGAAGCAGGGATTCTGACTCCCCGGAGGGGGGAACATTGAATTAGTTGTTCCTTAAGACACCAGCAGAGAGGTCCTCCCATCCATCCCAGTGTCACTTTGAGATACTGGGTTTGTTCTTGGGGGATTTTCCTGAGGCTCCCAGGATCAAGACTCTGTCATGGGCCAAGTATGTTTCCCCAGCTCACATTTGAAAGCCCTGCCTGCCCCCAGCACATCAGGATGTGATTGAGCTTGGAGTGAGGGTGGGGTGGCTACATTAATCTGGCCCCAAGGAGCCTCCTCTGAAGCCACTGGGGTCTTCAAAGAGGAGGATATAAGATACAGGCAAGTAAAAGGACATCTGAGAAAGGAAGCACCCTGCAAGCCCAAGAGAGAGGCCTTAGAAGGAGAGGAGCCTGGGTACCTGAGGCCTTGTCCACCTGTCTAAGTTGCTCTGTGCTAAAAAGCAAACCATTCTGAGGCTAGGAAGGTAGTTTGGTGGGCACAACACCTGTTGGTTAAAAAGGAGGACCTGAGGGTGCATACCAGAATCTTAGCTCTGGGGGGACAGAGACAGGAGGATCCCAGAGTTTGCTGACCAGCAGCCCATGTGAATCAGCAGGTGCGAGGTTCCCCGAGGGTCCCCGTCTCCATAAATGGTGCACAGTGACAAGACACCCACTGACACCGACCTCGGCCTCCACAGTGACTGAGGAAGACACCCACTGACACCGACCTCGGCCTCCACGGTGACTGAGGAAGACACCCACTGACACCGACCTCAGCCTCCACAGGTGCCTGTGCACACCCAGCCACTGTCGGAGTCCTGTGCTTCTGTGACTCAGCACCACGAAGCCGAGGCAGGGTGGTGAGCAGGCCAGCCTGGGCTACATAGCCAACTGCTCTCTCAAACACACACACATAAACACACAGAAGGAAGAAAAAAATCAAAAGGGCAAAATAATACTTTTCTTTGTTTGCTTTGTTACAAAACAACAGATGGAAGCCTTGGAAAAGCCCCAAACTGTTTTGAGGTAGGCTTTGTCCTTTTGAAACGTCGCTCTTTGTGAGCACAAATGCAGGATGCAGGACTCCCTTGACCAGGGGAGGGGTGTCGGGGATGTGCTTTCTGAGGTGGTTGTGTATCTTGGAAGACAACCGAAAGGCATGAGGCCAACTCCCCCAGCCAGCATGGGTGGGGGGCCGAGAACATTCCATCAGAGTCAGTCATGAGGCTTGAGGTAGGAGGGGTCCTCTTGGCAGGGACCCCACAATCTGTGTTGCTTTAACTCAATAGTGTAAGGCTCCATTCCGGGCCCCTCCAACTCTCTGGATCGTGAAGGACACCATACAACCAGTTACATACACACATTTGAGGTTAGTCACCTGTCACCTGTGAAGGGACACAGATGAGGGCAGGGATGAGGCAGGATGAGGAGGATCTGGGCTGGACAGGTGTGGCTGGGACCCCCTCAGTGGGGAGAGGGGTGTCCTTGGGACATGTTATTAATAGGCGGGAGACACCTCTACCCACCTACTTCACATCGGCATGTTCCCACTTCTCTTCCTTCCTCAGCGTTGCTACCTCCTATCACTGGCTGAGCAGTGCCCCCCAGCCCCAACCTTTGTGCAGGATGTTTTATAGAAAAAGGGTCTTTGCTGATGGCAGCGGTTAGTTCCATGTGCTGGCCTGGTTGGGTTAAGGTAGCCTGTGAGCCATCGCTGTGGGCCTTCTTGGGAGGGATTCTGAGCAAGGTGAGCTTCAGACTCGATGAGTGACATAGGGCAGATCCACCCTCCTCAGTGGGTGTGGGGACACTATGCAGAGGGAGGGGTAACTCTCCCCATCTCCTGCTGGAGCTGCAGCTGGGGGTCCCAGCGTTTGCTTTCTCCTCTCGGCATCAGAGCCCCTGGTCCTCCGGCCTCTGGACTCGGGGCCCCACCACTCCCCCCAGCAGCCCCTCCCCAGAGCCTGCACCACACTGTTTAGCTACTATCCTCCAAAACTGTGAGCTGACGTGCCTCCTTTGCTTATAAAGCATCCGGCATTGGGCATTTCATTCCAGCAATGGAGATGGGCTGGCAAAGTGGCTCTGGTGGATCCATAAGTGCTTCAGAGTTACCCCAGCCTCAGGCTGCACCCCAACTCAGCAGCCCTGCTCCCACCCTCCCAATACAGCTGCCAAGCAATAGACAGGGACTCTCTCCTGGGTATCCCTGCCCAGGGCTCCTTCTGTCCTCCAATCTCCTGCTGGACATACTGACAATGAGCCACCCCGATCATCTTCCCTCCCATGGTGACCTCGGGAACACTGTCATCTCTGGTGCCACACCAGAGCCTGCCCCAGTCTTGGCTTTGCTCTGGTGTGAGCCTGACCCTGACCCTGTCTGCGTTCCTGTCACTTTCCCAGGCCCTCGCTGACCTAGAAATAAAGCTGCCCCCATCTCCCTGCTCCCCAGACTAAGAGGGGGAGGCAGAGCACACAGCTAGTGACTTTTTCCAAGGAACTCACCCAGGTCTCATGCTGACCCTACTGCTTGGCTCTTCTGACTCCAAGGCAACCCCCTACTGACCTTCCTTTGGACTTCAGCTATTTCTGTCATGGCTGCTTTTGGAGTTGGGGGATCACTATGTAGCTCCAACTGGCCTCAAACTCATGAGCCTCCTGCCGTGGCATCCTGAACTGGAACGGCAGCACCAGGGGGGCCGTTTCTTCTGAGGAGATACCCAGAGACCTCTCATATTGACATCACAGCCAACATGGATACCAGGGACAGTTTCCTTGATGCTTGACCAGGGCATCATGAGGCCTGCCTATGTGGCCAGCTCAAGGGGGCTGTACATGGAGTTTACGACTGTGTGGGTAGAGTCCCACAGATCCTCATAGCCTTGTCCAGGTGTCTAAGTAGAACCCACCCGGTGTCTGTGAAGAATGTCCTGGAACCTAGGGTCCCCATGCCTACATGGACCTACTCCCGGTTCCCTAATTATTCCAGTCCCTTCTGTGTACTGAGTCCCTGGAGCCTTGCATGGCATCTAGGTGGTTCAGAGGCATGTGGACACTGAGGGCTGGGCAGCACAATGCCTGCGAGTGTGTTCTGGTCTCTATGGCTACCTACAGATGAAGCAGGGTCTGCTGGGGGCAGGTCATTAGCGACCATCAAGCTTCCGATGATGAGGAGTCTGAATCACAACACAGTTGGGGTCCCTCTGCTCTTTGTACTTAGGTGACTTTCATATCCTGATGGCCAGGAAGCCACACAAGCTGGCAACCAGACTTCCTGATCCCTGCGCAGGTGCTGGACCCTGTGTGAGATGCTCATCCCTCGGTTCCTGGATCATGGAGAGATCTCGGTGGTCCTGAGAGAGTATCTGGGAAAGGGCAATCGGTGAGGGGCTCTAGGTATCCGCCAGTGCATGGGGGAGGGGCTCTAGGTATCGGCCAGGGCAGGTTCATCCATCAGTGGCCTCCGGGGCCTGACCGTCAGCCAAGCGGCAGCGCAGGAGAGCAGCCAAGAACTGGCACTGTGTTCAGTCATCTGAGTGGGACAGATGGCTGCACAGGGGGACAACAGGGACTGGCAGTGGCCTGTGCAGGCAGTGGACAGGCTTTGCTGGCCACTTCACTTACCTTGCATGAGAGTAGAGAGGGGCAGGATGGGATCTGTGTTTTGGAACAGCCAAGGTGTGGAGAGGCCAAAAGAGAGAGTCTCCCAGGCCATGTATTCTACCAGGACCAGCCACGGCACTGCCAGCTCCACCCACCAGGATGCCCGCTGACCAGGAGCAAGGCAGCTGGGCAGTGGCTCCCAGGAGATATGCCATAACCCACTAGGCACTTGGCACCATGCACAGGCCGAGCATAAAGCAGGCATTTCATGTGTGCTTGAGTATGTAAACATGATGCCTTCCCGGGCTAAGCCTGAGTACTTGCGGCCCATTTGCACATGGCCTGTGAATTTATCTCAATATCTTCTTTGAGGTCCTTCTTGTCCCTTCTGCATAGGCCTTGTCTGCAGCCTGAATGGCCTCCCTGTACCATCTTCTACCACTTCCTGCTGCCTCCTACCCAGCATGCCTCAGGACCTTTGCACTTGCTGCTTCTACTTCTCAGCATGCTCCTCCTGCGGGCACAGCTTCCATCCTCACCTTCTTCCCTGTTTGTGTTTGTTTTCGAGACAGGGTTTCTCTGTGTAACGGCCCTGCTGTCCTGGAACTCGCTTTGTAGGCTGGTGCTACGATTAAAGGCATGCACCACTACATCCAGCTCCATCTACCAAGGATGGGTTAGAGGACACCAATGTCAACCCAAGGGTGAGAGTTTGTTCAAATCAGCCTCAGGGTGCCGGCTCTTCCTGTGCCTCCTGTAGCTAATTACCAGGTGGGGCTCTACTTAAGTCTGGACCTGGAAATCCACTTCAGACATGAACAGCCAGGGTGGATAGGGAGACCAAGGAAGGCTGCATGTTGTCTGTCCCGACCCACAGCCTCCCATATTGCCAAAGGCCATCAACCTTATTGACATCAGTAAACAATCTGGAACCTTCACACTCACCTTTGGGGCTGAGACTTCCAGGCAAAGGTTATGAGCTACATAAAAAGTCCTACAGTCCCTACCGCAAGTCCCATCCCAATCACAGGTGCACAGCTTCCAGCCTCCCCACCTGCTCATGGGGACAAGAGGCTGATCTGTCAGTCCTGAGCACTCAGCAGAAGGCCCTCTATCTATCTGGCCTAGTCATTTCCTCGGACTTTCTGAGTGACAACCTTCTCCACAGGGTGGTCACCAGGGGTTTTCTGAAACATACTTTCCTCCTCCCCTTCCTGCTCTCTGTGAGGCCCACAGGAAAGTCTTCTATACACAGCTCAGTAATCAACCTCCACCATTGAAGGCAGCATCAGACTGTGGTATTATAGAGCCGAGGAAACCGAGGGCGATAGGGATGGGCAAGAGCCAGTCAGAGGCTGAGTGAAGATCAATCGGAGAAGAGGAGGCCACATGGGGGTTAGGACAGAGAGCTTGAAGTCTTGGCTGGGACAGCAGAGTGAGTTGAGGTGTGTGGCTCGGGTCTGGTGGCCAGAGCAGAGCCTGTGTGGGTGACTGACTAGGAAAATGACATCAGGATGGGCACCAGGCACTGCTGGGCAAAGACATGGTTTCAGCCAAACCTGAGCCCAGCCTGACCCCATGGCAGCTACAAGAGACACATTTCCCTCTCTGGGACAAAATGCCTGTCATTTACCCACTGAGCATGAAACACCGTGTTTAAGGGCCAGTGCTCAGCTGGGGATGGTGTTATGCTGCCCTGGTAACAGCATCACCTTCCTTCCCGTGTCTGGTTCCACCCTGGGGACCTGAGCCTCTTTCTTCTCCCAGATGGCCTCATCCATCCATGGCCCTGTTATCCACAGGGGAGAGCCACAGCTCTAGGCTGTGCCAAGATCCAGATGCCGGTGGGTCCACAGCCTCGATGCTGAGATTCTGAGTTCTGGGATACTGAGCCTTCCTTCTTGGGAGCAGCTACAGGCTTTGTAGGCTCCTTCATCCACTGGGCATGGTGGCACACAACTCTACTTCCAGCAAGCGGGAAGGAAGGCAGAAGGATCAGGAATAGAAGGCCAGCCTGGGCTACACAGCAAGGTCCAGACCAGGTCTATCTCTATCTACATGAGATTCTGTCTCAAAATTAAAAATAAGAGTTTGAAAGTGAACATTCAGAGCATCTCTGGTTCTTGACAGCTCCAGAGAAGAGGCAATCCACTATCCACCAAGAGGTGGATGAATTAAAAAACTGTGCTATGTCCATATAATAAAATGCTATTTGGCAATAAAAAGGAACAAGACTGCTGCACGCAACCTGGGCACACCCCGAACACGGGACGCCAAGTAAGATGTCTGAGAGGCAAAGGTCTGTGTACTTGAATGAAGTTTCCAGAATAGGTCAACTTTCAAGTACAGAAGGTGGATCCACGGTTCCTGGGACTGGAGGAAGGCAAAGGGATTAAACACAGACCACTCCAGGGTGCTTTTGGCAGAGGAGGGGATGAGCTGGAGTGACCAGGACTGTATCTACTAACTCCTGTAGGATCCTGCACTCTCAAAGGGTGCAGTGTGCTGGGGTCACTGCCCCTTGGTGAAGCTTTATGATAGTTACTCCTGGCAGCAGAGGGTAGGGAGAGGGCTGAGCTGGGGATCGAGTGGGTGAGGGCAAAGACAGCCAGCCCAACAGAAGCAGGGAAGGGTCTGTCCAGTCTGGTCAGCTTTCAGACGCTAGGAGCGTCGGGCCTGGTGAGCAGTCAGATGGAGACTATGTCCAGATCCTGTCCTGGGAAGGAGCCACATCTCTGCCTGCCCGCTAGAGGTCCACAGGCCTGCTCCGTATTTCCTCCACTCGGAGAAGTTTCCAGACCAAATAAGGCTGCGGTTCTTGCCAAGCTCCTGGCACAGACTGCAATTCCCTGTAAGTGCCAAGGTTGTCACTTGGGCCCAGAATCTCCTGAAGCAGCTGGGTGCCCAGCAGCCGACTGGGCCACCCCTCTGGGTAATGCCAGAGGTACACTGGTGATCCTTGACCAGCAGGGGCAGCATCGTATCTTAGAACTGGGGCTGCCCCAACCCCCTGCCTAGAGGTTTGGCAGCCAGAGATGCGGTCACCAGAGGCTTGCACTAGATTTTCTCTAACCTTCACAACTATCCTATGAAGGCAGCCCTGTAATGGCCCATTTTATAAATGAGGAAACTGAGGTACAAGTCCAGGAAAACCTGGGGCTGTAGTATGACGAGTAAGTCCTGCCCACCAAGGAAGCAGGGCCAGCCAGGGTCACCTGGGCACCTCCACAAGAAACTTCTCACTCCTAACAAATCCAAACCTGTGTGAGTCACCCACTCCTGGGAAGCTGTCCCAGCGACTCAGAGCTCACAGTGGCTGGATAACACATCTGGATGCCTTTTCCATTTCCTGGGCTAACCTTGCCCAGCGAGGCTACAAGACATTTTTTTTTTCTCAAGCAATCAGACACAAACATTTTCCTAACGAGGGCTCTCTGGGATGAGACATGGAAACTTTGAACTCAGCCACCTTTGATGCCAGCACTTTAATGGAGCAGCAGTCAGGGTGAGGAAGAGCCATGAGGGCTTTTGCGGGGTGTGGAGATTTGGTGTGGGCACTGGCATGGAAACCTGCGTGCAGGGACCAAGCCTCTGCTGTTCACTTCCAAGATGGCATGGTCATTCTTCTACCCTGCTTAGTAAACAGGCTTGGTGTGTGTGTGTGTGTGTGTGTGTGTGCGCGCGCAGGCGTCATGCATGGAGGTGGGGGAGGGAGTCACCTGCAGAAGCCACATGCTAGCATGATGGTATTGACATTACTAGGACTCCAGATCTCAAGCCTTAGCCTGTGCTACTGTAGCCCTTCCAGGAGGGCCACTCATGGGAGCTGCTCCCAGTGGCAATACGAGACCTGGTCTCTCCTCAGTGGACAGGGACACTGGATCAGCACCACGTTCAGAGTGCACAGATCCTGTAGGATACAGATGTGTTGAGCTAGGGAAGCAGTTCCATGGATTAACTGTTTGCTGCTCAGGCATGAGAACCCGAGTTTGGATCTCCAGAACCAATGTAAAAGCCAGAAGGGAATGGGGCCTGCCACCAAACCTATGACCTGAGTGGCTTCTGGAAGCCACATTATGGGAGGAGGGAACTTCTCC
>NC_022015.1:37945879-37949895 GCF_000317375.1 Microtus ochrogaster
CACAAGTACTGTCATCCGCGTGTGCACCACACACACACACACACATAAGGAGGGAACCCCTCCTGCAGCTGCCCTTACTCCTACACGTGCTGTTGTCTACATGCGCTCCTCTTCCCCCACCTCCCAAACAAACATTTTTTGTTTAAAGATGTACAGCTGCAGGCACAGCTGGACCAGCAAAGCCTTTCACAGCAAGTGACAGAAACCCAAGACTTATTAGTTTAGAATTCAGGGAAGGATAGAGGTCAGGGGTGGCTAGAACCAGGGGCTCCAATACCAGGTCAACCCCCAGCCTCTCTCTTTGGATCCCTTTCTTCTACAGACAGGCTCTGGAAGGCAGGCAGGGTAGCCACTGCCTCTAGCACAAGAGCCAGTATCTTTCCTCTGGCCTGCACATCAGCACTGGAACAGAAGTGTTGGCCCTGTTGGATTCTGGCCCATCCGAGTCTGCCCTATTTTGCAGGGCTGAGGAGATGCCATGTCATCCAGGAAATTGCCTCCTGTGCTCAATCCTGGGGCTCCATCAGGGTTCATACCCATGGGCCAGGGGGGCCAAGCAGCTTCTACTTGGAGTGACACAGCCCTGGAGTGACACTTCCACTTGGCACGGCATTCCCACTGCATCTTGGGAAGAACAGAACTAACCCTTCTTGTGATGCATGTAATGCCTGACACTGTACCCATGGCAGTCCACCTGCAGTTCCAACACTACCTGAGCACTGCACTGGGGTGTAACTGCAGCCACAGCCAACAATCCCGTCCAAACACCATGCATGGATGCAAGCAAGGAAGGTGACCGTGAGAGTCGGAGGGGAGGTGGCATTACATGACTCTTTCTGAGATGGACCATCTCACCCCAGAGAGAGAGGTCACTGCAGACCAAAGGAAGGATTCTGTCCAAGCCCAAGTGAATGGGAGACTCTGTACTGCCTGGAAGTCCCCTGGGCATGGGTGACTCGGGAGCAGCTATAGTCCCCTTGGGGGGTATGTGGGCAGTTGCATTATCTAAGGGCACCCCTACAAGCCAACTGTTTGTCTCTTTTTTTTTAAACATATTTATTTATTTATTATGTATACAATATTCTGTCTGTGTGTATGTCCGCAGGCCAGAAGAGGGCACCAGACCTCATTACAGATGGCTGTGAGCCACCATGTGGTTGCCGGGAATTGAACTCAGGACCTTTGGAAGAGCAGGCAATGCTGTTAACCACTGAGCCATCTCTCCAGCCCCCAACTGTTTGTCTCTTAAACACCCTCAAAAGGGAGGGTCTTGGGGGACCTCAGGTAGGGGACTGTTAAGGAACCCAGTCTCCTGAGGTTTTGTGCACACATTACAGCTGCTCTGCTTCAGATGGCCATGATCGCGTTCAAAGGCAGGACACAGCCACACAACAGAGAGCAAGGATGGTCCTACCCTGGCAATAGCAGAGAGGTCAAGGTCTGCAGCCACTTGAAGGACATCAGTGTGACTTTAGCATGAATAGGCTCCCAGGAGGGGAACCTCAGGCCCCAGGCCAGGAAAGCCATGTTTCCCTTTGCTTGAACAAAAATAATCCTGAGGGAGAGCCGGCAGACAGCAGGGCATGAAGACCCCCGTGGAGGGAGGATTCAGAGCCTGGCTCCACCAGGAAGCAGCCCACACAGTCATTCTTGGGATTCCCAGCTTCTCCCTGCAGCCTGGGTTGACTGTCCAGTTACATGGTGCCAAACCTCCCAATCTGGAACTCTATCTGCCCTGCTAGGAAAGTCAGCTGAGAGGGCACCCTCTCCCTCCCACACATCACAAAACCGCCCCAGCAATGACCCTGCCTTGTCCACGCTGCCAGACATCACCCACACCATCACTCTTGGACGCCCTGGGGGAGGGGCTACCACTGCCCATTACCTCATGCACAGGGTGAGGTCTGAGTCAGAGGGAAAGGAAGCTCACCTCCGACACAAGCGAATAGCCACCATGTGCACACTTTAATTTGTAAATAATTTATATTCTCTTGAAACAAGAGCCTGAGGCTAAAATGCATCTGTCGGAGTTCCCATGAGAAACTGTTACAGAACGCTGGAGAAGACGCAGTCTGAGGTAAGCAGTGAGGTGCCCTGGGTCAGCTCCTTCCCGTCAGTCACCAAGCAGCAGAGGCCAGGCAATCACAGGCTAGGAGCTGCCCAACCCTGAGGTAACACCCTCCCATCCCTAGAGCACACAGTCTACATCCACTGTGTCACTGAAGAAGACAGGATGAAGGTGGCTACGGCCAGCTAGCAAAGCAAGGCACTCACTCCTCAGGACATGCATCTGAGCAGGATTAACAGGCTAATGGGGCCTGGCCAGTCAGGGCAGAGTCAGTCTGATGGCATCTAAGACCAGGCAGGTCTCCCTGCAAACAACTCTCTTGTCATGGGAGGAGCAGGGACACGCCAGGTAGAGCAGAGAAATGGCCAGTACCAGACTGTGACTGCTGACTCTGAGGAAGCTGGGCCCAGGGCCTGGCTCTCTGCTCCACACAGCCCTGTACGAGTACATGGCCTCATGTTCCCCTCTCCTTCTCCTTCCTCTTGCTTGTCCTCTGGCTACTGAGCTCGCCCAGTTTCTTGTCCAGCCTCCTCTGCAGCTGGGCCCTCTTGGCTGGGTCCAGAGCCCTGTCCCTGGTCCCACTGCCTGCATAGAGTACTCCTTCCCGACTGATCCTCTGCCGGGCATGGGCGCGAGCCTTTTCACCGCAGCCATGGATCTGAAAAGATACAAGAGTAGTCAGGGTGAGCTGTGGGCAAGGGAGACTGCAGCCAGCAGATCGACATCAAAGGAACGACCTAAGGCTGGCCTTTCACCTCCCCCGAGTCCATCCTTCATAGCCATCCAGTGAGTGGCCGACACCCTGAGGCTGGAGCCCTGGAGACTGTGGATAGGAGACAGCACCCCTTGTATGTCCACAGAGTGGTCAATATGGTCCCTGAAGCTGCTTCTACCCACCAGCTCCACTCCCCAAGCTGCTGCCTGTCTGGTGCTACCACGGCCCTGGGCACACCTTGTGCTGCTCATACCCGACTCTGACAGCCCAGGCCATCTGCCTAACCCAGCTGACTTTGCTGGGGCCTCTGCTCGCTAAAAGAACAGATTGCTGTCACTCCTGTACTCCTCGTCACTCCTGTACTCCCTGTCAGTCAGGCCCACCTTCCCACCAGTCGGAATCAGCCAAACAACCCCAAACTGTCCTGGTTCCTGCATTTCCTCCTGGGAGCACTCAGTAGCTGGCGTCCCCTGTTCCACGCCAGTCTCTTTCTCAGATCCCCACCAAGCCCAGGTGGCCTGGGGTAGTCAAAGCTTGCTCTGCCCCAAGTCCTCAGAGGTCCTATACCTGATCCTGAGGATTCTAGAGGTGTCACTCAGGCTGCAAGTCAGAGCCCCTCCCCAGCTTCTGCCTGGAGCTAGGTTAGCGGATCTACAGAGTTCAGGATGGACAGAGCTCCTCTCCATAGAGTTCCCACCACTGTGCCTGCCCTTGGCAAAGGCGCATTTTGCTCCCCGTGCCCCGAGTGTTCCCATAAGACCATGAGCAGCATCAGCTTTGGCTTTTACAGAAAATGGGCTTCGGGGAGGGCTTAACTGGTCTGGCTACTCCCCCCAAGTGTGTTGCCCCCACACCCTCTGGGAGGAGCCGTCACCTCGGGCAGGTGGTGGCTGAGGCAGTAGCGGCGGCTACAGTGTATGCAGAACTGGCCCAGTGTGGTGGTGCTGGCCGAACACTTGGTGAAGCTACAGGTGTTGTCAGCCTTAACCACAGCTGACACCAGGGCATCGAAATCCTCCTCGCAGGGCAGAGCCGGGGCTGGACCTGGGGAGGAATGAGGCAGGGCTCGGGCAAAGGGAAGGCTGGAGATCAGACGCTACAGACAGCAGACACCCCATCCCCAGAGTCTTTGGTGGGATTCCCCATCAGCCTAGGAAGCCAGAGTCCTCACCAAGCTGACAGCCTGTCCAATACACCGACCACCTCACAGTCCATTCTCAAGGGAAGAGGACA
>NC_022015.1:37950150-37951450 GCF_000317375.1 Microtus ochrogaster
TGACAGTCTGCCCACTCCACTGCCCAGCCTCAAGGGAGGAGGGCAGGGTGTAGAGTGCCCCTAAAAGTTCACCCTTTCACCCAGAAAATCCTTTTGGGGTGAGCTCTCTGAAACACCAACTGCAAAAACAGAACCCAGACCAGACAGCAGTACCACCAGGGAAGGAAGCTGCCCAACTCGGGGTCTAGTAGAAGTCCCTCAGATTCTTAGCCAGGGGCAGGAATTGTTCAACAATGAAGTGTCTAACTTAAACTGTAGGTGTTCAGGGGTCAGGATGGAGCCATGAAAAATCCAGCACCTGTGAAAGGCTCCAGAACACACAATGAGCAAAAATCTATTCAAAATCAATGTGTGCTGCATGGTGCCCCTGCTGAACACGCAATACACGCGCTTAGTACTGCCGCCACGTCACACCACGAGTGGCCAGCCTCTGCGCAGATTCCAGCCACAGTTAGGAGCTGGCTGCTTCACTGTATGTGACCCTGTTCTCACAAAGGCATCTTGTTCTAACTGCAGACTCCAGACACAATGGGGCCCTTTCTGCCCGGCGCGTCTCAGAATTTACCAAATGCTGCATCTTTGAACTGTGTTGTGTTAGACTGACTGGAGGCAAATTTGTTCTCATCTTTAACAAATGCTCAAGTTCTACGTATACCAAAGAACTAAAATGAAACGTTATGACTTACTAGCAAACGTTTGATTTGTATTTTATGTATCCACATACCCAGGACCAGGTAAAACTTTCTCGGGTGAAGGCAGTGGGATGGCTCACTCATTAAGAACATTGGCCTCTGACCCGGGCGGCCTGAGTTTCATCTGTAGAATGAAGAATACTGACTCCTGCAAGTTGTCCTTTGACCCCCATGTGTGCTATGGAACATGCACCCACATATACACAATAAATAAACGTAAAAGTTTTAACAAAGAGCCTTGGGTGATGGGGGTATGAGTGTCAATATTTAAGAAACCCCATTTCTGCCACAGAGAAAGCTCAGGAGCACAGAGATGTAGTAGCAACACGCTGTGGAACTCCACAAAACACACATGTGCGTGAACACAGGAGACAGAGTACTGGGAGGAGCCTACACAAGCACTGGCAGACGCGGCCCTGGTCTGTTCCTGGCTCTATGCACACATGTGCTGGTAGGTGCTGCAGTACCTAGGCACACTAGGGTCAGGTGTGATTGACACCAGACCAAGGTCTCCCAGAAGCCCTGCCTCACCTGTGCCCATCTAATAATAGCTGCTTCTGCCAGTTCTCTCTCTCTCTCTCTCTCTCTCTCTCTCTCTCTCTCTCTCT
>NC_022015.1:37951550-37999331 GCF_000317375.1 Microtus ochrogaster
CTCTCAGACTGTATAAAGGGGAAAATGAAGCCACCCAGTCACTGGTCCCTGCCACATCCTAAGTAGAATCAAGTGACTTAGAGAGGGCCTTGGGAAGGGTTCATCCCATGCTGGCAGCGCCCTCAGTGAGCATGCTCAGGAGACTGACAGGAAATTAGGACTCGGCAGAGCAGTCAGAACTGATGGAGGGTGCTACCCAACCCTCCTGCCTTCGGCTCGTCATTCCTGTCAGCTACCTATCCATGGCCAGGGCCTTGAACCTTTGCAGGTCCTGGGCACTCTGAAAGATGGTGGCCTGAGGTAATCCTAGAACCCCAGGAGTAGATGGGGCTCCCAGGCCACCTAGGCCTGGTGGCAGGAAAAGCAGACGTGGGTAGGTCCAAGCTTGCCAGTGCACAGACATTTTCCGTTTGAGGCAGAGGTCATCTTGGGGTCGCCAGCACATGGCCTGACTACAGGAGCCATTGTACAAGTGCTATGGCATGCATGGAGCAGTACCACAACCCTGGAGCTGGTTCTGAAGCCAAGAATGGCACTCACTGGAACAATGCCCCAAAGGGAGCTGACCTGTGGTCCTGCTGGCAGGGGCCCACTTCAGTGTTCAGAGCACCTGTACCATGCCCACCAGGTCTGCCCTCACTGTGATGGAGCATGTTTGCCAACTCGGGGGCTGGGGTCACTCAGGGGACAGCATGCCCAGCGCAGGCTGCGTGCAGAGCACAGTCTCCTGGGCCCTGGCACGGGGCAAAAGAACAGTGGGCTCAGCAGGCCTGCAGCTCTGAGACCTGCCCCTGTGCTGCCAGTCAGAACATGCCCTGCCCCAGAGGGCCCCAACTGCCTCCTTTCCCCCTTGGGACAGCAGCACTAAGCACGCCAATGCTTCTTTCTCCTGCTCCTGCAGGGCTCTGGGGACCCACAGTTGACCTGCCTGTTACTACCCCAGGAGAGGCCAGGCCAGGGAGACAGGAGTCATGGGAAAAGCAAAATCCACATAGACAAGAGTCTAACTGGCTCCTGAGTGGAGGGGTGGCAGGTGGCAGGAGACAGGAACCAAGTGGCACCGTGACCTTGAGAGAAGCTGTGGCTCACCTTTTGTTTCTTTTTTCTTTTTCTTCTGTGGAGCCTTCTGTGGTCTCGAACCCACACCTGGCTGAGCCTTGACTGGCTGCGCTTGGCCGCCCTGCTGTCTCTGCAGCCTCTCCAGATGCAGGGTCTTCAGATCCAGCTGTGCGGGGCCATGTGACTGCCCAAGGGGCTGTTCTGCCAGTGGCTCAGACTCAGCCTGCGCGGGGCTGGGGGGTGAGGGACGCTGTGGGGCTACACCACCAGAACCCGCAGGGCTCTTCCTGCTCACTGTGATGTGCCGGGCCTTCCCCTCCCCGGAGCTGTCGTGCCTCAGCCCAAACTCCTCAGCTATCTGGTGAACTCGCAGCCTGTCATGGGAGCTCAGGGATGCAGGGAACTCCAACTGGGACTCCTTGCTGGCCACAAACTTCTCGATCACAGCCCTAAAGTGCTCTATGTGGTCTGGGCCTCCAGTTCTGTCAGAGCCTCCTGCACTGGAGCTGGGCTGGGAGTGGACTTGAGAGCCCGGCTGCCTCTCACTTGGCTTCCTGCGGCCCTGTCCGGCGGTTGCTCTGGCCTCTTGGCCCCTCTCCTGCTCACTGGCAGACTTCTTGATAGAGGTGGCAGGGTCCCTGGGCTTGGGGGTGCGGCCATGGCCCTGGGCACCCTCATGGGTATAGTTCTCAGGGACGATGTCGTCCAGGTACTCAAAGGCTGTGCGTACCTCCCCGTGCTCTGTGAAATAATTCACCAGGGTCTTCAAAAAGGCGTGGTTGTTAACAGTGCGGGAGTCACAGATGACTGCCACGTGGCGCCGGGCACGGGTGACAGCAACATTGATTCGCCTATCCTCAGCCAGAAAACCAACTTCACCTGAAAACAGGCCAGAGGTGAGAGAGACAGAGATCCAAGGCAGGGAACAGGACGCTTGCCAGTGACAGTCACACGGGTCACATCGTCAGAGCTACAGCAGTCTCCAGCCGCCCCTGCATTCCCTGCACACACTACCTGGCCTGCCATTGCCAGGGCGGTCAGCACATCTGCTCTGATGCTTGCCCCGCTGCTGACCTGCGCAGTCCAGGCAGTGTGGGAACTGAGAATGCAACGCTGCCTGGCAAGTACAGCTTCCTCCCTACACCTGGACTCAGGACATCAAGAACAGCTGCTGTGGACACAGGACAGAGCTCTGTACCTAAGCCATTACCCTCCTCCTCCATCCTCAGCCTGCTACCAAAGCCACTCTCAAGTTCACTGTCTAGTGCCTGGGTGCAGCTTCTCACCGCATGGCAATCTACAGACACACAAAAATCAAATCATCCCTCAAGCCTAAAAGACAGGCTCTAGGGCAAGAGAGGGGGGTTCCTCCTGGACAGGGTGACCACGTCACCTGGGGCCTACTATGGCCCAGTCTGCCTCACAAGTCACCGGCTCCCTGATCAGACTGAGTCCATTCCCTCTGCTGAGAACACCATGCCCTCCCCTCCCGTCACTAGGCTGTCTTCCCAGGATGCTCCCTGCCCGCCAGGGCTCAATACCATGCTCCTTGCTCTGAACACTGATGCTGCCTATGTGGGGAGTTCCACATGTCTTCACCATCAGCACTCACTCCCAGGCTGTGCCCAGGCTGCGCCCAGGGCTCCATGGGGGCTATGCCACGTACCTTTCCTGTTGGACCTGACGAAGGTCAGGATCACGGCCTCCTTCTCTCGGCCTTGGAAGCCATCAACAGACTTAATCTCAAGCTCAGGGTGCTTGCTGGAGAGGCTCTGCCTGAGCAGATCCACCTGAAACAGAAGGCAGGGCTGAGATCTCATGGCCAAGTCAGGGACCCCATCACGCCACCGTGGGCACCCTTCAGTGACAACAGCAGCAAACTGTGTGTCCCGGAGGCCTTAGCCTATTTCTCTTCTTAGCCTGGGAGTGAGTGCTGATGTGAAGACACGTGGAACTCCCCGCAGGGGCAGCACCAGTGTTCAGACCAAGGAGCGTGGTATTGACCTCTCCGGGTCAGCAAAGCCCAGGCAGGCAGGGAGCATCCTGGGAGGACATGCGAACAGAGCAGTGGAGATTGAGCTGGGAAAGGGTCTCCACTAAGCTATGTGCTGAGAGGGTGGTAGCACTCTCTGAGTTACGACATCTCCTTGCCTCTGATGGTCTCCTATGAACCAGAATGGGGTGACACTGTTTATGAAGACCTTGCACTATACAGGTAGCAAGCTTCTTCTACCAAAGCAGACAGGAGCAGGGGTACAACTTGGGCTAGGCTGATCCGTCAGCATGGTCTCTAGGACTATGTCCACCTGAGAATGCTGGCCTCAAGGAAGGTCACAGCGGGGAACCAGGCTGAGGTCAAGCTTGTAGCAATATGAGGTGCATAAACACATACAGTCTCTTTCCGGTGTCCTCTGGGCCCTAGACCTGGTCACAGTGAGGTCCACTCTAGCCCTGGACTTTGTGTCACAGATGCCCACAAACTACACTGTCCTCTCAGCCTCTAGTCCAATGGCACAAAGAAACAAAGGGTCCTTCACACCTGAAGGTTGTAGGGTGCGATGACAGCAATGTCACTTGCATGGACCCCAGCATCCATCAGCGCTTGGACGTGCAAAGTGACGAGGCGAACTTCGCCTGGGGAGGAGAGACGGCAGCGTTCAGTGAGGGCCATGCTATCCAGCCTCCATTACTGAGGGGTAGGAAACACTTTCTGTTGTTGTGAGCAGATCTTATGCTGGACCACGAGCAGGGGGCATCCTGGGTGCTGGCCAGCTAACCAGAGGGTGAGCAGGCTGGCAGATGAGCTTCACAGGACCTGGGTATTGCTGCTGGCTTAGGGAGATGAACCAAGCAGCCAGGTTGGTGTTCAGAGGACTGTGGGAAAGGCTACCAGGCCCAGGCGTCCAGGCATCAGCTATGCCCAGGAAGAGCACACGGATGCTGCCCTAGCCCTTGGAGTCCAGACAGGCCCACAGTTCATCAAGAGCCTGTCCTCATCTCTGCCACCACTGTCTTGCTAAAGCAGACACCTGGAGTGACCCAGTTTACTTCATTTTTAAATATGTATTTTCACTTATGTGTAGATGTGTATGTCTGAAAGCGTGACCACACGTGCCTGGGTGCCTGCAGGGCCAGAAGAGGCCATTAGCTATGTTGAGCTGGAGTTAAAGGCAATTGTGAGCTGTCTGATAAGGGTGCTGGGAACTGACCTTGGGTCCTCCGAAAGAGAAGCAATGCTTTTAACTGCTAAGCCGCATTTCCAGCCCCTGGAGTGAGAAGCACAAGGAACCCGGCTGGTGACTCACCTGGGTTTCCCTTGGACTGGCTGTCCTCCTCGTCCAGCTCCAACAGCCCACAGCCGGCCGTGTCTACGAGCAGCAGGGGGACACTTGTCTCCTCTGTGTTAGCCACACCCGGGAGGTCCCTGGCACAGGGGTAGGGAGAAAGTAGGACCAACCTCCTTCACAAGAACACTGGTCCTTCCCACCAAAAAGACCAGAAGGGTTGCCCAATGGGTCCAATGCCAGGGAGACCCAGGCAATATCTAGAAGGTGAGTGTCAGCAGCCTTTGCCACCCCAATCCCCTAACAGGACAGACACACTTCCCTCCTACAGAGGGACAACTGAGGCTGAAAGATCAGGGGAAGCAAAAGGCCAGGTCACTCACTTCAGGAGGTGTCCTGCCACAGAGGGATGGGCAGTAAGCTGCCCGTGGTACATGGCCTCCGAGGCCCAGCGTGTGATGGCCTGGTGCATTCGGTACTGTACAGTCAGCATCCTTACCACAGCAGAACCATGCTTCTCTGCCAGGCGCTCCATCAGGCTGCGGGACAGCCCAGCCAGTGCTGCCCTGTGCCCAAGAAGGAAAAACAAAAACAAAAGAGTGCTGAATCCAGACGTGACACCGTGGGAGGGCAGGGAAAACTGTCCTCAATCTCAGGACCCAGGACTCCCCAGCTTTCCACGTGATGGGAGGGAAGGCTGGGCTGGGCTAGGTATTCAACATACCCACCACCACCTACGAGCACATCCACCCCTCAGAACAGCAGGCACAGAGCAGGTGGCAAAGACACAAGAGGGAGACAGGGTCCAAGCAGATCTGAGGCCTCTGTGCTGCTCAGAGGATGGGAGAAGAACCCTGAGCCACCATCTGCAGTGGCCTTGAAGGGCAGATAAGGCAGATACAGGTCCTCCCTGATTCCTGGAGACCGTGCAGCCCCTTTCAGAACTGAAGTCCCAGTGCTGTGAAGTAAGTATGCCTGGACCCAGCACTCGGGAGGTCATGAGTTCAAACCACCTTCAGCTACATAGTGAGCCCAAGACCAGCCTGAACTACATGTCCCCAAACAAACAAACAAACAATCAAACTCAAATGCGTTCCCCAGGCCCACACTGTCCGGGGATAAACACACTCATTCTTTACAGCTGATCCATTTCTACTCTATCCAAAGGAGCGTGAGACCTGAGAGCTTAGGTACAGCCTGAGGCTGCCCACCTACGGAGACTGGCATAGTGCCTCTCTCCACATTAAAATGTTCAAGAACATGTGAAAGCTCCCCCATTCCGTCTTAGTGTGTCCCTAGGAATTCATGTGGTCCTTCAAGTTGAGAATCAACTGATACTTTTAAATATGTATTTTTAAATTTTATGTGTATAGGTGTTTTGCCTGCACTTTGTGCTGTCTTTATAGCCCACATGTGCCTGCAGAGGCCAGAAGAGGGCATTGGATCCTTGGGAACTGAAGTTACAGACAGTTATGAGCCTCCATGCAGCCACTGGAAACCAAACCTGGGTCCTCTGGAAGAGTAGTCAGTTCTTTTAATCACTGAGCCGTCTCTCCGGCCTGTGATTCAATTGATTCTTTTTTTTTTTTAATTTTCTTGTTTAAATATTTATTTATTATGTATACAATATTCTGTCTGTATGCCTGAAGGCCAGAAGAGGGCGCCAGACCCCATTACAGATGGTTGTAAGCCACCATGTGGTTGCTGGGAATTGAACTCAGGACCTTTGGAAGAGCAGGCAATGCTCTTAACCACTGAGCCATCTCTCCAGCCCCGATTCAATTGATTCTTAAGGACCACTGTTAGCTAGGTAACTAAGGTCAATGTTAAACAATCTTTTTGTACACTGTGAAGATGTGTTGCTCTCATTGGTTTAATAAAGAGCTAATGGCCAATAGCTAGGCATGGGGAGGTACATGAGTGAGAGAGTCAGGCAGAGATAACTCTGGGAAGAAGGGAGGAGATGCCATGAGATGCAGAGCGAGCAGGATGGGAAGTACGCAGATGAGGTAAACGAGCCTCCGGGCAGCACAGAGATTAATAAATATGGGTTAATTTACATTTTAAGAGTTAGAGAGCCGGGCGATGGTGGCGCACGCCTTTAATCCCAGCACTCGGGAGGCAGAGGCAGGCGGATCTCTGTGAGTTCGAGACCAGCCTGGTCTACAGAGCTAGTTCCAGGACAGGCTCCAAAAAAGCCACAGAGAAACCCTGTCTCAAAAAACCAAAAAAAAAAAAAAAACAAAACAAAAAAAAAAAGAGTTAGAGACAAGTCTAAGCTATTGGCCGATCATTTATAATTAACAAGTCTCTGTGTGGTTATTTGGGAGCTGGCTGGCAGGACAGAAAAGTTGCCTACAGGCCAAAGGCAGGGCATATGCCTGTCATACCCCTATAAAACCAGACGTGCACAGTACAATCACTGACATCACCCAACTTTTCTTGCTTTTTTTTTTTTCGAGACAGGATTTCTCTGTGGTTTTGGAGCCTGTCCTGGCACTAGCTCTTGTAGGCCAGGCTGGTCTCAAACTCACAGAGATCCGCCTGCCTCTGCCTCCCAAGTGCTGGGATTAAAGGCGTGCACCACCACCGTGGCTCACCCAACTTTTCGAATGTACGCACATGGTCCATCTTTTCACAGGGACAGCCCAGATTCCACCCTCAGTTCCCTAGAGGACAGAGTCACCTGCTGTCACACTCTGAGAAGCTACCAGGCACACACCCTGAGCCTTCTCACTCCTGCTCAGACCCCTGCTCTTCCCATCAGGACTTTCAAGACTCCCCAGAATCCTCCACTCTACCCCATCAAAGTTCCTCCCCCAAGCCTGGTCCTGAGGGACTGCTGTAGGTGCTTTTCTTCAAAAGACCCTTGCCTGAGCGCCCCACCTAGGGTCACCACCCCTGGGAGGTTCCCACAGCACCTTTCCAAGCAATCCCTCCCCCACCAGAGTTCCAGCTGCACCAGGACCTCAGAACATATACAGAAAATTGCACAAGGAACTGGGGCAAAGCCTCCTCCACTGCAGGGAGGCCACAGTGGGGCTGAAGGCCCTGGCTTCTGGAAGTAGTGATTCTGCTAGTGATTATTCATATGTCAGATCCTACACACAGGCCCGCAGTGGGCTTTCTAGATGGGATGCCAAGCAGATAAGACATATAATCACAAGACACTGGCAGGATTCAAGCTGAGAGAAACCACACGAACCCTGAAAGGGACTGACAGTACCAGCTGAGTAGAGTGGACACAGTAAACCACATAGGATCCATCGAATGGAGGGTAAAGCTACCCAATGCCCAGGGATGCAGTGGTCCAGACAGAGGGGACAGTGAGGCAGGGGGCACACTGAGATCTGGGGAGGCAGTGTGGCCAGAACAGTGAGTGGGATGAGAGGGTAGACGACGTGAAGGGCTGGCCAGCATCACTTCCTCCACCCAGGAGAGGCTGAGCCGAGCCACTCCACCAGTCCTGGTGAAGGTACCTAACATGCACACTGCAGAGCCCACAGCAGGCTGGGAGCTAACTGCCGCAGGCCAGCATGCCCAGCCCAGAGGGGTTTTCCTAGCTCCACCATTAGGCCTGCCCATCTTTCACAGGCTCGCGGAGCAACAAGCCTCCAGTGAACACAGGAACAAGCCAGCTCCATGCTAGGACCTGAGGCCACAGAGACGAGGGTGACCCAGCCCTCACCCTCACACAGCACACACTCCAGCTGATCAACTGTGTAGACACCCCAGTTTAGCACAGGGAGGAGATACAGGTGAGGGCCATATGACAGAGGAACACCGAGAGCTCATGGTGAGCTTAGGCTGGTCCTGTGGGACAGTAAGGAGTTAAGGGGCCTGCAGTGCAGGCGGGCAAGTGTCTTACTTGTGAGAGACGGTGGTAGGTGGCAGCTGTTTATGGTCTCCGGCTAGGATGCACTTTGGGGCCTTCAGCAGGGGGATCCAACAGCTGGCTTCCAGGGCCTGGGCACACTCGTCCACCACCACCACATCAAAGTGGTTCTCAGGCAGCAACTTCAGAGGGCCATCGGACGATGCCCCTAAAAGGAAAGGGAACCAAGCTGGCTCATTCATTTTTGCTTCATGACCTACAACTACTATGTACAAGGCCTCGGGGAAGGCTCAGTGGAGAAAGAAGCTTGCTGCCAAGCCTAACGACCCGAGTTCAAACCCTGAGACCCACATGCTGGAAGGAGAGAACTGACTTCTGCAAAATGTCTTCCGACCTCCACACATGTCCACCCCCACAAATACACACACGTACATAAAATAAGTAAATAAAAATATCTTATTTAGGATTTCAACTAAAATTTAAAAGGAAGAAGAAAACAATACTAGCAGACATTAAAGTGGAAGAACACACATCCACACAAGAACGGTGGTGCACACCTGTGATCCCGCCCTTGGGAAGTGGAGGCGGGAAGATAAGGAATTTGGGGTCATCTTCAGATAAATCAGGTTTAAGGCAGCCTGAAGCCACATGAGACCCAGTCTCAAAAAGCACCAGAAAGTTGGGGGTTGAAGAAATGAGTCAGCAGTTATGAGCATGTGCTGTACTGCTCTTGCAGAGGACCTGAGTTCGGTTCCTGGCACCCACATGAGGTGGCTCACAAATGAAACTCTATAACCCCAGTCCAGGGTTCTGTGCATGCACACACACACAAAACACACCCACCCCACACACAATTAAAATAAAACTTTAAAAAAAAATCAAATCCCCAAACAAATAAATAAAACCTCTTTGTGATGGTAAACTGGGTAATTAATCAAGGAGACAGGACCTGTCATTCATATCTCTGAAGGTGGATTCAAAGCAAGAGCTGAGAGCTTGGAGAAGCACACAGTTGTACACTCTGAATCTGCAACACTGTCTCTCTGTGACTGAGCCAACAGAACAGGTGATCGACACCCTGATTGACAGACATTCATAACTACTCCCTTTCCCATGAAGTACACACAGAACATTCCAGATGACTGATCATGCTCTGGACCACAAAGCAAGTGTCTCAATAGACCAATCAAGGCAAGGCATCACCTGGAATTGGATATCATACACAAGGAGCCAAACTGAAAGCCAGATTCAGGAAGGTAGTGCAGGAACCCCTGACTATTTGGAAAGGACAAAACACTGCTAAATAACAGAGTCAGAACAGAAACCAAGATTTCATGATACCCCCTCTCTCCAACAACAAAAAGCAAATCAGCACTTTGAAATGAATGAAAACAAAAACATGGATCTGTGGGACGCCACAAAAGGAGTGAGAAGGAAGGAAGCAGTGCAATGGCACACACCTACAACCCAGCACTCACAGACTCAAGCTTCACTGGGGCAGGAGCATCACTCAGAGTTTGGGGTCAGTCTGAGCTACACAGTGAGCTAGCTCCAGGCCAGACCGGGCTTCAGAGTGAGACCTTCTGTTGCCTCTTCTAAATAAGTAGGGAAAGGGTCAGAGAACATTGCTGTGGGACAATGCTCTTGTACACTGGAAAGATTTGTCATTAGTATTGGTTTAATAAAATGCTGATTGGCCAGTAGCCAGGCAGGAAGTATAGGTGGGGTGATCAGACTAGAATTCTGGAAAGAGGAAAGGCAGAGACACAGTCACTAGCCAGCCACAGAGGAAGCAAGATGAGAATTCCTTACTGAGAAAAGGCACCAAACCATGTGGCTAAACACAGACAAGAATTATGGGTTAATTTAAGTTGTAAGGCCAGTTAATAATAAGCCTGAGTTAATAGACCAAACAATTTATAATTAACATTAGCCTCTGTGTGTTTCTTTGGGACTGAACGACTGCAGGACCGGGCAGAACAGAAACTTCTGTCTACAGAAGATGGTTCAGTGGATAAGAACACTTGCCGCATAAGCACAAGAACCTGATTCAACTGCCCAATGCTCATACAGCAGGGAGTGGCCCACAAGAGTCTATAGCCCAACTCTGCCAGGGGTGGAGGCAGGAGCACTGCTAGGGCTTGCTGGTTGCGAGCCTAGCTCCAGGTTCGTGTGAAATGCTGTCTCAGATACAATGCAGAAAGCAACAGAGCAGGACATCTGACATCTTCCTCTGGCCTGTGCTTGGGCATGCATACCCATGTGTGCACACACACAGACACACACACACACAAAGAGAAGACACCCAGAATAGCCTGTGTCTGTGAAAGACATTGATTTCGTAGTTACTAGACACAGCAAATCCCAGCCCAGAGGCCCAGGAGAGAGCAGCTGTCGCAGACTCTGGCCAAGGCCGTGTGGCAGGAGGGCCATGCTCTCACCTGTGTTGGTGGCCAGGACCACGTCTGCCGCAGTGAGGCTCTGGACCATGGCTGCTTCTTCTCTCTCCTTCAGTTCCTTCCTTAGCAGTTGAATTTCATTCCGAAAATTACTTTTCTCTCTCTTATCCTGGGTCTTTTTGTTCTTGCCCTAAGAGAAAAATCGCTAATTATTCCAACAAGACTCTGCATTTCTTTTCTGTACGCGCTCTAGGGCAGTTAGAGGTGCAGCTCAGCAAGTTCCTGGGGCGGAGCTAAACAGCAGGATCTTCATGAAGGAAGCACACAGTCCACCTGCCGGAGGCCAGTCCCCACCAAAGGGCATGAAGGGACAGTTAGCTGCTAAAATTGTGACCATGACAACAGACAGCTGGTGCTCCGACAAGAAAGTGTCAGGCTGGACTTGGGTGGGAACTTCAGTCAGAGGCTGAACTCACCACTGTCACACGTAGACAGGGGTGACGCGTGCACTGCCTGAGTCCCACAGCACACTCACCGCCGTCACACGTAGACAGGGGTGACGCGTGCACTGCCTGAGCCCCACAGCACACTCACTGCCGGCACAAGTGGACAGGGGTGACACAGTGCACTGCCTGAGCCGTGCACTGCCTGAGCTCCACAGCACGCTCACCGCCGTCACACGTAGACAGGGGTGACGCCTGCACTGCCTGAGCCCCATACAGCACACTCATCCTTGTCCACTTCCATGTGCACCATCTGTCCCCAGGCTGACACCTAGATCTGCATCATACAGTCTCCAATCTCCCAAAAAGTAGGAGGACTCCTGCCCTGACATCCTCTCTGCTGCCATCATTCCCCAGTGGTGAGGTCACCAAGGAGAACCAAGATGAGGCAGGGGGATTGCTGATGGGAAGACACAGCCCATCCCAGAAAACTGAAATAAGAGATCTAGTTTACAAGCACCAGCTCCTGGAGTAGAGCCACTCCCCTGGAGCCCATCATCACCTTGCTTTCCAAGCCCTGGTGCCTCTGGTATGAGAGGTGACACATGGACCAACGATTACAGAAGGGACTTACTTTTCTGAGTATTTTCTGGCCAGTATTAGCCAGCCCACCTTCCCAGCACTGGGAAGGCACCAAGGAAATGTTTGTTTTGGTTGCTTTTTCTTCCAGGGCCAGAGAGGAAAGCAAGGGCTGTGCACACACTGGCACCTGCTCTGCCCTGCGCCACCCCCAAGGCCAGGGAATACTTTCTTCAGGCCAATTTCTCACCTACTCCACACTCCCAAAGCAGCTGGATCCCTACTAAATGCTCAGTGCACCTCTCCACCACAGCAAGCCGTCCAAACTAAAGAGAGGCTCAACACTAAAGAGTGGTCCAGTTTGTCTCAGGAAGCCCAGACTGGTCTTGAACTCCCTAGGCAACCCAGGATGACTGTAAACTTCTAATCCTCCAGACTCTACCTCCCAAGAGCTGGGATGACAGGCCTGAACAACCACGCTCAATTTTATGGGGTGCTGACATTGAACCTAGGGTTTGTGTCAGCTAGGGAGGCACCCTGAGCCACGCCCATGGCCCTGGATTATAAAATACTAAGTGAGCAGACAGATTAGGAGGAGGAACCTGGGCAGCAGAAAGAACAGCCACTCTTTAAGAATGAAGCTCAGACAAGCTCATGACAAGGACACTGGCTCCACGATACCTACAAAGACCTGGTCGATGTCCCTTCTGATGTCAGCAACAATCTGGGCGTTGTCACTGCGCGCTAGCACTGCATCCAGTGAGTGCTGCTGGGCGGACTCCAGTAGGCGGGCGGGGTGCCCCAGGCGCAGAATCCGCTTTTTACACAAAGCCAGCCGCTCCACCAGATTGTCCACAGCGATGTTGGAGGGAGCACAGCACAGAACCTGGGGAGGTGAAGCATACAGTGAGGCTTCTACCAACTTCCTTCCTTATTAAAACCACGTACCAACTGGGTGGTGGTGGCACGCACCTTTAATCCCAGCACTAGAGGCAGAGGCAGACAGATCTCTGTGAGTTGGAGGCCATCCTGGTCTACAAAGTGAGTTCCAGAACAGCCAGAGATACATAGAAAAACTCTGTTGCAAAAAACCAAACCAAAAGAACAAAAACCAACAACAAACAAACAAAAAAAACCCCACCTACCAACCCACTAAACAGAACATTAACTCCTAAAGGACAGAAAGTAGGCACTAAGGTGAGAGAGTAAATACCATGGTGTTCAGCCCAGGCACAGCTGGATAACTAGACCCTAGATAGCCACCATCTCTGCATCCCCAAGCGCTGACATGTCAGCTGATAGCCACCATCTCTGCATCCCCAAGCGCTGACACTGTCAGCTGACTTGTGACTGCACAGAAGACTCTAAAGTTGCTAGTGCAGTGGCACAGACCTGTGACCCCAGTGTTCAGAAGGCTGAGGCAGGAAGTCAATGTGGGTTCAAAGCCAGCCTGGGCTATATAGTGAGGGGAGACAGAGAGAGGGCAAAAGGGAAGGGAAGAGGGGAAAGTGGGAGAGAAAGATTCAAGTAGAGGAAGGTCAGAGAAGCCAGGGAATTGTCCCTCCTCAGTTTTGGCCAGAGTTAAGCCATTTCCTTTACCAGCTCTTGTCCGCCAGTGTTTTGGTAAAATGGCCACTAACAGCACTGAGTTCAGTCAGTTTTGGCAAGCCTTCAGATAAGAGTCCCTCTCCCAGCAGCAGGTGGCTTTTTGGAAAGGGACCCTACACTTACAGCCAGTCAACAGTATGGGCTCTCCTGTCCCAACTTTTGGAGTTGGCAGCCCATGAGACACACCTCGCTGGCAACTTCTGGCTTCTGTAGCTTGTCTGTCTACCTTGCTTACACAGTACAAGTGAGACTGCAGTGTGCTGATACACTGGTAACTTCTGGCTTCTGTACCTTGTCTGTCTACCTTGCTTACACAGTACAAGTGAGATCGCAGTGCGTTGACATAGAGAGTCCTTGTCAGCTGTTTAAAGTCACAGCCAGGCTGTAAGAAGCACGGGACCTGTCCTGGGAGTCAGAAGAAGCAGTTGGGTGCTGACGGCTCCCGTCTAGGACCTGAGAACTGGAACCCTGAAGACAGTCGAGGACTTACCCAGCATCATAATCTGGGATCAGACTCTGAGGTGAGGAAGTTGTCCAAAACAGGAGCAGCACCCACAGGGCTAACTCCAGCATTCCTGCGACAGCTCCCTGTGAGCAAGTACAAGCATAGCTCGGCTTCCTGCCCCTTTTAATTATTTTATTTATTTATTTATTTACTTACTTACTTACTTATTTTTGGTTTTTTCAAGACAGGGTTTCTCTATTGCTTTGGAGCCTGTTCTGAAACTCACTCTGTACACCAGGCTGGCCTTGAACTCACAGAGATCCACCCGTCTGTCTCCCGAGTGCTGGGATTAAAGGTCCACCACTGCCCAGCATTCATGTCCCTTTTCTATACACTGTACATTGCCTTGGGCAAGGCAATGGTTGGCCATGTATTTCTTTCCTGAGCTCCAACAAAACTAAATAAACCCTTTTTACTTAAAAAAAAAAATCCAGCATGTAATCAGGGCCCAGGGCACTGTCCATAGCACCAAACACACCAGTTTCTTGTCTGACATAAACAAGGGGGATCTCATCTCCCTGGTGGGCTCCATCTTGCCTTTGTAGCTGCAGCTGTTGAGTGCAGAGCCCATTGATCCAACTCCTACCCCACATGTTCTGCCATCTCCACTGCCACTCCACAGTCCTGGTGTACCCCCTGTGAACACCAGTGCACACTCAACTGGAAGGCACCAGCTAAAACCACCCCACCTGCCTTCCATCAAGAAGTCAGCTTTTCCTGCTGGTTCCAAACATCCACAAAGACACTGGCAGAAACACTCACAGGCACAGACTGTGGAGGTCACCCTGCAGCTCTGAGAGGTGGCCCTGCCAATCACCTTCTGGCTCATGCAGTCACTGTTGTACAACTAGGCAGGCTCTATTTCCTGGTTACCTTTTCTACACAGTGGGTCTACTGGTCCCCAGAACTCAGGTGTCTATGGGGTTACTGGCTGCATACACTGGAATGCCTGGAGGACCAGTGCACCCCATACTGATGTGTGCAAACAGTAGCATATGACGGTGCTTCATGGCTCCTAAAGGCAGGAGAACATGCATGGTGCACATGGATCTTGTGGGTTAACTGCACATCTGATTGACCCACCATCTGCCACAGGGCTCTCAAAGGGCCCTGGCCAATTCCACAGTACCATTGTGAACCTAGACTCTGAGCAAGAGCACAGCAAGCATGGAAATCAAGGGAGCCTGGGCTGACAACTAAGGCTGAGCCATCTTAAGGGCTCCCAAAGCTTCCCTGTGCCTCCAGACAGGCACTCCTGCAGCAGCCCAACACTCAACCCGCAAATGCCTTGTCCCAGCCCTGACCAGCCACGCTGGACTGTGAGGGGACCCTGATGAGTGACAAGCACGGCACCCCAGGGCTGGATGAGGAGGGAAGGCCCTTTGCCCACCTTTAAGCCTTGCTTCACAGCTTGGAGGATTATTTCCACCACGGTTGTAGTCTTCCCAGTGCCAGGAGGCCCGTGGATGATGGCAAGTTCTTTCTGGGCCAGTGCAAAAGACACAGCTTCCTGCTGGGAAGGATCCAGGGCCGTGTTGTAGAAAGTGAGTGGGGCTGTGGGAGAAGCACCATTGTCAGCAATCAGGAATATGGAGTGCACAGAGCAGGCTGGACCCCAGGCTGAGCTACACAGCACAAAATTGATCTGCTTTTTCTCATTTTTTGAGGCAAGATCTCACTATGTAACCTTGGCTTATTTGGGATTCACTATGTTGATCAAGCCAGCCTCAAAACTCAGAGGCCTGAGTTGTTTTTTGTTTTTTTTTTTTAAAAAAAAGGGGGGGGAAGAAAAGAATAAAACAAAACAAACAAAAAAAACCCAAAAAAACAAATAACCCAAGGTCTCCTATCACCCAGGCTAACCTCAAACTCTCTAAGTTGGCGAAGATGGCCCTGAAATTCTGATCTGCTTCTACCCCCTGAGTGCTGGGATGCTGGACACAGCCTACACCACCACATCTGGTTAGTGGTGCTGGAGATGGAACCCAGGCAAGCACTCTATCAACTGAGCTACTGCCCCAAGCTCTACTTTTCAAAGCAAGATTTCTACAGAAACAAGATTCAACACCCAGTCTACTGTTGATTTTCCCTCATTTTACGAGAAAGTGCCATGCCATAATCCAGTCAATGGCGGCTGGGTGCCACAGCAGGGTGAGTTACAAAAGAGATCATACGGCTCTAGAGTTTAGATGTGACAATCTGCTTCTTATGAACTTTGCCAACAGACACGAAAGAAGCGTTTCTGTTTCTCGGGGTGTACTCATTTCCATCGCTTTATCTCTCTTAAGTGACCAGAAAACGGCAGAGACAAAGGATGGTGCCTTTATTTTGGATAATGGAAGACTCACATAACTAATGATGCTTTTTTTTTTCTTTTTTTCGAGACAGGGTTTCTCTGTGGTTTTGGAGCCTGTCCTGGAACTAGCTCTTGTAGACCAGGCTGGTCTCGAACTCACAGAGATCAGCCTGCCTCTGCCTCCCGAGTGCTGGGATTAAAGGCGTGTGCCACCACAGCCCGGCCTAATGATGCTTTCTTAAAAAGCATGTATATGTGTGCACACATGCATGTCTGTGTGCGTGTTATGTGTGTGTGCATGTGAGACAGTATCCTTGTGGAGGTTGAAGGACAACCTCAGGTGTCATCTTCATCTTCTGCCTTCTTGGACACAGCCTGCTGTCCAGCACTGAGCAGCCGGGTCAGCTGGCCCATGCACGCCCAGGGACTTAGTCTCTAGCCCCTTCTCAGAGGAGGAGCGCTAGGATTACACAGGATGACCATCTGGGTTCCGCGGACCTGAACACAGACTCTCCCCCTCACCAGCAGGCACTTGATCCACTGAGGCACCCTAACCCAAAAGGCCTCTTGTGCTCAGCTCCATCCCAGTGTCCACCAGAGACACCAGACAGACGAGTGCACCAAGCTCTCATGGAAAGGGTGCTGACCTGAACCTGTGAGCAGCAACAAGCCTATAAACCGTCAGAAGAGCAGGATGAGAGACAAAGCACGCACTATCAAACTCCAAGTTTCTGGCACATTCTACATTCTATCTAATTCTTGTCAATTAGATAACAGTTGCCATCGGGACACACCAGTCTTTAAAGAAAGCTAATATATTTTTTTAAATATTTATTTATTTATTATGTATACAATATTCTGTCTGTGTGTATGTCTGCAGGCCAGAAGAGGGCACCAGACCTCATTACAGATGGTTGTGAGCCACCATGTGGTTGCTGGGAATTGAACTCAGGACCTTTGGAAGAGCAGGCAATGCTCTTAACCACTGAGCCATCTCTCCAGCCCCAAGCTAATATATTTTTGAGGTGGGTATCGTGGCATAAGCCCATAATCCTCGCACTCAGGAGGTGGGAGCATGTCAGGAGTTCAAGGTCATTCTTGGCCATATAGTAAGTTTGATACTAAAACCAGCCAGAGCTACACAAGACCTATTTAAACAAACAAACAAATAAGAAGATAAAAGTATCATTTTTAAAATGTGGTGTGGTGCTGGGGAGACTGCTCAGTAGGCAAAGTGCTTTGCCACACAACCATGAACTCCTGTGTTCAGGTCTCTACCACCATGTGAACGCTGGGCACAGTGAAGAGCATCTGTAGGGCCAGCGCTGGGAAGAGGACACAGGGGGGTCCTGGGACTCATTGGGCAGTCAGCCTAGCTAGTCAGGGAGCTCCAAGCTCAGTGAGAGGCCCTCCCTTAAAAACTCAAACATAAGGGCTGGAGAGATGGCTCAGCGGTTAAGAGCATTGCCTGCTCTTCCAAAGGTCCTGAGTTCAATTCCTGGCAACCACATGGTGGCTCACAACCACCTGTAATAAGGTCTGGTGCCCTCTTCTGGCCTGCAGGCACAGACAGAATATTGTATACATAAGAAATAAATAAATATTTAAAAAAAAAAAACTCAAACATAAGCTGGGGTCAGTGACAGTTCAGCGGGTAATGGCACTGTCATATAAACTGACAATCTGAGTTTAGTCTCTAGGACCATGTAAAGCAGGAAGGAGACGTGTTGTCTGATCTCCACATGCACATACAACACACAATCATAAATAGAGAAAAATCAGGAGAAAAATCAGGCAGAAAGGGATTGAGGAAGACACCTGATAGCAACCTCTGCCCATAACACCCAGATGCACACTCACACAAACACGTGCACACATATAACACACACAGTGTGTTGGCGCACATCTATAGCCACAGCACTCAGGAGACAGAGGCAGGAGGATCACATGCTGAAGGACAGTCTCGGCTATGCAGCAAGTTCTGCAATGAGAACTTCTTCAGTACTGCATTCTGGGAAGTTGGCCTAGAGTCTGCAAGTCACTCAAGGAAATAACATCCAAAGATGGCAAGGCAGAGAACTCAAACTCAATGTAAATTCTTGCTAACAGCCCAAGGACACACCGTCCTACATAACTTCAGGTAAGAAATTAAAAAGTTGGGGCTGGAGAGTTGCCCCAGTAGTTAAGAGCATGCACTGCTCTTACAAAGGACCCATGGTTGGCTCTCAGAAACCATGCTGATCAATTCACAACCACTCCAATTCCAACTCCAGGTGATCCAATGGCTTTCTGAGTTCCCCAAGCACTGCACGCACGCACGCACGCACACACGCACGCACGCACACACACACACACACTCACACACGTATGTACATGACACACATGTTCTCTCTCTCTCTCTCTCTCACACACACACACAAATAAATCTTAAAAAATAAATTAAAACCTCCTCACGTATTTCAGCGGTAGGACTTGGGGTGGAGCCACCCAAAAGGACGTCTATGAGTGAGGATGCCGGCCCAGAGTGGTACTTCTTCAGTGTCATCAGCGCTCTGTGAGGAACCATAGCCAAAATGAGGCGCTCTCAGGGACCGCAGTTCAGGGACAGCATCCCAGGAGACAGGCCACTCCCTCCCTCAACACAGATAAGGGCACTCATGAGTAGCATCCAAAGAAAACACCCGTCTGATTTTCAGCCTGGAACACTCACTTTTTCAGTCGCTTGTAAGTGACATCGTTGGCGAGCTTCAGTAGTCTGTAGGTATTCTCTCGGTCCAGGTTCAACTGGAAATCATGGGACTCATCAAAGGCCACTGTGACTGACTTTTGGGTGATGCGGGTCAGAACCCCAGTGGCCAGCTGGCTACTTTCATTAGCATCATATAGACCCACGATATCACCTGTGAAAACAAACCCAGCTAAATATTATGGTATGTGATCCTTTCCAGTATATTTCAAATAAATATATATGATCTCAAACAATATATATCATCCTGCATTTATTCATCTGTGGGTGTCATGGTCCTTATATGCGGCAGTTGGTTCCCTCTTCCGTCATGTGAATCCTGGGGACTGAATTTAGCACCTTTCTCCCATGTGTGAGTTTCCCCTGTGCCTTGAATCTTACTCATCTCCTCCCTGACTTTAGAAAGACAAGAGGAATATGGCAAGGATGCTCTTGGGGTGGAAGCTGAGCTGGATGCCAGACTCCCTATACCCCACCCTGTGCAGAACCCCTCATCTCAAGATTGCTACTTCCAAGTGACTGAGACTTCAGACTGCCCCTCAGAAGACGGACAATAGCCATATCCCCTGAATTTGGTCAACAGCAATGTCCACACAGCAGTACTCCAGCTTGCTGGTGTTCCACACAGAGGCCCAGTTCCCATTCCCACCACCCACGACACCAGTCACTCCACACGGCTTCAGGGAGGGCAGTGCACATGCTCCATTCTGCCCCAATTCCCGTTCCCACCATGACACCAGTCACTCCATACAGCTTCAGGGAGGGCAGTGGACATGCTCCATCCCGCTTCTTCATGCCTAACTCTTGCTGGCTGAGCAGGCACTCTTGCTCCCATCTTCCAAGGGGGCAGACTAGATGTACTCCCTTAACAAGGTCAAGATCTCAAGTTCTGCTTGGTCTCACACCCATCAGCAGGTTCCTTCACTGCTTTCTCATTCCCCTCATCTTACCTTCTTCAAACCCAGCAGGGGAATTGAAAACTCTTGGGACAAGTCTATAAAGTCAAAGGCTGCCACTCAAAACAGGACAGCACAGGGCTGAAAAGATGACTCCAGAGTTAAGAGCACTGGCTGCTCTTCCAGAGGACATGGGCTCAATTCCCAGCATCCACATGGCAGCTCACAACTGTATATCTGTAAATCCGGCTCCTGGGGATCCACCATCCTCACATGGACATACATGCACCAAAGCACATAAAAAACAAAACAAAACAAACCAGGACAACACAGGCAGCACTGCTGGTTCTCAGTTTTCAGGGCTGAGGACAACTTAGCATCCCTGGTGTGTGGTCAAAAAACTCCAGAGTGCAATGCAATGGCAGCATGCTGACTCAGCATGCCAGAGGCCTTGGGTTCCATCCCAGGCACTTCGAAGAGAAAGCTGCCAATCTGGGCAGCCAAAAAAGCAGTATAATAACAGTCAAACGTGGCAGTGCATACTTGCGATTCCAGAACTCAGTAGGCAGACACAGAAAGCTCCAGATGGACCAGGGGTACAAAGTGAATCACATTCCTGCCTCCAAAAACCAATAAAACGTCAGGCATAATGGTGTAGGCCTGTAATCTCAGCACTTGGGAGGGAGAGGCAGGAAGATCAGGAGTTCAAGGCTCAAAGTCATTCTCGGAGGCACAATTAATTTCAGACCCCATCAGCAAACAACAATACCAGCCATGCTAACTGTCAGATTTCTAAGTAGGAAATTTTCATTGTAGTGCTTCATATTCCATCTGGGTCTGTCCTCCAGCCTTTGGGAGAGAACAGGCCTTAATCTGAACACCAGCAATGGCCAATTCAGGCCTTCATCAGACACCTACCAGAAGTGAAGCTGTTGCTGGGAAGCACCACCACAGGCCCGAATTTCCTGGGCTCAAAGGTGACCAGTCGCTGCCCATACAGCCCAGTGCACTGGCTGGATACCTGCAGTTTCAGCAAACACACCCCTCGGCTCTGGAGCTCTTTCAGAGAACTGTGCTCCTGCCAGGACCTAGAAGACATCCAGGATAGCAGTTTCACCGCTTGTGCCTGCACCCTCTCCTATTTTCACTTGTGCAGGAAAAGTAAGCAAGGAAAGAGTGCTGCTTACAGGCATCAAATATGCCCCAGAGGAACTCGGAATTTGCTCCGCTCCAGCCCTGTTCTTCCCACAGCTCCCAGGACTGGTACTGCCTAACCTGCTCCCTAAGTGCCAACACAGTCTTCCCTGACTATACTCAATCTTTCAGCAAGTCCTGCAGGACCCCCCCATACCTTTCTTCCTCTCTGCCTCTTACCCCCAACACCCTAACTGTGGCTCAAGGTTCTAGCTTGACTTTCAGCAAATCACTTTGGTCTCACAGTAAACACATGGTGTGGGAATCTCACTCTTCTACAGATGAAGTAGGGGAAAGGAGGGTACATAATTCCATAGTCACGCTGCCAGAGCAGCAAAAGATCTTCTCACTCATGACGACTGGCTGACTCTCAACCAATGATCGCATCTGCACTCAAACAGCCTGGCTTCAGGTCTTGCCTCCATGTAGGTTACCCTGGGCCAGTTATTTCGCCAGCCTTTGTCTTTCCTTAGGCAATGCACTGCGAGGATGGCACTGTGAGGTACAGAAGTGCAGGCTCTGCCTACTGCAGGCCTGTAGACGTTCTCCAGAAACAAGCCGGCTCTTCAGGAATGCCTCAGACACCATAACAGGGCTGCATCCACTTTCCTCTAGTAGGCTGTGCTCATGGAACACTCTCCTCTTCGGTTCCGGGAGAAATCTGTCCAATTCCATTTAGCTCGGATCAACCCCAAAACCCCAAAGGGGATCGTGTGATGTTTTCGTTCTCCCACCCCCCCCCCCTCGGGGCGGGGAGAGGGAAGAGTAGTGGCAAAGGGTCTCCGGTAGCACAGGTTTGGCAAATTGGCAATGTAGCCAAAGGTGACCTTAAACGATCCCGGATGCCTCTAGTCCAGGAGAGATGGGACCGCAAGCTTGTGGCCCTGACACCGCCGAAGGCTGACTCCTCTTGCTGCCCACTGGTCCGGCCTAGCCAGCCACCAACACCAGACTCGCTCCGAGAGACCATGAAGGAGAGCTGCAGAGGCCCAGGGACCCGAGGCTGCACTTACCTGCGCTCCTCCACCTCGGCGTCCCTCTCCAGCTCCAGCAGCTCTAGCTGCTGGGCCACGAAACTCTCCACGGTGGACGAAGCCATCTCCTCGGTGGTGCAGCCCCAGATCGGTGCTTCTTGCTCGGCCAGTTAGTCCCGTGGGACCCGTATTCCCGCCAGACCCTGTCCCCCACCGGGCCAGTGTATCCAACGGACTTGTACTCCCTATCGGGGCAGTGAATCCTGACGGACTCGTTTCCTGTGTTCCCCTGCTAAGCCAGTGATTCCAGCAGGACCCGTGTTCCCCTCTTACAGGTGTTCCCTACCGGGGTAGTGAGTCGACGCACGAGTTCGTGCGACTTCCGCTTCCGGTTGGGACTGTGAAAAAATGGCAGCGTCCATAGCGGCCGCGGCGTTACCAGGGGCTTTCGGGCGGTTGGTGTCTGTATGTAGCCGCAGCATCCTGGCACCCTCGGGACCCGGAGCTGGTGAGACCAGGGAGTCCTGGGGAGGGAGAAAAAAGAAACGGTGCGCCCGCCGTCTGCCGCACGTGTGTCTGAGTCCGCCTTGGTGCCAGGTGTGTGTTGGTTGCGTGCGTGGTGAATAGTGCACCGGATTTGGAATACAAGAACCTGGGATGAGAACGCGATTGCTTCAATTCGTTGTTTAATAATGAAAAACGCTATTAAGCTTGTGTGTAGGTCTTATATTACAAAGATACAAACAGGCTCAGAGAAGTACCACCCAGGGTCATATAGAGGGGACTTAAGAGAGAAGCTATTCAGAAGCCGCTGTATGTGGAGGGTTTTGATGCCTGAACATGGACATTTGTCCTCGGGCTGCTAGCCACCCTCGGATCTGAAAAAATGACGTCGAGGGAAGGAGTGAGTGGTTTTGATGTTAGGGGCTTAGACCATGGATGAACCATCTTGAAACAGAACTAGTACCTAATTGGTGTGTCTTTAGTTTTGTTGGCCATGCTTTTAGCTTTGAGTATGTGTTGTGTGCATATATGTGTGCAGGTGGCTGCACATGCCATTGTGGAGACCGGATGACAATGTGAGGTGACCACTGTTTGTCTTCTACCTTTTCTTTTTTAAAAAAAGACTTATTTTGATGTTTATTTTTGTGGGGGCTGTCTTATAGATGCGTTTTAGTAAAGGTGCTTGTGGAGTCTAAAAGAGATCAGATATTAATCCCATAGATTTGAGGAGAAAAACTACTAACCCAGACCATCATGGACAAATTAATTAAAGCAAACTTTTTTATTCATGCACACTGCTGCTTTCCCTAAGGCAGGGTTCAAGAGGTCAGCGTTCAGGCATGGGTGAGATAAGGGTTCTTATAGATTAAATCTGTCTAAAAGAGAAATAGAGCTCACACAAAGGTGAACTCAGCACTTGGGATCCCATGCCTTTAATCCCAGCACAGGAGTAATATGGCCGAGTGGAGAGAGGAGTATAAGGTGGAAGAAGACAAGCTCAGGTGCTTTCTGAGGATTCATGGAGACGGATGCAGTCTGAGGATTCAGTCTGAGACAGCATTTAGTCTGAGGTTTCGTAGAGAGAATTTATAGAGACAGGATCGCCCCTTTGGTCTGAGCATTGGTAGAGGTAAGAGCTCTAGTGGCTGGCCACTCTACTTCTCCCTATATTTGACTCTGGGATTTTATTATTAAGACCATAAGATGGATTTCACGCCTAAGATGGAGTCAGGCTGATTCTATCACAGATCCCCTGGAACTGGAGTTACAGCCGATTGTGAGCTGCCATGTAGGTTCTAGGAACTAAATTTTGTCCTCTCCAAGAGCAGCCAGTGCTCTTAACCACTGACCCATCTCTCCATCCCCTCCCCACCTTATTTCTGAAGGTTTCTCACTAATCCTGGAGCTGGCTCTTTTGGCTGACTTGGTTAGTTAACAAGCCCCCGAGATCCCTTTATCTCTACTCCTGAGTGCTGGGAGAACAAGCAGGTGATGCTGTGCCTGGGTTTTTATTTTAATGCTGGTGATCCCAACTTATGTTCCCTCACTTTATAGCAGGCACTTTATCCAGCAAGCCATCACCAGTCCTCACCTGGACACTTTCAGAGGCAGGTTGTGATACAGTAGGTCAGACCAGACATGACCAACAGATCTGTGTATTTCATCACAGTAACTACCCACCATGTTTCTCTTGTTCTTACAGCCTCCCTCTGGTCTGCTTCTCGAAGGTTCAATTCACAGAGCACTTTGTATCAACAAGGGTAATAATACCAATATGTGGGTTTGATGGGTTTTCTATTCATCTGTAGAAATGTTACTTTCAGGTTAAAACTTCTCAAGCCGGGCAGTAGTGGCACATGCCTTTAATCCCAGCAGTCAAGAGGCAAAGGCAGACAGGTCTATGGGTTCTAGGCCAGCCTGGTCTACAGAGCAAGTTCCAGAATAGCCAAGGCTACATAGGAAAACCCTATGAAAAATAAAACAAGAAAACAAACCAAAATGCTTCTCTAAATTTGAGGCTGGGTGTAATGGTAGTCTGTTAGCACATGCTTTTAATCGCAGCACTTTGGAGGCAGAGGCAGATGGATCTCTGTGAGTTTGAGACCAACCTGGTCTACATAGCAAGTTCCAGAACAGCCAGAGCTACATAATAGAGAGACCCTGTCTTTAAAATTAAAGAAAACAACAAAAAAATTCTCTACATTTTGATGGGGTTGTGAGGACTATAGCTCAGTGATAGTATGTTTGTCCAACATAGTTGAGGCCTTGGGTTCCACCTCCAGCACAAATGTGCGTGCACACACACACACACGTAGAGTTTGATCCCAAACAAATAATACATAAATGCATGCATAAGTTACATATATGCATACTCCCAGAACAGCATCTGACATACAGATTTGGCCAAAACTGTAAGGAAACCTGCTATGTGAATATTCTCAGCAGCAGAAGCTTCTTTGATTGTTAGAAGGACAAATTACAAAACAGCCCAAAAACATAAAGAACCCCCAAGTAGTATTTCACTGAGCGGCCTCTTCTTCCAGTTCTCCTGTGACAGGTCTAGCCCTCCTACCAACTCCATCTTCTCAGCTCCATCTTTCTGTATTCTTCATCTGGCTCTGTCCTGCACAGTCACTGAATCTAATGGCAGCCAAACAGAGACTCTTAGAGAACAGCTCCTTCCAGCTAGTCCTGGTCCCCCAAGGTCACTGCCTGGCCACAGACCATGGAGTTCATATTCCTAGAGACTCTGAGAACTGGTATGGTGGGAAAGTGTCCATTCATTTCGCAGATGTGCACCGAAATATTCTGTGTGGTTGTGAGTAGCATAGACAGACAAGGCTTAGGTCTGAAGTCTGCACATTCCCCAGGGGACAGAACAGCTGGAACTCCTGCGTTAGTCATCTAGAGCCAGCATTAGTGTTGTGGGTCTCATACCCCTCCATAGCAGCATGTGCGCACACACCATTCTGACACCACACAACTGTTTCTTGGGCACTTGAAGTTGCCTTTCATGTGTGTGTGATGTGAGTTTATGAAATGGCTTTTCAGACACGTCCCTAAGACCTCCCTGAGTTCACCACCCTGGGAAGAAGTGGTTCTGCCAGACCGTGCTGAAGAGACCAGACACCATGCAGGTAAGACTTAGCAGGGGCCGGGCAGAATGGCCTTTATAGTCCTTGCACTTGGGAGACCCAGGCAGGAGGATTACTGAGTATTCGAAGCCAGCCTATACTCTATTTCAAAAGCCAGAACAAAAAGGTAAATGAATGGGTAGTACCTAGTGTCCACTCTCATGAGCCTCTGAGTTAATCATTGCCATGGAGCAAGATAGCGGGTTTCTGAATGCTCTGAACCACACCAACATTTAAGGTGCATGCTCATTTGATAAATAGTCCTCTGGCATCTGCGCGAGGCAGTCGTGATGGGAGTGGGGAGTGGGTGCAACTCCATCTCCAGCTATGTCATGTGTTGGTGCACGCCTGGCATCCCAGCGCTCAGAATCACAAGTTTATGTCCATCCTGGGCTATGTGTCAGGAAAGGCAGCCCAGCTGTGCCAGCTATAGTCACATCTGCATTTCCCAGAGTTAGAAGTGCCCATTGTTGCGGACAATCTTCTGGCATTTAAAATATTGTTTGAGATACTGTTCAAGATAAATACAGTCCTGCTTAGGCCTCTTGTGGACTTGGTGCGAGGACTTTCCACAGCTATCAGAATCCATGAATGTCACCCTGGTGTAGAACAGCAAAGTGTTTGTGTGCAGCATGTCTGTCGCTGACCTATGTGCTCACTCCACTGCACTGTTCAGGGCACCACCATCAGGAGAGGGCTGTGTGTGTTTGGTGTGTGCACCCATTTGGTTTTGATGTTTTTGTTGTTGTTTTCTGAGTATTTTTTATCTGTGTTTGGCCAGTTCTGTGACTGTTGAGCCCAAGAACACTGAAGGCTCTTCCTCGTTGAGCCTTCACCAATAATGTGAGGAGCTGCTTCTGGCCTTAGCCTGTCTCCAGGACAGGAATTGTCATGTCCATCCTATGTATCCAGCCCTTGGCCTAGGGTGGGGTCTCAGTGCTCAGTTGGTGCCTTTCATGTCAAAGTTGAGGGCTAGGGGACTTGAGCCAGAGGGTGATAATGGGGTCAGAGAAGATGAAGTGAGGAGAGGTGTCAGCTCAGAGAGACAGAATTCTGGCTCCTTAGCTGCAGAAAGACTGTCCTTTCACTTCTCAGACTGCATACACCGTCACCCTGGGATGTAGCTGAGGCTAGGCTCAAACCACTACAATCCTCCTGCTTCAGCCTCCCAAATACTGGGATTATAGGCATGTGCCGTTCATGTTCAGCTTGCCCACCGTTCTTAATTGATTTAAAAAAAAAAAAGCAAAACAAAGTGAGGGTTCTGCCCCAGAACTGCACTCCTGTCCACACTCCTGAGAGCACCAGCCTAACCCTGAACCTGCCCACTGGGTGGGTAAGCAGGGCTGACAGGCTGCAAGGAACACCCCTCACAAGTGGATGGCCAGGGCCTGTCCAGGGAATGACTGCCATCTGCTGTCCTGCAGAGGTTGTGAGGAAGGTGAATGAGCTGATCGCCACGGGCCAGTACGGCCGGCTCTTTGCTGTTGTGCACTTTGCCAGCCACCAATGGAAGGTGACCTCTGAGGACCTGATTCTAATTGAAAACGAGTTGGACATCCAGTGTGGAGAGAGGATCCGGCTGGAGAAGGTGAGGTGCAAGTTGTTTGGTGGATTCAGGGACTCGGGCACCAAGTGTGCATCGCTGAGAAACAGGAGTCCGGTCACGGTGGATGCGGAATAGGATCAGTGCAGGGCAGAGCAAAGGAGAAACCAGGGCTGGTGGAGGATGAGCAGGCCAAGTGCGCCTCCATAGAATTTCAGTCACCAGTGTAAAACCGCCACTGGAGCTCAGAACAAGCTTTCCAGCAGGATGCTGTGTGGGCAGCAGCGATGGCAGCCAGAGCCGCTTAGTGTTGTTGTTTTACTCTTTACTCTTTTGGGGGTCCGCCACCCAGCTCCCAAATAAACACACACAGAGGCTTATTCTTAGTTATAAATGCCCAGCCTCAGCTTGGCTTGTTTATTGCCAGCTTTATTTTTTTTTTAACTTAAATTAACCCGACTGCCTTTTGTGTCTGGGCTTTTTCCTTTCCTTACTTCTGTATATCTCACTTTCACTCTTACCCCATGGCTGGCCCCTAGCATCCTACCGTCCTCTCCTTGCTCCTCCTTCTCTTCCAGATTTCTCCTTCTAGCTATCCTCTCTGCCTGCCACCCCACCTAACCTTGCTCCTGCCTTGCTGTTGGGCCATTCAGCTCTGTATTAGACCATCGGATGTTCCAGTCTTACTCTGTGGCTGACTGGGTGACTGGCCCCTGCCGTCCTCCTTCCCTTGTTCTCTTGTTGCTCCTCCTCTTCCTCGTGTCTATTTATACTCTCTCATCCTGTTTGTCCTCTCTGCCTGCTACCGCTGCCTGTCCTTGCTCCTCCTCACTGTTGGCCGTTCAGCTCTTTATTAGACCAGCAGGTGTTTTAGACAGGCAATGACTCACAGCTTCACAGAGTTAGACAAATGCAGCAGAAACAAAAGTAACACACATTAAAATCATATTCCCCAACAGCTTAGTGTGATCATTTAGTTTTTATTTGAGACAAGGTCTCCTGTATCTCAGGCTAGCCCCAAACTTGCTGTGAGGACAAGACTACTCCTGATCCTCTAGCATCCACCTCTCCAGGGGTGGTGGGGTCAGAGATCAGCTTGCAGAGGTCATTTATCTCCCTGCACTGTGGGCCCTGGGCCTCTTGTGTTTTCAGTTCCCTATCCAGTTTCAGCCTGTGGGCATCACCCACTCCCTGCTCCCAGTGGTTTCTGTGACCTTGGTGAGGAGCCAGCCATTAAACACGCTCCATTTTATCCTCTCAGGTTCTGCTGGTGGGGGCAGACAACTTCACACTCCTCGGCAAGCCACTCCTTGGGTAATGAGCTGCTAAACTCTGGGCTTGGGCAGGGCCTGGGCTGATTGACAGACTGGACACAGTGTGGTGGGGCCCAGTGGGGATTACTGCACATCACTGTGAGAGCTAATGCAATATCCTGTTCCATTCTGGAGGGTGCTTGCTGACCCAGAGGCGTCCAGCCGTCCGTCACAGTGCAGCTTCTCTTTCATTTATTTTATTTTGGTTTGTCAAGATAGGGTCTTTCTCTGTGCCCACCCTGGCTGTTCTGAAAGTCACTTTCACAGAGATGCACCTGCCTCTACCTCATGGCTGTGAGATTAAAGCCTGCGCCACCATAGCTGGCAGCCATGTAGTCTTTCAGATTGTCCGAAGGGCTTGTGGTTCAGCTCAAGGGGAGAGTGCCTGCCAGTGAGACCCTGGGTTTTATGTCTTATCGCCACAAACAAAATTTTAAAAAAACAAAAAAAGGTTTTTTTGTTGTCTTTTTGAGTTTAACTGTATAGCCCTGGTTAGACTAGAACTCACAATGTATACTAAACTGACCTTGAACTTGTGGCCATCCTCCTGCCTCTGCCTCCCAAGTAGTGGGAGGCCATACCTGACTAAAAGACTTTTTAAATACTCTGCATTATGCTTTCTTACTATTTTCACGATGTTTACACTGAACAAACCAGATGTAGCGCACATGTCTGCTGTCCCTGCACAGGAAGCAGAGGCAGGAGGATCAGAAAGTCAGAGTCACTCCCTGGATGTAAGGGGAGTTCAAGGTCGGTCTGGGCTGCGTGAGACCTTTGCAGAACCAGGAGTTCTCTGGGGCCCATCAGGGTGCCAGTAAGGCTGACGCTGCCCAGGAGGGGCACTCTCCGACCACCGCCCAGTTGTTCTTTCCTTCCTCTTTTCTAGAAAGGATCTCGTGCGTGTTGAAGCCACGGTCATTGAAAAGACAGAATCATGGCCCAGAATCAACATGAAGTTTAGGAAAAGGAAAAACTTCAGAAAGAAAAAAAGTAAGTGCAAGACAGTGAGTGTGTTGGAGCCCTGTGCTCCCAGCACAAATGGTTGTAGCCTATTTGTTGTTCCCTGCCAGGTAACTGGGCAAAGCCAGGGTGATGTCATGCCAGTGTCTGTGGGGTGAGGACCCCAGTACTACTCACATTACCCCAATGCAACATAGCAGATGTGAACCCAGTATGGCACCCACCTTGAGACACTGGGGGACAGCAGTGGTATTTTGGGTGGTTTTGGAAAACCGCTCACACATGCGCCGGGTATAGTTGACACTCCATGGCACAGTGGGCCTGGGTATGTGGGGCTGAGGCCAGCTGAACCGTGCAGGGCAGGAGGGAGCACCAGTGCCTCTTGCCCTCCAGTCATTCTCTCTTTTCTGGAGGAAGGGGAGTTCCTGAGGGGAAGCACAGGGAACCCTCAGTGCAGATGCCACTGCCCCTCTTCCCTGAGGGAGCGCCTGGTTATTAGGCTCTAATAGGTGTGACCCATCCTGTTACCTGCTTTGATCTCATGTAGACATTTGATATTGTTCTCAAAGCATGACAGAGGGACACAGAACACAAATCCCTGCAAGGCAGAGGTGCCCCAAGGGCAGGGCCCAGGATCAGAGTGGCTGCAGAGTCTGTCTGTGGGGTGGCACAGCAGAGGTTCTGACCAGACACAGTGCTCAACCTGGGTTCCCAGCACTAAGGAGGCTGAGGCAGAGTGCCCAGCCAGCCTGGGCAACACAGCAAGGTCCTGTCTTAAACCAAGCCCAGGACCAGTGAGATGGCTTGCAACTAAAGACACTTGCCAACCCCAGAACCCACATAGGAAGGAGAGATTTTACCCATGTTGACTTACACACACACACAGTGGCAACCTGTATGCACATACACAATAAACGCAATAATAATTTTTTTTTAATCAGCTTCCTCCCTACATCACCCCCAAAATAGTAAGAGTGGCAGATGCGAAGCTGTCCTAGGCAGTGGGATGTTGTCTCGTGTATCCACCCCAGTCAGGAGTGCCATAGTCTGTGTAAAGAGGGAGGGAGTCTTGCCCATTCCTGGCCCTCAGAGTGAGTTGGTCCATCCTCCCCTCAAAACTTTAAGGCCAGTGCAGCTAGAGGAGCAGACCCTAGCTAGACCTCAGGCTGCTGGGGTTCCAACATCTGCAACTGTAGGTGGAGCCCCTGGGGTGAGTGAGGTGGTCAGTATACATAAATAAAGACTGGGGGAGAGGACATGGCCAGGAGGCAGACAGCATGCACTGTTGGAGTGAGCTGGGACCGGCTGTCTGCGAAGGAGATGAGGCCCAGCCTGTGAGAAGGTTCTCTCTTTCAGTCATCGTGAACCCACAGACCATCCTCCGGATTAACACCATAGAGATTGCACCTCGTTTGCTGTGACCACAGAGCGGATATCTAAGAAGCATGAAAATAACCTCAGGTCTGCACTCAGGATGCTGAGGCAGGGAAATCACAGGTTCCAGAGCAGGCTGAGCTACACAAGACCCTGTCTGATAATAAAAACAAATAAAGTATTTTGTAGGAAACTGAGCCAGTTCGTGCCTGATTATTGGTGGACATCCGCCATGTTTGAACGGCCATCACCCTGAGCCATAACAGCAAACCTGGAGAAAATGACTGGCCAGCCTTCACTCCAACCCTGGCCAAGCTGGCTACCTGAACAGACAAGAATGGTATTCTTAGCAGAGGGGGTACTGATACCTGGGAAAGGGTCAAGACCAGGGATGGGTTAACAGCTGGGATTGGGTATGTGGCCCAGGTGGCAGGCCACTTCCCTAGTGTGCAGGAAGCTCTGGGTTCCATCTCCAGCTCTCAGAGACTGAGACAGGAGGATCCCAAATTCAAGGTCATCCTTAGCTATATAGTAAGTCCTGGGCCAGCCTCAACTACCTAATCCTGTCTTGGAAGGAAAGAAGCTGTTCCAGGATAGAAAGCTGCAAGTGGCTCAGTGATTGATACCGAGCGTCAACAGCTCTCCTTTTGCCTCCATTGCTCCATCAGGTAGAGGTCACAGTACAGGGTGGTCGGTGTTCAGCAGCCCCAGGGTAGAGGAGGGCACATTGCTTTCTGGAGACAGTGACAGTTAGGATGAGACAGAGGGGAGCTCTGATCCTGGGAAGATTTGGCTACAGAGCTGTGACCCTGTTGAGTCAGGTCCATCTTGGGAAGGACCACCAGAAAGGTCCCTTGGGCTCAGAGGATCACAACCAGAAGCCTGGAATCAGGGAGGCGCTGCAGGCCGTTTACAGGAACTGCCAGTCTTCCACTGATGCAGCCTGTGTTCAAATCTCAGTGATTTTCCTAGCTGCCATAAGGAATCACCCTTAGAGTTGTTTTTGAGTCACAGTATCGCTCTATGTAGCCCAGGCTGACCCTGAACTTGAAGCAATCCTCTGTCTCAGCCTTCTTAGTGCTGGATTTACATGTGTGCACCACCATTCCCAGGGTGCGCATTTGGATTGGGGTGGGAGACAACTCCTGTACAGCCACTGGCCAGGTTCCTCTGCTTCTCCTGTGTGCAGCGGGGGTGGCGCCCCACTGACCAACTCTGTCAGAAGCCTGAAACGAGAGAGCCTGTCTCTGTCTCTCTCTCTCTGTCTCTCTCTCTCTGTCTCTCTCTCTCTCTCTCTCTCTCTCTCTCTCTCTCTCTCTCTCTCTCTCTCTTTCCTGTCTGTCCCTCTGTTGGGGGACCAGGTTGCATGTGTGCCACAGAGAACAACTTCCAGGACTCTGACCTACATTGCACTTCTTTCAAGACAGTTTCTCCACTATTATGTAAGCCAGGCCAGCTGGCCATAGAACCCATGGAGACCCCTGTCTCTGTGTTTTTCTGTAGGTGTACTGGGATCTTAGACATGGTTTATACATGGTTCTGGGGGTCTGAACTCGAGTCTCCAGCTTGTGCAGCAAGTGCTTTACCCACTGAGCATCCCCAACCCAGCTGCTTGTACTATTTATTTATGTGTATGTCTGCATATGGGGAGGACAGAGGGGTTTCAGATCAGCTAGAGCTTGACTTACAGGCAGTTTGTGTGTTTGCCAGACATGGGTGCTGAGAATTGAACTCAGGTCTGCTGCTAGAACAACATGCTCTAAACCACTGAGCCATTGCTCCAGCCCGTCCCAAAACATTTAAAAAATTTATCTTGCTATTCATTGTAGGCGGAAGTTCCTGTCCCTCCCATCGGTTCCCACATAACCAATACAGAGGCTTGATAGTAATTATAAATGCTCAGCCGATAGCTCAGGCTTATTACTAGCTAGCTCTTAGAACTTAAATCAGCCCATTTCTTTTAATCTACATTCTGCTGTGTGGCTTTTACCTCTACCCCATCTTGTGTGTCCAACTCATTTTGTGTCTGACTGGCAATGCCTCTGACTCCACCTTTCTTCTTCCCAGCATTCTCAGTTGGGCTATCCTGCCTATACTTCCTGCCTGGCTACTGCCAATCAGCTTTTTATTAAACCAATCAAAGTGACAATTCTTCACAATGTACAAAAGGATTATTCCACAGCAATTCATAGCTCATGCTGGACCCATGCAATCTCAAAATAAAGACATAGTGGCATATGCCTTTAATACCAATCCTCAGGAGGCAGAAGCAGATGGGGTTATGTGTTCTAGATCAGCCCGGTCTACATAGCAACCTGTTTCAAAAATAATTAAAGTGAATTAAAACAATCCTCAATTTCATTCTACCAGTGAGCCAGATGTAGCCCTCATGAATAGTTGGAACACCTTCTCCAGTAAAATGTGGCAGTCTGGAAGGTCCCAGGTCACCCTCAGGAAGGTCGTGTCAGACAAGGCTAGTGAACCAGAGTTTTGGGAGAGACTCCAGCCTGTGTTTATAGACACCCACTTGGGCCTGGCTCTCAAAGCACTCCCCGTGTGGACTGTACTGTGACAGTAGCAAGGTTCATGGTGGCCACAGGGCTCACAAGAGGTCTGTCCCAGATGCCATGGGACCTCAGCTTTCCTTTTGCATGTGGCTCTGGGGACCAAGCTCACAACAGCAGGTACTGTGCCCACACCCCAGGCCTGCAGCAGCTCCTCAAGATAACAGGACGTTAGAAGGTGTCGTGCCCTTTGACACAGATCCTGGGTAAGCCCCATCCTGTATCTTGATGGCTCAGTAGCTCCAAGTGCAGAGATGGGAGATGATGCAGAGGCACAGCTGCCCGAGCGTAGCAATACGTCAGCTTCCTCCTCTCCCATCCAGGTGATGGCTTTGGGAGACAGTTCTCTACTGGGGTCCTGGAGATCCAAGAACACAGGTATGGGTACCTCTGACCAAGCTGCTGGTGAATGCTTACCACATTGTCTCAGGAAATGATTTCTGAGCAAAGGTCATTGTGTCCTTTTAAAGTAAAAGCATGGGGCTAGGGAGATGGCTTGGTTAGTACCCTGCCTGTCATACAACCATAAGGGTCTGATTGAACATCATCTACATGATACATCTCCAACATCTACATGAAAATTCGGGTACTGCCCCAACAACCTGAGTTTTATCCCCAGGACCCACATAGTAGAGAGAATTGATTTCCCCAGGTTGTTTACTGACCTCCACAAACATGCCCTGTCACACGTGTGCCCACCACACATACATGCACACACTCTCTAAATAAGTAGGTAGATAAATGGATGGATGTAATTTTTTAAAGAGCTTGGCAAGAGAGCATATCAGTAATCTCAGCGCTCGTTGTGGAATAACTCCTCTGTACACTGAAAATGTGTTGTTCTCATTACTAATAAAAAGCTGATTAGCCAATAGCTAGGCAGGATTTCCGGGGCAGAGAGAATGCTGGGAGAAAGAAAGGCAGAGTCTGAGGAGTCTCAATTCAAATACAGAGGAAGCAGGATGTGCACAAACTAAGGAAACTAGCTGTGAGCCACGTGGTAGAACTCAGATAAGAATTATGAGTTAATTTAAGTTGTAAGAGCTAGTGAGTAATAAGCCTGGGCTATTGGTATAGCATTTATATTTAATATTGAGCTCTGTGTCAGTATTTGGAAACTGGTGGGCAGAAAAGTTCACCTACAACTCAGGGTGCAGAGACAGGAGGATCCCCAAGGTTCACAGCCTATCTAGCTGAATGTGTGTGCTCCAGATTCAGTAGGAGACCTTTTATCAAAATAAAATAATAAAATAAAAAACAAGGCAGAGACCTGTGTGTGGTGATGCATACAGCCAGCACTCAGAAGGCAGATACAGATGGATCTCTAAGTTCAAAGCCAACCTGGTCTATATAGAGAGCTCCAAGGTCAGCCACGGCCTTCTACATAGTGATACCCTGTCTCAAAAGGTGATGGGTGGGGGGCAGAAGCAGAAATCCAGGCTTGTTGGCCCCACCTTTAAATCTAACACTTGGGGTGCAGAGGTAGATAGATTCCTATGAGATGGAAGCCAGCCAAGGCTACAAAACAAAAATGTATCATGAAACCTGCTAAAAAATAAAACCAAAATGGGTAGGCCAGTGAGATTACTCAGTGGCCCTGACTGTGCAAGCCCGAAGACCTGGGTTCGATTCCTGGAACCCACAGAAGGAAGGAGAGAATAGATTCTATTGTTTCTTCCAACCTCCACACCAACATGTGGCACATGCACACCTACATGAACATGCACAATCATACACCACACACAGAACACATACAAAATCAGGCATCATGAACATGCACAATCATACACCACATACAGAACACATACAAAATAAGACATCACACTGTGGTGAGGCCACCATGCACACCAAGAGACAACAGAAGACCAGCAAGATGCCACCCTAGTACACAAAGGTCAGTGCCCAGGCTCAGGAGACCCCTGGGCACTGTGGGGGCTTTCCCTCCATCTCCTGGGAATCCTGGTCTTATCAGAACACATTCCACATTTGAGGCTGGGGACCAGACAGCAAGCAGATGCTGGTCCATCGGACTCACTTCCCTCCAGCTCTGAGCTGAAGCACTGCCCTTCTGCCTGCCCACATGGGTAGACTGTGCCAAAGGCTCCAGCCCACCTCACCCCTGGCTTCCCCTCCAAACCCCATCCCTCAGCCACTGTGACTACTGCATGTCTTCCAGGGCAGGTGGTATACAATGGCTCTTCCTCCTGTTTCTGGCCCTAGAGCCCCTAAACCATCCTTTCCAGAAGGATGGGATTGTTTTTTGCAATCTGCAATGAGCCTGCTGTTGTTTGGGTTTTGTGTGATATGGGGTCTTGCTCCATACCCCAGGCTGGCCTCACATCAGTCCTCTCTTAGCCGGTCCAGTGTTGGGGCTGTAGGTGTGTGCACTGCCTTTGGCCACACCTGAGTTTATGGTGTTGAGGGGCTTCATTGGGCGGAATGGGCCAGGACCAAGGATAAGAGTCTTTGGCAAGAGCAGGATTGGATTAAGTTCTATGAAAATGCAGGCATGCATGTGCAAATCTCTCTCACACACACAGTTCTGTGAAAACACAGGCATGCGTGCGCATAGCACACACACACACACACACACACACACACACACACACACACACACACACACACACCTCTTTTATAAAGAGGCTACCTAACAAGTTCTCAGGAGTCTTTGGCAAGAGCTGCCAGCCACTGCTTCAAAGCCTGCATGAAGCCTGGCTGGGAGGGACTGGCTATGCAAGCCGGAATGTGTAAACAAACCCGCAGGAAAGCTTTGTCTCTTTCACCTGGGTGTTTCTGGGAAGAGAAGCTGACTGGCTGAGCACTTCCCCCACCTAGTGCTGTAAAGTCAAACCCTGGAGCGGAAACCCTGGAATCCAGCGGTAGCCTGCAGAGCAGGTGCGTCTGGCCAGTTGGCTCACAGGTGAAGGCGTGCTTTTGGAGCTGCAATGACCCCTGGTTACAGTGTAAAACACTAGCAGCTGTTAAAGACAAATGGCTGAGGTGCCTGTTTATTTTTTTTATCTTTTTTTTAAATATTTATTTATTTATTATGTATACAATATTCTGTCTGTGTGTCTGCAGGCCAGAAGAGGGCACCAGACCTCATTCCAGATGGTTGTGAGCCACCATGTGGTCGCCGGGAATTGAACTCAGGACCTTTGGAAGAGCAGGCAATGCTCTTAACCACTGAGCCATCTCTCCAGCCCTGAGGTGCCTGTTTAACATATCAAAGTGGACCTGGCCTCCAGGTCCTCCCAACATCCCTCAGTCCCTACCTGCTGCAGGTTATAGCTGACATACCTCACCCTCTACCCAGGGGCTGGGCTGCCCTTTCCCCAAAGTCCCCTATATAATGGAGACATTTTGGCTACCCCCTCCCTTTTGTACCTTTTGTCGTCTTGGTTGCTGCACCTGGTTACATCTTATGTCCCGCCCCCCCTCCATGCCACACCTCCCCACATGGCCCAGCTCAGTCTGGACTCTCCCAGATGCCCCTGACTATGCTCTCCCACGTATCTGCAATAACCTCTCTCTTCACCATACCTAGAAGTCAAGTCCCTTCCCTTCCTTCTCTTTTTATTTCTTTCTGTCGTCATTCAGCAGCTTTCTGGTTTGACTCTTCCACGTCCCCTAAAGGCCCATGGACTAAAGGTTTGGGCCCCATGGTGGTGGCACTCTTAGGTGGGGCCTGGCAGGAGGAAGCTAGTGCCCTGGATGGGGGTCACATCAGTTAGTAACAGAATCCCATACAAGGATTTCTTTCAGCCCAGGGTTTAAGGGACAAAGCCCATCATGGCCCGGAGTCACAGTGGCTGGTCACATGGCATCCTCAGTAGGGAGGCAGAGAGAGGTGACTGCCGATGCTCAGCTCATTTTCTTTTCTTTGGTGTGGAATCCCAGCTCAGGGCAGGTCTCCTCACCTAAGGAGGTGTGTCTCCTACGTGGTTCTAAATCTTTGACAATGACGGCTGAGGAGGAGAAACCTGCCTTTCCATCTCTCTGGCTTCTCTCCTCTGCTCTCACATTTTCTCCTCAGTTGTGTGAAGGGCATTACCTCCTCTGCCATGGACTGTCCTGCTGAGACACAGGCCTGGTTCTGGGGGATCTGATGCCTTCTTCTGGCCTCCACAGACACCAGTCATGAGTGTTGTGCACATACATACGTGTAGGCAAACACTCAAAAAGCTAAATCTAAAGTATTAAAATGTATTTATTTATGTGTGTGAGTGTTGTGCCTGCATGAATGTATTGCATTGTGTACACACTTGCATGAATATATGTACATGCCTGCATGAGTGTGTGTGTACCGTGTACATGTCTACATGAGTGTATGTGCATTGTGTACACGCCTGAATGAATGTATATGCGCACTGTGTACACGCCTGCCTGAGTGTATGTTCATCATGTACACAATGGTGCATGAGTGTATATGTGTATCATGTACATGCCTGCATGAGTGTATGTGCATCATGTACACAACAGTGTATGGGTGTATATGTGCATCATGTACAAAACAGTGTATGAGTGTATATGTGCATCATGTACACACCTGCATGAATGTATATGTGCATTGTGTACATGCCTGCATGAGTGTATATGTGCATTGTATACATGCTTTGCATGAGTGTATATATGCATCATGTACATGCCTGCATGAGTGTATATGTGCATTGTATACATGCTTTGCATGAGTGTATTTGTGCATTGTGTACATGCCTGAATGAGTGTATATGTGCATTGTGTACATGCTTACATGAGTGTATGTGCATCATGCACATACCCGGTGCCCACAGAGGCCAGAACACCATGTCCAATCCCTTGGAACTAGAGATTTAAGTAGTTGTGAGTCATCAGATGTGGGTGCCTGGGACTAAACTCTGGTCCTCTTTAAGAGCAGTCAGTGCTCTTCATGGAGCCATGGCTCTGGCTCCAGGCCCGCCTTCATTGGGGGTCTCTAGCTGCAGTCACAGCTGCTCTGATAGAAGGAGACAGTGCTCAGCAGCAGTCTCTGGGATAGAAAACATCAGTAAGCATTGCCCTGCCCCTGAAAAAGAGACAGGCACACATATGATGGCTGGAATTCTTTAAAAAAATATCTAAGTCAGGTGTGGTGGTGCACATGTTTAATCCCAGCACATGGGAGGCAAAAGCAGAGGAATCTCGGTGAACTTCAGGATAGCCAGGACTACACAGAGAAACCCTGTCTTAAAAAAAAAAAAATTACTTTTAAGCTTTATTTCTGTGTGTGTGTGTGTGTGTATGCGCGCACACGCGTGTGCTCTAAGAGAGGCTCTCTGATCCCCAGGAATTGTGTGTTGCTGGATGTGGCTGTGGGGAACTAAGTTCGGGTCCTCTGGAAGAGCCACCTCTCCAGCCCCATAGCTTTTCTGTTAAACTTCTGATACGTCAGAATTCCAGAGGCCCTCACAGCGCATGTTGTCTTCTCCCAGCTGAGAGCCTTGGGGGTGCAGGGCTGAATGCAGCTGAATGAAGACGGGGTGCCTAGTGGTCAAGGCCTGGTCAACCAGTGCTGCCCCGCCTGCCACCTGGTCCAGCACAGTGGCCAAACTTGATGTCCCTCTGCGTGGTTGGAAAAGTTGGGTCACATGGGGTGAAGAATCACAGCTCAGGGTAAAGAAATAGAATTGGGCATGTACACGGGCGTCCACTCTTACGTGAAGGCCTTGAGGATGGCGCAGGGAGGAAAGGCACTTGCTCCCTAGACTGATGACCTCGGTTTAACTCCCAAGACCCACACGGTAGAAGGAGAGAACTGACTCCTGGGAGTTGGCCTCTGACCTCCGCAAGTGCACCGTGTCATGTGCATGTCCATATGCAGACAGACAGCAAATGTAATAATTTTTACAAAACATAAAAGAGCTTTTTAGCTCTTTCCTGCCAGATTCTTCAGAAGGTGAAGGTCATGTACGGAGGGACCCAAGACGGTCTTTGGAACCTGATAAAATCCAACAGAAGCCTGTAACTGCAGGTGGTCCTCCCAGGGAACATGCCCGATACACTCACAGACTGAATTGATGATTTCTTTTTGTTTGTTTATTTTGCTTTTAATTTTTAATTTAAATTTAATTTAATTTTTTCAAGACAGAGTTCTCTGTGTAGCTTTGGTGCCTGTCCTAGAACTAGCATTTGTAGACCAGACTGGCCTCAAACTCACAGAGATCCACCTGCCTCTGCCTCCTGAGTGCTCGGATTAAAAGCATACGCCACCACCACTCGGCTGTTTTTAATTTTTAAAAGACTTGTTTATTTTAATATATGTATATGTGTGTTTTGTTCCCATTTATGCCAGACACACATATGATGGCTGGAATTCTTTAAAAAATATCTAAGTCAGGTGTGCTTGGTGTCCTGGGAGGTCAGAAGAGGGAGTCAGATCCCCAGGAACTGGACTTATGGCTATGTGAACGCCATGTGAGTGCTGGGAATTGAACCCGGGTCCTCTGACGGGACAAGTGCTCTAAGCTAAACAGCTTATGAAACAGGATGGATCTCATGTAGCCCATTGCATCTAAAACTCACTATAAAACTGAGAGTGGCCTTGAACTCCTGGTCTTCCTCCCTCTGTCTTCCATGTGAGTGGCAGGTCACTTCTAGGCAGAGGACAGAGCTGGGAAATCTCTAGGAATATTTTTTCAGACACAGATAGATAAAAGAACAGATGACAGATAGGTTGATAATAAGTAGATGGATACATAGATAGACAATGGATAAGTAGACAGATGACAGATTAATAGATGATAGATGGATAAATGGGTAGATCGGTAGACAGATGGTAGATAAGTAGATATATAATGGATGAATGGATAGATGATAGATAAATATATGGATGGATAAACAGATAGGTGGTCATATGGATGACAGATGGAAGGATGGAGAGATAGGCAAATGACAGACGGACAGATAGCTAGGTAGTCAGATGATAGAAAAACTGATGATACATAATAGATGATGGAGAGAGAGATAGGTGGAAAGTGAGTAGATGATTGATAGTAATAGATTGATAGGTGTTAGATTATTGATTGTGGGTAGACAAGTAGATAGACTGTAGATATAAACTGATGATAGACAGACAGACAGACAGACAATAAACACACATGAGAGATGGCTGAGAGGCAGAAGAAAGCCTGTGTCTGGAGTAAACACTGTTATTTCAACTATTTGAATTCTTTGATGGAACCAAAGAGCTGTCGTCCTGGAGGGCTGGCCCAAGGCCAGCAGGAAGCAGAGGGCGTCTGACCCTCTTTCCCTCTGCACACACAGGCCCAGCGCTTCAAGCTCTGTTTCAGAAAAGATTGATTCTCCAAGGCTCTGGGTGTAGTGAGCCAGACAGGATCGCCATTACAAGATGGCACCACATCCTGTCTTGTTGGTTATAAACAACCCCATATTTGGCTATGCCTTTGAGAGCTGCCTGTCCCCCCCCCCCACTTCCCGCATGCGCAGTGAATATGGGTCCCTGGGCCTATCTCGATGCAGTCTGGTGGCAGCTGATGGTGGCAGCCAATTACAGGGCGACCCGTGTGCCAATTTCCTATATAAGCAGCCGCCATTGTGCCCCCAGGTCTCTCTCATGTCTCTCTCTCTAGCCTCCCTCTCTCTCTCTCTCTCTCTCTCTCTCTCTCATGTCTCTCTCTCTAGCGTCTCTCTCTCTCTCGTGTCCCCCTCTAGCGCCTCTCATCCCTCTCGTCTCTCTCTTTCTCTTCTGCTCTCTCGTTTTCTGCCCCCCTTTGCTTTATGCTCTCACTCAACCAAATGCACTCCAGTAAAGCGTGATCTGAGAAGAATCCTCGTGTGTGGTGGGTGTTTCTTCCTCGCTGGTCGAGAAGCCCCCCTCGTCTGGGAGTGTTGCGGCTCCCAAGAATATCTGAAGTGAACGTGTTTGTTTGTTTTGGTTTTTTCAAGGTGGAGTTTTTCTGTGTAGCCCTGGCCATCCTGGAATTTGCTCTGTAGATCAGGTTGGCCTCAAACTGAGAGATCCACCTATCTCTGCCTCCCAAATGCTGGGATTAAAGTAGTGTGCCACCACCACCCAGCCTGAAGTGAACTTTCTAAAATTCCCTCCTGCAGGCTGAAGATGCTCCTTGGTCTGTAAAGCACTTGACTAGAATGCACAACACCTGGGCCCCAACCAGGCACTGCATTAGCTACCTGGGTGTGATAGCTCACATCGTCATCGCAGAATTTGAGAAGTGGAGACCCAAGGACCAGGAGTTCCAGGTCGCTCTCAGCCACATAGGAAGTTTTGAGGGCAACCTTGTCTGCATGACATCGTGCCTCAAATAACAAAGTGGGTGTGTGTGTGTGTACATGTGTGTAGGGGATACATTCCCCTAGGTGGGTGTATGTAGAGGCCAGAGATTGATGGGGTGTCATCCTCAGTCGTCTCTCACTAACCAATGAACCTCTGAGATCCACCTCCCTCTCACACCCAATGCTGGGATTATAGGCCCACACTGCCCTGCCCAGCTTTTGCTTGGGTGCAGGGATCCAAATCCAGGGCCTCAAGCTTCCACAGCAAGTGCTTCACCCCAAGCTAGCTCTCAAGCACCCGCGGTCTGTAAGTGGCTTTCATTTTTATTGGAGCCGGCAGAACCAGTGACCAAGTTAATGAGAAGATCATTACGGCATATTCCAACAGTGCCAGGAGGAACAGGGAGGTGACCCTCCTGAGTACAATGGCAGGCCAGGCAGCCCTCCTACCTTACAGCAGACAGTAGGGATGCTGACACCTGGAGGATGGCAGGAGGAGGTGGGGAGAAACACTCAGGCAGAGGAAACAAGAGGCTGAATGCTCCTGAGGCTGCAGACTGGAAAGGGCTCCCTGTTGAAGGTCCTTGTGGGCGGTAGGGAGGAAACACCAAGTGGACAAAGAGATGGTTCTCCCTCAAATGGGCCATGGGTTGTACTGTCCCTGTGGTCAGAACCAACATAGGCTTGGACGCTCATGAGTTTACCTATGTCCATCTGGTTTTTGTGTCAGGCAGCGCCTGGGTGGAGGTCTCAGGCCCACATACAACCACAAGCTGCTTGCAGAGCCCAGGGGACACAGCAAACTGAGCCCAGAGGCTTTCTTGCTTCCCCTGGAGCCCAGGCCCCAGCATGCAATGGGCTCTCAGTAAACACTGGTTGGAAACCAGGCATGGGCTGGATCTTGTAATCCCAGCCCTCAGGAAGATGAAGTAAGAGGATTTCCATGAGTTTGAGACCATCCTGGGCTACACAGAGAAATCTCACAAGTCTGGGCTACATAGAGAAATCTAGCCAACCTGGGCAACAGAGTGAGGTCCTGGATCAAAAAAACACATAGAATCTGGGCATGGTGGCATGCTCCTTTAATCCAAGCACTCAGGAGGCAAAAGCTTGCAGATCTCTTAGTTAGAGGCCAGCCTGGTTTGTATGTACAATTTCAGGCCAGCCAGGGTTACATAGAAAGACCCTGTCTCTAGCCTGGTGGTGGTGGCTCATACCTTTTATCCCAGTAGTTGGGAGGCAGAGGCAGGCAGATCTTTGTGAGTTTCAGGCCTGCAGAGTGAGTTCCAGGACAGCCAAGGCTACACAGAGAAACCCTGTCTCTAAAAAGAACAACAACGGGGCGGGGGGGGGGAGAAAGACCCTTCCCTATCTCAAAAACTAAAAACTAAAAGCCCCAAACCTGCACTAGGGTGATAGCTCACTTGGTTAATACCTGCTATATAAAGACCCCTAATCAACTCCCCAGAACCCACACAAAAATCCAATCACAGAAGCACATACCTGTAACCTCAGTGCCTGAGTAGTAGAGACAGGTGGATCCCTGGGGCTCACTGGCCCACTAACTTCACTTGCCAACAAGTTCCAGGAGTCTCGAGAGATTCTGTCTCACAAAAGCAAAGTGGGCAGCTCCTGAGGAGGTAGTCCTCTGCCTCCACATGCACATACACATGCATGTGCACCTCCTCCCACACAGTTCCTCCCACATGCAAGCGTGTTGCTGCTGAACACGGTAGCCCCACATGCCTGTGATGCTGGCACCTGGGAAACAGGCACTGGAGGATTGGCTCACCGTCGCTCTTACAGTTCAGAAACCGTGCAGAGGAGAGGCTAGGCACAAACGCCACGCATTGTGTGACTTCATTTCTATGAAGTCCGTTCTATGGAATGTCCCGAATAGGCGAGTCCACAGGGACAGAAAACAGACCAATGGTCACCTGGAGCCGACAGAGGACAGAATGTGGGAGTGACTGCTGATGGCAGGAGTTTCCTGTCCAGTAGCGAATGTTTCTGAAGGGGGTGGAGCTGATGGCTCATTAAATATGGCAAATTCCAGCCGTCAATACACGGGTTGTGTCAGGTGCTGATCACAAGGTGGCCGAGGCCAGCTGCTTCTTTGGCTTGGTTTTGTTCCTGTTTATTCATTTTGTTTTGTGGTTTTTTTGAAACGGGATCTCTGTGGCGGGCCTCGAACTTGCTATGTGGGTCAAGCTGGCCTGGAACTTGCTGCAATCTTCCTGCCTCTGCCTCCTGCCTTTTGGGATTACAAGCATGCATCACCAAGCCCTACATTTTCTTCTTCTATTTATTTGTGTGCCCGAGAGCGCCACAGCAGGCCTGAGGCGGTCAGAGGGCAGCTTGCAGGAGCTGGTTCTTTTCTTCCACCATGCAAACCCCAGGGACCAAACTCAGGTGGTCAGGCTTGGCCACAGGTACCTTTACTCTCACCAGCCTGGCTTTTTGGTTTTGAAGATGTTCCGGTAAACTTTCTTAAGCTTAATCTATAAAAAGACTAACAGCCTAATAGAAGACCAGGCAGCGTGATGGGGCAGGTGAGAGAAAAAGGAAATGCGAAACTCTCAGCACTGGAAAAAGAAATTGAATCAAGGGCCTGGGCCTGGCTCAGAGGCAGGCCACTTGCTCAGCAAGCACAGGACTCTGGGTTCCTCCCTGGTACCATAAGCACACGAATGAATAACTAATTGAAACGCAAATTAAAACTGTCCATAGCATCATATGCTTATAGTTCCAGCATTTGGGAAGCTGAAACAGGGGGATAGTGAGTTTAAGGCTAGCCTAGGCTAGGAATGCTGGGAATGGAACCAACTGCCTTGCACGTGCTTCACCAACATTCCACCGCAGAGCCACCCAGTCCCTTGGCACCCACCCTTTCTGAGACTGTACTCTCATATCTGGCTTTAGGGGATCACAAAAGGGCCAGTTGCCACAGAGAGTCAACAGCTAACTTTCTGCATCCTTCACAGGTACGCACCAAGAGGGTCAGGCATCATCTCTAAGGCTGCAGCTAAGCTCAATACGAGAATGAACAGAACATGTGGGGCAGATGGCGTCCTCTCTCTCCCTCCCCACTTACGTGCATGTAGAGGTCAGAGGTCAACTTCAGGAGCTGGCCACCTTCTTTTTGAAGACAGGGTCTCTTGCTGGCCAGGAGCTCACCAATGAGGCTAGGCTGGCTGGCTGGCAAGCCTGGGATCCTCTTCCTTCTCACGGGTGCTGGGGTTATATGAGCACACCACCACATCTGGCTCTCTGCCTTGGTGCTGGGGCTTGCGCACTGACACAGCCTGTCCTTTACAGATGGAGCCATCACCCCAGCCTCCAGCTGGCAGTCACTAAGGGACCACATTCAACAAGTCAGAGGCCTACACGGTACACAGACACTGGCCTTTCTTCAGATGAGAGGGGCCTCCTCTTGCCTACCTGCCTTGACCCTGGAGAATAACTGTCCTTGTCTTTGGATTCACACTGCAACATCTCCCTGCCTGACTCTCAAGCCCCCCAGAGGCAATTGTGGCACCTGCATCTGGGTGTCTGGCGGCCTCAGCGAGTCACAGGCACGCACCAGTTGCACACCCATACCTATTGGCAAGCACGCATACACCAGCACCTCCGTGCACCCATATCTCCTTTCAGGCTGGCCTCTTCCGACAGTCTAAGAAAGAGGATAACTTGGTAGACACGTTCTTCTGCACATGGCCTGAGAGTCCATGGTATCCAGGGGCCTGAGGTGAAGACCCTCCTGCTGTGGGGAGCAAGTCAATTGTGGTAAAATAAAGCCATAGGAGGGACACTCTTGGCAACCAGTAAATCAAGCTGAATGACAGGAAGCGGTGTTTACTAAAGGGAAGAGGCTTCAAGATCTGCAAGTATCTTCAAGATGAAACTGGGAGCCAGCCACAGGACAAGAAACCATTTCAAGATTCTATTATTTTGGCTAGGTATGGTGGTATATGCTCACCTGTAATCCCAGCACTCTGGAGGCAGAGGCAGGCTAATCTCTGAGTTCAAGGCCAGCTTGGTCTTCATAGAGAGTTGCAAGACCCTGCCTCAAAAATAAATTAATTAATTAAACTAAAAAATTAAAGACAATGAAATACAGCCATTTACTTATTTCTGTTCTGTTTTCAATTTTGGGCTTTTCTTCCCCCACAATGAGTACTTTGTTTTACAATTTAAAATTCTGATAAAGAAGCTTGGCAGACCAAGCGTGTGACTCGAGAATTCCGAGAGGCGAGGCAGGAGAAGTGCTGCAGGCTGAAGGCCAGCCTGGGCTACATAAATAGAAACACTTTGTCTTTGACAAATAGCATAAGGCCAGCCTGAGCTACAGAAATAGAAACACTTTGTCTTTAGTAGATAACATAAGCTCAGGGCAGGACGCTGGCGATTAGTGCTGCTGAGGCTGGGTGTAGACTGGCCCTGAGCAGGAATCAGGGAGTGCACACTGCCTTGCTAGAAACTCAACTCAGGGGGTCTCAATGCGGCGCATTGGGTGGGATTGGAACTGCATTGGGACCTCCTGAGTTCCACACAGGGCTAGGGCGCCTTCTCACTCTCTGCGGGGTAAACACCCAGGTGGCTGGTTCCTTCAGCAGTCTGGTTGACCTTGACCCCTGGGCTACTGACACCCCATACACCCCCCACCCCCACAGGCCCCAGCTATCTGGCTTGGCCTACCTTCTCTCCCCCTCCCCCAGCACAGGTCGTCTGGATTCCCATTAAGTGGCTTGCAAGAGAAATGCATTTAAGGGACAAGGCAAACAGGTGTCTGTAATTTAACCTGGGTGGAGTGTGGTCTGGGCAGCTCCAGGCCACTCTCACTTCCACGGGCCACAGGGAACAGTCACCCCAGCTCTCACCTCCCTCTGTAGTGCTAGGGCTGGTCCCATCTTCTGGGGAAATGATTAGCTTATCTGGAGGCCAATTAGCTCCTGGCCAGCTCCCTCTCCCACAAGTTCTGTAGGGTCAAAGGGCCTGAGGCCTCAGTAAGGTTCAAGACGCATCCTGGGGCGGAGAATGCTGCCAGGCCCATAGAGGCTTCAAGGAAACCAGGAAGCCAGGGTCATCAGTCTATCTGGGAGGAGGGGGTCCTAAGAGATGAAACATGTGACCTCAAGGTTGGACTTTGGTGACTTTTCCCAGCTGGGAAAGACTACAGCAATCCAGTCATAGTGAGAGGGACTCCCACCAACAGCACAGCTCACGCAGGCTGATCAGGAGCTGTGGTTACTCAACTGATGAATGGAAAAATTAAATGTGGTATGCCCATTCAGATGGAATTTTACTCAGCCGTAAGAAGGACATGTACCTCAACACACACAAACAATCATGTTATAGGGTCCCACTTAAATGAAATGTCCAGAAGAGATAAATCCTTATTTTTCAGTTCAACACAAAATAGATTAGTGGCTGCCCAGGAATGGGATCTGGGGACTAGTGGCTGCCAGGGGCTGGGAGTTGGGGGACTAGTAGCTTTTTGAATGGAAAAGATTTAGAGAGAACATTCTAGACTAGGATTTTGACAAGGATTATAGCACCCTGTTTGTATACCCCAATCCACTGGATTGTGTGTCTCCAAATGACTTCTTATGATACACGAGTCGCATCATTGCAGGCTTGAAAACTGAGGCCTTACATTTATAGAATACTAATATACAACAAAGATGAGCACAAAGAGCTAAGCGGAGCTGCGCGCAGCCGCCGCGTGGTAAGAAGTCTCACTGTCACCCCATTTGCCTCCAAGGAGGCTGACGCTGGAGCCTCTGTGTTGGGCCCTGCTGGCCCAGCATGGCAGGTGGACCAGAGCCTGCCCACTCTAGAGTTTGTCTTCTCTAGAGGGCCAGGACTAGTTTGGTTGGGCCCTACCTTCCCTTCAGGTCTCTAATGCATAACTGCCCACAAAGACAGGAGAGGAGACCAGAAGACGCTTGAGTGGAGGGAACAGAAGGAATGAATGCTCAGAGTCAGGGTGTGGAGTGAGGCCCTGAGGGCAGGCATAACAGAGCTCAGCAGATGTGGGGACACAACCTGGGAAGAGGTCCAGGCCCTAGAGCAGCACCAGCTCACAAAGATGCCACCTAAAGCCAGTCATACAGGGGGCTGCTGTCATTCTGTTGAAATTCTCTGCTGGGCAGTGGTGGTGCACACCTTTAATCCCAGAAGCAGAGGCAGGAGGATCTCTGAGTTCAAGGCCAGCCTTGTCTACTGAGTGAATTCCAGGACACCAGGCATACACAGAGAAACACAATCTCAAAAAAAAAAAAAGTAATAAAAAGA
>NC_022015.1:37999501-38007020 GCF_000317375.1 Microtus ochrogaster
AACGTGCTATGTAGACCAGGCTAACTTTGGACTTGTAGCAATCCTCCTGCCTCTCCCTGCCAAGAACTAAGGTTAAAATTGTGTGCCATCATCCCCAGCTTGAAATCAACTTTCAATTACATTGTGTGTGTGTGCACACGTGCATGTTTGTGTGTGTGTTGTATATTGTAGGTCAGAGAACAACTATGGATTATTGGCTCTGTCCTTCCACCATGTGGGTCCTGGGGGTAGAACTTAGATTGTCACGCTTGGTATTAAGCACTTTTCTCTGCTGAATTGTCTATAAGCCATTCACCTAACAGTATATCTTGGTTTTGTTTTTCAAGACAGGGTTTCTCTATGGAGCCTTTGCTGTCCTGGAACTTGCTCTGTGAACAAGGCTCGTCTTGAACTCAGAGATCTGCCTGCCTCTGCCTCCCTAGTGCTTGTACTAAAGTTGTGCATCACCATGCCTGGCTTAGTCTGTCTGTCTGTCTGTCTGTCTGTCTGTCTGTCTGTCTGTCTCTCTCTCTCTCTGTCTCTCTCTCTCTTTCCTGTCTCTCCCCAGTGGCTTGCTGTAATTTTCTGCCATTCCCTTTGCTCACTTCCCTGAATACTGAGACCTGTCACTGAGGCTCTGCAGAGGGGTCTTCCTTACCCACCCACTCTGCTCATCTCCCTCCAGTCCATTACCCTGTCTTGATTTTCTCCACAGATGTTAAAACTGCTACCTACAACTATGCCACCGTACCATGTCGGTGTGTATCCTCCATCTCTACCACTAAATTCCAAGGGCCTGTGGGGGATAACCTGCTCTCTGTAGAAGCTATAGCTCATCAATTTTTGTTTTATTTTGGTTATTACTTTTTAAAAAATGAGTGTCAGCCGGGCGGTGGTGGTGCACGCCTTTAATCCCAGCACTCAGGAGGCAGAGGCAGGTGGATCTCTGTGAGTTCGAGACCAGCCTGGTCTACAAGAGCTAGTTCTAGGACAGGCTCCAAAACCACAGAGAAACCCTGTCTCGAAAAACCAAAAAAATAAAAAAATAAAAAATGAGTGTCTACATGTGTGTATGTGCAGTGTGTGTGTGTGTGTGTGTGTGTGTGTGTGTGTGTGTGTTTGGTGACCAGAGAGGCCAGAAGAGGGCGTCAGATCCTGTGGAACTGAAATTACAAGAGCCGGGGAGCTACCAAATGGCTTCTGGGGCCCACACTGACACTCCTAGCCTCTGCTCTATGTCTTCACACGTTTCTCTGTGACAGCAATCACTACTAACCTTCCCTTTGCTGGGTGCTGGGAGGAAGGGCCAGAGGAAAGCAGAGTGGAGCCATTGACCTAAAGGTGGCCAGCAGGGAAGGGCATCTTCACAGGACGGTTGCACTCTCTGGCAGGAGCACTGGGGAACAGAAAAAGCCTCATGGATTCCAAGTTTCTTTCGCCACATTTATTGGCAGCCCTGGGTTTGTTATCCTTGTGACATCGTCACTGTCCTCATTGGACCTGGTGACGTTGGCTAAACAAATACTACCTCCACTGTTGACTCAAAACGTGTACAGCGGCTCAAAGTTCAAATTCAGGGGGACTCTGAGGAGGTGGGGAAAGCACCGAGTACTGGGATTACAACATTCTTTATTATGGGATAGAGTTCCCTCAAAACTATGTCCCAGAGCCAAGTTCCCAAAAACCTTACACACTTAAATGGAAACCTACTGAGGGCTGCCAATGGAAAAGGAGGCTGGGGAGACTGACCATGGAGCTGTCAGTGGGGCCTATGAGAATCCCCTGTAGTTTGTACTAAGTGAGATAATTAAGGTTGGGATGTGGCTTGGCCTACTCTGTGTAAGACCTTGTCTTTCAGTCCTGGTACTTCAAAAAAATAAATAACACAATACGAGGGCTGTGGCAGCTCACCTGCCTAGCATGCACTTATCAGCTTAACTTCTTTTCATTGTCCTCAAACTTGTTACGTGGCCAATGATAACCTTGAGCTTCCCGCTGGAGTCACAGATTCGCATCACCATACCTGCTTCATGTGATTCAGGGGATGGAGCCCAGGACTTTGTGCAAGCTAGACAGGTACTCTAACCCCGAGCTACATCCCTGGCTCTGGTTTGTTTGTTTCTTTAGATTTTTTTTTTAAAATTACGTGTGCGGGAGGGTATGTACACATAAATGCAGGTGCCTGAGGAAGCCAGAAGAGGGCCTCAGAACTCCAAAAACTGGAGTTAACAGTGTTTGTAATCCTCTCCACACGGGTGCTGGGAACCAAACTTTGGTCCTAGACAAGAGCAGTGCTCACTCTTAGCAGCTGAGTCACTTTCTCCAACCCTGTTTTTGTTTGTTTGTTTTCCACAGGTTCATACTGTAGCCCAGGCTGACCTCCAATACATACGTGATTCTCCTGTCACAGTCTCCCAAGTGCTGGGATTATAGATGCTAGCCACCACAGAGGGCAAACATCTGTCCTGGACAGCTGACACAGTCTAAAACTGAGAAAGAATGTGGAACATAACCAGAAGAGCTTGAGAAAAGTTATTCTAGCTTTGCGTCCAGTTCCTGAGATATTTTCAGCGCTCAGGGAGTTTAGGTTAAGGCTGAAGCTTCCCCGCCCGCCCCCGGGGCGCGAGCACGTGGGGGTGGGGTAGGGTGTGTGGGGGGGTGTTCTTTAAGCTCTTTATTAATAGCCACCTCGGGAACTACAGTCCCTGGAGCAGAGTCTAGTGGGGACAGAGTTAAAGGAAAAGGAGGTTCCCATAGCATAAACCAGAAGCAGGCGGTTCTGACTCATTACCGTACCTCCCCTGGGCACAGGTACGAGAAGTAAGAGGCGGGCGCAAAGGCGCTCCTACTGACGAAGTCCCCGCCCCTGTTCCTGCCCCACCCGGCCTGCAGGTGGCACCGGGGCCCACGGTCAAGGCCGTAGAGCCTTCCGGACAGACAGGGCACAGGGCCAATCCAGACAGACGCAAAGCAGGACGCCGAAAAGGGAGGAAGTGTCCTTGGGGAGGGGACGGTTAGCGCTGGGGTTCTAGGGAGAGGAGGAAGGGCATTTAAGGTGAGTGTGACAGTCTGTGCGCGGTAAAGGAGCTTTAAGAAGGGAGCAGCAGGAGGTGTCTAGAGCCACCAGGGCAGATGCAGCAGATAGCAGTGCAGGGCCTAGACACCTGCCTTTTAGGGCGGAGAAGCGCGCCTTCTCCAGCAAGCCTCAACAACAATAATGATAGTGAGAATAATGCCGAAGAAAATAAGAAGTTCTTCCCCCTTTACCACTTTAGGCCAGGTGGATGGAAGAAAGTGTTTCCAGATAGCACCTCGGTAGGTGCCCCCCACATGTCACACTTGACATCTGCTTTCATGCCCAGAAACAGGTGTTCAGAGAAGGGTGTTTAAGAAGGCCCATGGCATGTGGGTGTGGGGTGTCCCGAAATGTCCTTTGGAGGCCGGTTCAGTTAAGTCACAGCAGAACTGTGCGGCCAAATGAAACACCCTGATTAGCTTCGAGTCACTTCACATAAACTAATCAAAACCCGTAAAGTTACACACAACAATCTCCAGAACTCTTAAAACAATGGGGATGGGGGCGCCCTGAGACACAGCAACAGGTAACCACAGTTGGGGGCGGGATCAAAGGGGAACTTTCATTTTCTCTGCTGAACCTTTCCGTGGTAACACAGGGAAAGATGGAGGCAAACCAGTCTTCCATGACCAGGAGTGCTTCCCTTCAACCTTCTTCAGTGTATTTATAGAGCGGTTGCTATATGCGGGGCCTGAATCTGCAGCCTGGGAGGGCGCCCCACCTGGAGGGTAGAGCTCCCTGCTGGGGCTGGCCCGACTTCTCCTCCCAGCAGCAGCGCACCCTGCAACCTTCGCCCCTGAGTGCTGCCAGGAGGTCCCTCTGCAGAGGCCACTCCGCACCAGGTTCCAATCACTTCTGGCCTGGCACCTATTAGTTGTAGGTGTCCAAAGAGTAATTCTATTCTATTGCTTTTTGCTGCTGAAAATCGAGGACCTTACACAGGACAGGCATGCACCACACCATAAGCCCAGATCCTAATTGTCCCATAGATGAGATTTTTTTTTTAACCCAGATGATTTTATTCCAGGTAACCTATGAGTGTGTTGGCCTCTGGAGCCAATCTACTCTAGGATGAGAAACATCTATCACTCAGGCTTGGGACTTGGGCTTCTTCACTCCGCGATGGCAAACTATTCCCCGCCAAGCTCCTGTCTTGTTTTTGTTTGGTGGGTTAAAAAAAAAAAAAAAAAAAAAAAAAAAGGTCCGGGGCATGAACTGCAGGCGTGTAGAGAAATTCATATGCCGATGCATATATGCCGCAAGTGTAAACCAAGCGTGATGCAAAGAACATTTATAGGCATGGCCCTATCTAATGAGTTAGCCCCTTTTGCAGAAGAAGAAACAGGGCTTCAAGGTTGAGGAATGCTGTCCTAGGACTATTGTGGGTAACCACGGGTGCTACCACCCTCAGTTTCCTCACTGGACTCCTCCCCGTAGCCCCGCCCCGTCCAGGCCCCGCCCCGCCCAGACCCCGCCCCGTCCCGCCCGCGCCGCAGCCCGGCCCAGCTCAGCCAATCACCCGCGGCGCGCGTCCGTACTCTTGGCCTCGCCCGCCCCGGCCAGGACTCTGCTCGCTCATTCCGCTGCCGGCGTCCGCAGACTCGGTAAGGCAGTGCTTGGGTAGCGATGTGGCATCGCCCTGGACCGGGCGCGGGTGTCATCTATGGGAGCGCAGAGGGGGATACAGACTGTGTCCACGGGGTTCGCGGGAGCTGCGCGTTGGAAAGGCAGAGGGCACCCCCTCCCCCGCGAAGTGACCGGTCTAGGGATCCCGGAGTGGGAGAAAGGATGCTTGGTCCCCGGACTGGGCAGGATGCCTTCGCCAGGGACGCGGGGGCCTCAGCTCCTCGTGTCCCTCTCCACGGTGGAGACTCTGCGCATGGTTTGGGGTCCTCAGTGCACCCTGACGGATGCTCTGAATTAAGCATGACTCCTTGGTCCCTGTCCAGTATGGACGTCAAATCCCTTTCCGTTCCATCCCACTCCCCAATACGCGGGTGGCTTGGAGCAAGTGTGGACGCCAAGCTCTTTCCCAGTCCCATCCTACTCGCCACTCTGCAGGTGGATTGTTCCCGGGGGGTCCCCGAGGGTCGGGCGCGGCAGCAGGAAGGATGCTCGGCCTAGGAATTTGGCAGGTGGCCGGTGCCCCCTCCGCGCTTGGGTCCCCGCAGTGCAGCCGTCGGGACACGCCCTTGGCGCTGAGACTCAAGTGTTGAGCACCCCTCCCTCTTGTTTAGCGCGGCGTTCAAGGGCAGGTGGGTGCCCAGAGATTGCCCAAGGTCGCGCAGGGACCGGAGCCTGGAGGGGGGGGGGGTGTCACGTGACCCGGCCTGAGAGAACTTGGCCAGGGACAGCCCGACGGTGAGGTCTGGGCAGCCCCTAGGACCGCTTGGCTGTGTTCTAACAGCTGATTCCTTTCGTTTTTCTTCTTCATATTGTGAATCCGAGCCTGGCTTTCTTTAATGCCACAGAAAACAGATGAATGCTCACTTTTTGAAGGAGTTAAAAAGTTCTTAGTGTGAACCAGGCTGGATATAGATCAAGCTGAGTACTCTCATCTCTGGGCAGACTCTCTCAGCTCCTTTCTGTTCCGTGCATTCAAATAGTTGTCCAAGGACACATTTTAGTTGGGAACTGCTAACTCTGAAAGTTTGTAAATAAAATGAAAGTGAGTTTAGAAGCCTTTCCGAACGTATTGAGTTACAGCATTTTCTCGCACAGGCGTCTGGTTTCTGGTCATTCCTGATATTCAAGCGTGTTTATCTCTGTCAAAACCACAAGCCAAATGAGTAAAATACAGCTTTGGCCTTTCATTTGTGCCTGCAAGCATACATTCCCTCCCCCCACCTTTCTAGTCAGTCGACTAAGCTCAGTGAGGACATAAATCTGACTGTGGTGCAGGGGACAGTGCAGAACAGTAGGTAGGTTTGGGCACCAGCTGCGTTCAGAGTCTCGCTGGCCTGGCTTTGTCACAGCATGAAGACCCCTTTTGTTATGAAAATTAACTACGACACCTCGCTAGACTTAAATACTTGAATATTTTTCTTTTATCTATTTATTACTTTTTTTGAGATGGGGTCTGGCCTGGAACCCCTGTTCTCCTTCCTGCGCCCCCCTCCCAAGTGCTGTGATTTCAGGCGTGTACCACCACGCCCGGCTTTGAACTCTGTCTTAGTCTTAACCGTCTCTGGAATCAAACCCCGGTCAGGTTTTGTATCAAAATTGGTCGAAGCGGCTACTTGTACAAGACAAAACCTTTCGAGTTTGAGCTAGAAAGCCACCTGACTGCAGATGAGGGAGAGAAACGCCTCCCTCCCGCCGCCGCTGGGCTTGGCCAGGACCCAGTGGTCACCGAACGGGCAGGCATGGTTCTCCCGGGATTTTGGGGCGCTCGTTGGAGGTTACTCAACCCTGATTCCTCTTGCCCATTTTACCCATTCATAAAAGCAATGTAAGTTTTACGATTTTTTTTTTTTTTGGCTTGGGTTTCTCTGAAACCCTTGGAGGAACAGTGTTTTCAGATTGTTTTGTTGCAAGCGACTTCTGTCGTCGGACAAAACGGGTCGGTGATTCCCAGGGTGGCGCGCGCCTGCTAGCTCCGGAAGGCCTGCGTGGGCTCGGCCGGTGGAACAGGATCCGAGCGCCCCGGACGCGCCAGCACGGGGGCGGGGCTCTCGTAACCTTTCCCCTACTTTTCTCAGCCGCCACGTGACCCCCGCCGCGGTGGGGGAAGGGGCGGGGCGGGAAGCCGCGGTTGTTAGTGCCCTTCCCTTCCCCAGCGCCTTGAACTTGCAGTCTTGGTCTCCAGGCGCCCGGAGGCCCGGCACGGCCCCGTACTTTGACCGTTTGCAGGTTTTGTTTTGTCGGAAAATATGTTTAGTCACCCTGCATAGATGTTGACGGGTAGGCCAAAGTCCTGCAGCTGGTGGAGCCTGAACTGAATGAAGTTAGAATAAATGGTAGTCCAAGGTGAATCGTTTTAAAGTGTGCTTAGCAGAAGTCCAGTCCCCTAAGGAGGGAGGGTCGCTTGAATCCAGGAGTTCAAGGACGGCCTGGGATCCTACGAAGATTCACCTCCAGCTCAGGGAAGAAGGAGGGGAGTTAAGCCGGAGGCGCGCCTAGCAGGCTGAGGAAAGGATTACTGCACACTCTTGAATTAATGCCAATTTAAGCTTTTATTGCAAGAACTTTTGTTGTCAGGAAAATAAGCCTGCTGCCAAACCTGACGACCTGAGTGAGTTCGATCTCTGAACTTGCAAGGTGAAAATTATCCCAACTTCCGCACACGTTCTGTAGTGTGTGGTGTGTGTGTAAGTATGCATATATGTATGTACGTTCCACTGCCATAAGTAAATGTGAGATGCAGTGCCAGCATATTGTGTTAAAAAAAGCGGAAATAGGGGTGCCGTGTGATCACCGGCCTACCTACTTGGTAGCAGGTGCCGACACCCCCCCCCCCCCCCC
>NC_022015.1:38007120-38012440 GCF_000317375.1 Microtus ochrogaster
TGTATGCCTGTACACCCACCATCTAGCACTTACACTACCAGGGCGTTGGAGTCCTGAGTGGGATATACAAGAACTGGTTTCTGAGCCAAACCTAGGCTATGCAGAGTTTTTGTTGGTTTGTTTTGTTTTGTTCTGTTCTTAATTTCTTACCTAACACAAGGAGTAAGTTCCACTTGTTGATTTCAAATATTTGTTGCCTTTTGTACCCTTCACCTTGAACCCCATACAAATATTGCGGCAGACATCGGGTCCCCGCGGGCCCTGGGCTAAGGCCAGCTTTGCCTTGTTTAGGTAACGTGGCAACCTGGTTCTGGGAAGTGCCCACCTTTGCCCTTTTTGTGAGAGTTGTTCTGACCTTCAGGGATGTTTTTCCGAAGTTAATAACAGAAAGCAGGCTGCCTTTTGAGGGGCCCAACACCTGGGTAACTGCCACTTGGAAGGTTGGGAAACAGTGGCTGCTGCCCGTACCTCTGAGGAGTGGCAACCCATGCTGCACACAGACCCATTTAGATAAGGTGGAAGTTTGGCATGATTGAAAACATCCGTAATCCCAGTGGGTGCTGAGGCAGGAAGATTGCCTTGAATTCTAGGGCTATATTGCGAGACCTTCTCTCAAAAAACAAAATGAAAACAAACAAACCCAAAATAGCAGAGCCAGGTTTAGTAGTCCATGCCTATAAGCCCAGCTCTTAGGAGGTGGAGGCAGAAAATTAGGACTTTAAGATTAGCCTCAGTGACATAACCATTTTGGGACTAGCCTGGACATCATAAAACCCTGTTTCTAAAACAAGGAAATAAAAAAATACTATGTTGTACAGTGGTGCTGGTGGCTTGTGACCCTTAGGAACACAGGAGTTGTCTTGACTCTGTCCCCTTGTCCAAGTGGGACTGGAGCTGAGTCTGTTGCTTCTGTTTCTTGAGTCCCCCCAGAATTAGCTCTCCCTGCTGTCTTCTCGACCCTGACCCCAAGCAGCCATGCCGGTACTTACTGAGGGAAGGAAGGACAGAGGTTGGGATGCCTTTCTCCACTGGACTGACTCAGCTATTGATATTACCTTAAGAGGGTAGGGGTCCTTTGGGAGTTTCACTGGTCATACCCCTAGAAGTCCATGCTTGGGAGGCAGGGGTCAGAGGAAGTGGTGGGGCCCCTGCCTTAGTTCACTTCCTCCATGTTGTTCCGCACCTGATCCAGCATCCTAACACCGTCCAGGCTCCCTTTAGGGTTCCCTTGGCTTTGGGTAAAGCCATGAATAGAGAATTCAACACGCCTTGTTATGAAGCCCTGAAAGGACATTGAGTAACTCCCCACACCTCTACCCACCTTAAAACGGAGTCTATGTAGTCCTGGCTAGCCAGAAACTCACTCTGTAGACCAGGCTGTCTGGCTAATGTGGAACTGATCCTCTTACCTCCACCTCAGGCCTCTACGAAACTGATTGGTTTATTAAAGCATTCGCCCTAGCTTCCCAGCAGCTGCCCCTGGCGTGCTCTGTGGAAGGTCCACTTCCCAGTTTGTTGAGCACAACCCATTCATTGTGTCCTGTGGGCCAGTGAAGGTATCTGAAAAGAAAGGAATGAACTGCCCAGGTTAGTAAGTCAGTCAGAAGAGAGGCTGAGGCGTTGGCGTAGGTGGGGTGGGGGGAAGAGCGAGGACAGACACTTCCTTGAAGGATTTGTGTTGACTGTACAAGCTCCTGCTGGAATGGCAGAATGTGGTGCTGAATGAAAGATCCGGCGCCAGCTGCACGCGGGCATCCTTCAGTGCGCGGGAGCTGGAGTGCTGTGTGGCTTGGTGTTAATGCAGTGTATGAGAGGATGATGTCTGTCCCCGAGAGACAGATCTGGAAGTGAACCCACATCTATCTGTGTTGTAACCGTTTTCTGAGCATGGCCCTTAGTGGTGACTGTCACGTCATACGACCGAGACTGACCAGGACGAGATGGGAGCACGCCTGGATGTTCATCTCCCCTGTAGGAAGGCAGCGCCGATGCCTGCTCTCCTGCATCCCCTGACTCCCAGGAGATTCCAATAAGGAGTTAGACCTCAGTCTCAGCACTTGGGTGGCGCAGGCAGGCAGGTCTCCAAGTTTGACGCAGCTTTGTCTTCCAAGAGTGTATCCTATGCACAATCTCGAACTTTCTGACGCTTAAAAACTAAGAAAGGATTTCTTTTATTTTGTTTTTGAGACAGGGTCATCCTTTGTAGTCCTACCTGGCCTGGAATTTGCTATGTAGGCCATGCCAGTCTTGGAATTCACAAAGATCCACCTGCCTTTACGCCCCCAGTGCTGGGATTAAAGTGCACCACGACACATAATAGGGTTTTAATTTTTTTTATTACTTTTTAAATTTATGAGTACTAGTGCCTCTGGAGACATCGTCTCTCCTGGGGCTGGAGACAGATGTTTGTAAGATGCTTTCTGTGAGGACTGGAAGCCACACTCGGGTCATCTGAGGAGCAGCGTGCTCTCTCCCTGCCTTGTCCCCGAGGTGAAAACATTATACATCCCGTAGAAAGTGAACTTCGGAGGCTAAATTTGGCTCTTTGCCTGGGACTGATGAAGTGGAATGCCATCTTCTCTGTGACCCTGGGTGGTTTTAGTGCGACCCCATGATTGCGAGGAGGACCACAGGCCTTCACAGGCCATTGTAGTGCTGAGGTACAGCATCCAGTAGATTGAATTGACTCAACATGTCTTATTTTTCCTCCCCCTACCCTTTTTTTGAGACTGGCTGCAAGGTTTGTTAGGTGTATGTGTGTGGGATTCAGCACAGGGGAAGCCCTCAGGAGTGCAGATCCAGGGGACCACAGTTGATACATTTGCACCCCGAGCCATCTGGGATGAGCCACTTCTCAGTTTCAGTGTCTTTGATCCATCTGGATTAAACTTGAAGACCCACTTCTCTGAGGTGTGGATCCTTTGGCGGCCAGGGAACTCAGAACTTGGCCCATCGAAGGACCTCCATCACACTTCTCTACTTGTAATTTGATGAGCATGCATGTGTTGACCTAGGAAGTGTGAACCCCGGCCACTGTGCCCTGGTGACTTCTCAAAGGCACCACATACCTCTCTGGAGCTGAGGTTGGGGACGTCAGAGGCGTGACTATCCACAAGAAACCTGCCTCGAGGGTCCCTTAGGGCAACGTATGACAGGCTTCTTCAGCTACCCGGAGGGCTGCTAGCTGCAGCCATTGTGTGACAGCCCCTCCATTCTTAATGACGATAGAGCCGGAGTTAGTGAAGGTCCTTAAGTATAGGCTTGTGCACAGAAGAGGAGCGGCACTCAGAAGGAAGCGAGACTAGACACATCTGCGCATGGAGGGTTGCTGTGACGCCCACTGCCATTTGCAGTATATTTTTTTTTTTGAGATTTCTCTTGTTGGAGGTGGTAGCACATGCTGTAATACCAGGACTATAAGCAAAGGAAAGAGGATCTCTGTGAGTTCGAAGCCAACCAGCCAGGGCTACATAGTGAGAAGTTGTCTTTAGAAAAAAAGATTAATTTTAGTTATGTATTTGTGGGGGGGGAACCACTTGAGGGCAGTGGCCGCTGAGTCCGAAGAGAAGGTAGACTGCACTAGAGCTGGAATTAGGGGTTCGAGGTAACCCGTGTGGATGCTGGAAACTGAGCTCAGGTCTTCTGCAAGCAGCACAGATTCTTAACTCCTAAGCCATGTCTCCAGCCCCACCTAACAGCATTTTTTTTACCTGGAGGTGGCTCGTGGCGTGTGACCCCTACCCCTGTAAATCGGGACATTTGTAAATACAGTTTCTAGATGCTGGGATTTGCTGGGATTGCTACTAGACAGGTGTTTTGATTGTTGCTGTGTTCTGCATTGCTTGTATTGCAGCTGTCAGGGTGCTGAGGTGACGAACATGCATGGGAGGTGCAGAGCAGCCCCAGAGATTAGGGAACATTTGTGGGATACATACAATATCTTTTTATGAGGAGAGGTTCTGAGCTCCTTGAGCTGATAGATGCACTCCCCTCCCTGGCAGTCAGAGCTCACACGGGCGTTCTGTGCTGGCAAGACTGGATCTAGGTGCTATGTTTCAGAATGGATGGGCTGTACAGTTAGCCTTGTCAACATGTGTTTCCCTTGTTATTAAACAAGTTTAACTGTTTTTTTGTGGTGGGACAGGTGTGCACATGTATGTGCACGTGTGCGTGTGCATGTGTGCACTTGTGTGCCACCTGTAGGTCAGAGGACAGCTTGGGGTAATTGGCTCCCTCCCTCTCCTGTGTGGGTCTCTTGAGGACTGAACTCATGTTGTTTGGTTTCTCCTGCTGAACCATCTCACTGGTTTCCTTTATTATTCTATTTGTCTGTCTGTTTATTTTATTGAGACAGTGTCTCATGTAGCCTAGGCTGGCCGTGTAGCCAAGGATGCCTTTGAATTTATGATCCTCTTGTCTTCACCTCCCAAGTGCTGGAGTTAGAAGTGTTCATCATGTCCAGCTTGAATTTTTGCAGTGTATGACAGATGAGAGTTCTGTTGGTTTATTTTTTGAGAGATGTAGATTGAATGATGACTGAAAATTTACTTTTTTTACCATCCAGATACTAACCAGGCCTGACACTGCTTAGATTTTTGAGATCAGATCATTCAAAATGTCATGGCCATAACCCAAAATTCGTTTCCTAACCTGACCTGAACAGCCGAGTCCAGCCCGTCAGTGTGAGTAGCATATGGTGATATCAGTGTCTCACTGTGGGACGACACCTGTGGCCGCTTTAGAGCGTGCAGACAGGAATGCTCAGCCATGGATTCAGGGTACAGCTTTTCCCAGTGAGGCCCCTTGCTGTGGTTCATCTCCGACCACACATGCCCCAAGGGAAAAAAGCTGTCATAATCTGGTAGCCAGAGTGACTGAGTTTGCAAGGTGAAGTCTCTGAAGCAGAGCGGCTAGGCTAGTGTCTCTGTCCGGAGCTGGATTCCGGTCTTCTGAGGCGCACCAAGTAGGTGCCTTGGGCCCTGCCGTCTCTTCTGCACGTGCTCATTTCCACCCTTGTCCAGGCTCCTGCCAGACCAGTGGCTTCTTCCAGCAGAGGACGTAGCCTAAGGCCCTTACCAAGAGGGAGTTGTGCTGAACTCCCCGGCCTTGAGGCATGTAAATCTTTATAAGATGTAAATCGGCTCTTGTCTTACGACCACTGAAATGTACTGAGACATTCCTTGGCTTTTCTTGTTCCCCAGATCCCCCGGAAGCACAAGGTGCACATGTCCCATTCATTCTAAGTCACTTCCTCTGGATATATCAGCCATATGAGGTTTAAGTCCTTTTTATTTTTGATGTGTGTGTGCATTGCACATGT
>NC_022015.1:38012769-38046752 GCF_000317375.1 Microtus ochrogaster
GAGAACATTCCCATGAATTGCGGGTGATAAGAGACCCTACTGGCAGATCTTTGGGGCCTTCCAGGGACAAGGCTCAGGGCTCCTCAGCCTGGTGTTGTTCCTGGTGAGTGATGCCTGCCATGTTCCTAGACCTGGAATCCTGCTAAGCTGTCTCTTCCTGTGGGTAACCCTTTCTCTAAGGATTTCCAGCAGTTGTTTACTGCCAGGTGAGATGGACAGCTGGTGAGGGATTAGCTGGAGGCAGAGTTTGCTCTTGCGTGCCAGGTGAATTATGAAATTCTGGTGGGCAGCTAAGCCATACTGAGAGTTAGCCTGTTTGTAATAAGTGAGTTTTCCTGCTGGCTGCCACCTATCATTTTGGCTACAGCAGTGACCTAAGTCGATGTGTGTTGCAACTGCAGGAATCTTAAACTGGTCTTTGCTGTCACCACTGTATCCTGGTAAGTAAGGACATGCCTGTTGGCACCGGACCTGGACTAGATTCCTGCTCTGCTGTTGGCTGGCTGTGACCTTAAGTGAGCTTCTGCTGTCTAAGTCTTGTTTTCCTCATTAGTGAATGGGGACCTCATGGGTTCATTTCTTAGAGTTAGTTAGAATTTAATGAGTGGATAGCAGTAAAACAAATTAATTAAAAAATTTTATCAGGGGCCCTGGTGTTAGGGTCCATGCCGTTAATCCTACTTGGTAGGCAGAGTAAAGTTCATCTCTGCGAGTTCCAGGCAGGGCTACACAGACCCTTTCAAAATAAATAAATAAATAAAGCAACGGAAAAGACAGAGGCTGAGGCTATGGCTCAGTCAGTAAAGTGCTTGCTGAGTTCTGATCCCCAGTACCCACATAAAAAGCCAGGAGCAATGGTGCACATCTGTAATCCCAACACTGGAGACGCAGAGACAGGAAGATCCCTGGGGCTCACTGACTAGCCAGCCTGGCCAAATTAGTGCTCTGTGGGTTCAGTGAGAGACCCCATCTCAACCAGTAAGGTGGAGAGTGATAGACACCCAGTTTGGACATGTGTGAACACACATGAACACACACACACACAAATTAGGCATTGTTTGGTGTGTGCCATGTGGTTGGGCGAATGGATATCTCGCAATTTCTTTACCATGGAAAACATGAAATGAGCCTGCTTGCCATCTCTGCCGGTGAACTGTGAGCCACCGCCCTGCGTGTTGTCCTTTCTACCTGTCTACAAACCTATCTGGCTCCCCATCTGTGTGCTGCAGGGCCGTGTTGAAATACTCCCTGGAGCACAAAACCTATTTGCATAATTCAATTGCTCGGAAGCCTGTCATCCCTGCGCAAGCCTTCCTGTTTGATTTATATGATGAACATGGTTTCCACATTGCAGTTTCTCTGGCATGTGCCAGTTTCTGGCGGTGTGCTGGGCCTCTCGTGAACTTTCCCCTCCTTTCTTAGCTGGCTGCCTGCCTAAACCCTGCAGCCCCGGGGAACTACGGGGAGACGGGGATGCTAAGAGGGCTTGGTCTGGGAAGGGAAGTGGGTATTTTTTCTCAGGGTTGGCAGCTTGGTGGCATGGCCAGTGCTAGGGCTCTTGTGCTGACCTCAGAGGTGAAATGCTTTTGTTGTAGAGGTGTTGGCAATGGAGAGAGCGAGCCCAGTGGGCACATCCCACTAGCAAAGCACAGTGCCATTTATTTAGCCAAGGACTGGAGCGCCACTCCAAGCCACATTATTAAAGTGAAGACAGGCTTAAGTCAGCAAGATGCCTCAGTGGGAAAAGTGCTTGCTGTGCATGCCTGGTGACACCAACCCCGGATCCCACGTACATGTAAGAGTAGAGAAGCGACACGGAGTTGTCCTCTGACCTCCACACACATCCATCGTGCACACGCACACTCACGTAATAATAAACAAAACTTTGAGAATGAAGACAGTTTGTCAGTAGCAAGTGAGATGCAGTCTGCAGAGTCCTCAAGATTCAATCAAGAGCATTGAGTAAGATTGGTGTCTCTGAAAGCTTTCAGCGTCTTGGGAGATGATTAAACACAGCTTGGGAAGGGACGCCCTCTGCCAGGAAGCACGGGTGAGTGACCCAGTATGTCCTGAGGCATTGCCAAGGCTTTGGGAACGTGGAGTCAGTAGCTGGCCCAAACTGGGCCCTGTTGGAGGCGTGTATTTAGCTAAGTGTGATGAAAGGTGAGAATGGGAATGACCCAAGAAGGGTTGAGGAGATGGATCAGTCAGTAAAGCGCTTGCCTTACAAGCATAAGGACCTGAGAAAGGTCAGGCATGGTAGTGCATGCTTGTAATCCCAGCTTTGGAGGGGTAGACGCAGGAGCATCTCTGGGGCTTGCTGTCAGCCAGCCTAGCCCAATCAGTGAAGCCCCAGGCTGGTGAGAAAACAGTGTGCAACGGCCCCTAAGGAACAATACCTGAGGTTGCATACACACACACTCACACACACTCTGAGGACAGTCAGTAGTGGGTAAACAGTGGAGCCACTGGGTCTAGTGTAGATGGAGGTACAGAATTGCAAGCTTGGGGACAGATACACAGTAGACCTGCCTTGAGGTTGGTGGTTTTGCTGCATTTTGGTGTGCCAATAGCAGATTACAGTGAGGGGCTTAGTGACCTGCTGCAGCCCTCCTTGGGGGTCCCTCCCCAGCAGTGGGGCTGGTACATACATGGTGTTAGGCCTGAGTATGGGGGCACTTACACGTTCCCAGGCAAGGAGGTTGGCAGGTGGGATGTAGGAGTGGCAGTTACCACATTAACGCTGCCACTTGAGGCAGAGGCAAGATCCAGGCCTCGACACCCACTTCTCAGAAATACTGACACCAGATACCACAGCCTAGCCCTTTATCATCAGGATTTTTTTGCTTTTGGCGTGGTGGATGTGTCTCTGAACATCTTCCTGGCACCTGGGGGGTTCTTGCTGCAGCAGCCACCTGCGGTTTGGCCTTAACCAGTTTGAGGACACAGGGCAAGAAGCCAGGCAAGAAGCTACCTTGTGTTAGGAACAGTCCCTGAGGGGACTTTACTTTGTACCGGCCAGACCTGTTTCTGGGGTGGAGCAGTCAGTGTGTTTACCTAGAGGGTGTGTTGCATTCAACTCCCCCCCTTCTCCACTCTAGTTTAGAATTCTAGTTCAAAGGCTAATGCTAGGTGTGGTGGCAGATACTGTGACCCCAGAGGACAGTCACAAGTTCAAGGCCAGCCTGGTTTAGACACCTTAGATACCGAATTGTTTTTGCTGAACAATTTGGGAGGGACAGTGAGTGACCGAGGGGAGGTCCAAGCCCTCTTTCCTTCCATCCATATATTTTTCTCTCTTATGCTTTCCTTCCCAGTATATGTTCTTGTGGCCCTCTTTGAACTTGGGACGCAGGTGCATTTCCTGCAGTGCAGTTACTTTCCCATGGTCCTGTGTGTAAACCTTGTGCCCAGGGACACTAGCTCTCCACGCTGGGCTGCGATGGGTTAGAGCAGCCCCCTGTGGGCCAGCTCTTTGTATGTCCCCGCGTGCGCGCGCACCTGTGTGTGTGTGTGTGTGTGTGTGTGAGAGAGAGAGAGAGAGAGAGAGAGAGAGAGAGAGAGAGAGAGAGAGAGAACATGCAAAGCAGAGCTTCACAGGGCACTTGGGACAGCTCCGGGAGTGACTGTAGACACTAGATAATTGGGAGGGGCAATAAAAAGAAGGGTGTGGGCTGAGGGGCGCTGGTGGGCTGACGTGCCTCTTTCAGTCCAGTCTGTATTTCTGGCCTTGAAGCAAGTTGGATTGCAGAGATCTGATTCGGGACAGGGGTCTGGCTGGCTCCCAAGGTACAGACAGCCGAAGAAGACCCTCCCATCAGTGGAGACAGAGGTCAGGGGCTAGAGGCCATAGCAGGTAATGTGGTAGGCCAGGCTTGAGCCACTGTGACCTGAGGCGGGAAGAAGGAACTGGAAGTGTGGTCTAGTAATGGGAAATCCGTGATTTAGTGCACAGTGTATGGAGCCTGGCAGAGCCCTTCAGCCACCAGGGAGGCCTGCCATGCCCTCTTTGCAACAGCCTTTGGAAGGGAGGAGGAGGCTGCCCAATGCCAGTGGCCTATGTCCAGGCACAGCTGGCCTGCCAGATAGAATGGCTGGGCCAGCTGACCCTGAGGGCCATTCTTCTAGTACGTCAGGGTTCCCAGGTGCTCAGACACAAGGACACAGCCTTAGGACTCGGGCTAGGCAGGGTGTGACCACTGGAAGGGCTTCTGGGAAGGGAGAAGAGGAGTCAGGGCAGTGGGTGTCCTTAGTAACCAGGCAGAGAGCCATCTGAGGAACAGATTGGCTTTCTATTGGCAGAGGGACGTCAGAGCTGAATATACCTGGTGAAAGGAGGTGGGGGAGGGGTCAGGGGGTGGGTCAGTCAGGGAGAGGCCTGTTCCCAAGCCTAGCCTCTGAGACAAGAACACATTTCCAGAGAAAGAAGAGGAAGGGCTCCTGATGGGCCAAGAGCTTAAGCTCACTTCCTTATGAGACCAGGGTGCAGCAGGGGAGAAGCCAGACTCCTGAGAGCTGGGATGGGGACACAAGGGTCAGTATGGCAAAATTTGTGGACTTCTTGTACACAAATTCTTGCATGTACAAATACACACACACACGGTATACATACACACACGGTATATACACACACACAGTATGCACACACACTGTATATACATACACACTGTATACACACATAGTATATACACACAGTATACAGACACACAAACATACACACGGTATGCACATACACGGTATACGCACTGTATACATACACACATGGTGTATACACACACACACACACACACACACACACACGGTAGTAGGTAGCCGCCTGTGGCTGCTCAGACATGAATGTGGAAGAGATACCCAGAGTTCCAGGGAAGGTGTGTGACAGCAATGTCCTGTGTGCGTGAATGTCTGCATGTGTGTCATGTGTATGCAGTGCCCTTGGAACCTAGAAGATGGCATTGGATCCCCTGGAGTTGGAATGAACCACACAGCTTGGGTCCTCTACAAGAACTGTATATACCCTTAACTTAACGTCTCTCCACCCCTTTGATGTAATCCTTTTTTTTTTTTAAGATTTATTTATTTATTTATTTATTTATTTTTTGAATTTGAACAGTTTAATGAGTTTAGACATTTGCAAACATTCATGATATTATCACCACAGGCAAGATGCCACACCTCAAAAAGCTTCATTGTGTTTCATTTTTATTTTTTAAGAAATTATCTTTTCTCATTTTACATACCAATCCCAGTTCCCACTCCCTCCCCTTCTCCCACTCCCTTCACTTTCCCCACCACCCTACCCCCATGCACTCCTCAGAGAGAATAAGGCTTCCCATGGGAAGTCAACAAACTCTAGCACATTGCTTTGTTGAAGGACCAAGGCCCTCCCCACTATATCTAGGCTGAGCATGGTATCCCTCTGAAGAGAATGGGTTCCAAAAAGCCAGTAGATTTATTTATTTATTATGTATACAACATTCTGCCTTGATGTATGCCCACACGCCAGAGGAGGGCGCCAGATCTCAGTACAGATGGCTGTGAGCCACCATGTGGTTGCTGGGAATTGAACTCAGGACCTCTGGAAGAGCAGCCAGTGCTCTTAACCTCTGAGCCATCTCTCCAGCCCCGTAATCCTATTTTTTATATATTCTTATCCTTTAAAATTGTGTGTGTGTGTGTGTGATTATGTGCATATGAATGGAGGTGTCCCTCAGTTCAGAGATGTCCGTTCTCCTTGGAGCCAGATTACAGACAGTTCTGAGGCACTTGATGTGGGTGCTGGGAACAGAACTCTGGACCTCAGCAAGCACATGTTTGTGTTCATAACCACCTCTCCATCCCCTGATGCTGTATTCTCGATTAATAGAGCCAGATAGCCATAGGTCTTGTGTCAGCAAGCAGTGAGTTCATTGTAGGGGCAGGCGCAGAGGCAGGTTCCATACTGACCTGGATGTGCTGTGTTCTATGACTTTGAACATTTGAGGAAGGGTTAGGTTCTGGCCAAGCTCATGGGGCTTTGGGGACACTTCAAGGTCCTTGGGTTTATAAATGTTTTGCTTCACTCCTTGGGACGCGTATGCGCCACTCCTTAGCCTCAAGCATCCAGTTGGTTTTCATCCTCCTGGCTTGTCTGGTCACCCCTGTACAACTGCTTTGGGCTGTTGGCATGTTGGATGGCTCTGCTAAGTGTCCCACAGACAAGTCCTCTTGCAGCCACTGTTGAGGGTGGACTTGCTTTTGGTGTTCTACAGAGAGCTATTCATTATCTCACAGTGGCTTCACACGGGAGGTGAGGAGGACACAAGGGTGTCCACCACACAGCCATGCAGCAGAGGGTGTGAAAATGGCCCAACATAAATTGGAGAATTACGCATGCGCCACAGCACAGGAGTGGAAGTCAGAGGACAGCCTCAGGAGTTGGTTCTCTTATTCTATCATGTGAGTCCTGGGAATTGAACTTGAGCAGAAAGGCTTGGCAGCAAGTGCCTTTGCCCATTTAGCAATCTTGTTGGTCTAGAATTTTTTCCTACTTATTTATTTATTTATTTATTTAATTTATTTATTGTAACTTGATTATTGTGGATAGTAATGTCCTATTGAAAGTCAACACCTGAAACACCCTGTCTACAGTTACTTTCCCTCTGAGGAGAAAGGTTGTGTTTCCAGGGACACCGGGAATACTGGCTCAATCAGGGATGGTGGAGGGACACCCCTCCCCCCCAGGTTGATTAGCAGAACTACGACTGGATTGGGACTCTCTGTGACTGCTGTTTCTGGGGTGACAAAGCCTCCCAAAGACATCTGTGCCCACCTCTAAAGTAGGGAGCTGCAGGTGGCAGTCTGCCAGGTGTGGGTGTGGTCTCCTGCCCAGGAGGAGGATGGCAGGACTAGCTTGCAGCCTGTGAAGGAACTGGTATCGGCTCAAAACCAAGTTCTTAGCACAAAGGAGATTTATTTGCGCCAGAGGGACAAAGGGCAGGAAATAAGAGACAAAGCCAGGAGACAGGGCGGGGGAGAAGGGGAAGGGGTATTTATATGGAGGACGGGGCACACAAAGGACTGCCTCTGATAGAGGGGAGACAGATGTGGCCCATAGAGAGATGACAGTTTATAAAGTTCAAAGGCGAAACCCTGTGTTAGGATGAGGTGTTTAGTTTTGATTGGGTGTGTTAATTAGGGAAGCTGCAAGGGGGCTTATGATAGTTGGACCTTCGTAGTCAGCTTCAGGAGAAGGAAGTAGCCAAGTATGTGACTAGGCCTTGGTGGCTGGCTGTAGAAGTGTAACCTAATGTATTTTAGCAAGGCAAGGGAATCGGGGAGAAGGGCGAGGCCCGGCAGCACCGTGTTTGCCATGCCCAAGCCAGCTAGAGTCCCTTCAGCCTGACCAAAAGATGTAGTTCAGTCTTGCCAGATCTCAGAGTGGTGTGTGTAACAAAACGTTCTCTGGAGTGACACAACACACAGGTGTATTCTCTCCCAGATCAGGATCCCACAACAGACCACCATAATCCAACTTGGTGGGCCAGTGGCTTTATTGGTGTTACCTGAGGAGCAGAAATTACTCAAAGACAGCTGTATCGCCGAGGCCCACCCCAGCATGGGTGACAGCTCACAGGCTGGAGAGTGACCTTTCTAGGTGCCTTAGTTGGTCTAAACCTCTTCCAGTAAGCTTCGGTGGTTTCTGTTTCTTCCAGTCAGCTGGTCTGGTCTCAGAGTCTTCTTTGTAGCTTGGCTTCTCTGTGTCTTGGGAACAGCTTTATTAGCTCAGAGGGACTCTCAGCTTTTATTGCTTACTCTGGCAGGGAGGAGCCTACTGCATCTGGTCAGTTTCAGGGACTTCCTGAAAGTATTGTGAGTTCTTTCCTTCCTGCTTAAGGAGCTCTTCTGCAGGATGGAATGTTTTGGAGGAAACTTTTACAAGTGGGTGTGTGATGGGGGTGGGATGTTTAGTTGCAGCAGCTGACTTCCCATCTCCCTGGCTGCCTGCTTCATCCTCCAGTCTCCATTTCATCTGCAGGAGTCTACTGTGTAGTACATGGATGGGGCAGAGGCACTCGACTACTTAGAACCCATGAGAGCTCTGGCACAGCTGCGTTAGATACATTAAGAATTGTGGGGAAAGCCGGGCGGTGGTGGCACACACTTTTAATCCCAGTACTCGGGAGATACAGCCTAGTGAATCTCTGTGAGTTTGAGGCCAGTCTGGTCTACAAGGTGAGCTCCAAAATAGCCAGGACTGTTACACAGAGAAACCCTGTCTCAACCCACCCCTCTCCCAAAAAAAAAAAGTTGTGGGGAGATCTCAGACATGTGCAGAAAAATCAACAGGAATGACTTGTGTGTGGTCATTGCCTACTTTCCCAAGGTTTCCCAAGGAACCTTTGCCCACCCCTCCCCATCCCAATCCTAGGTCCCATGAAATCTGTAAGTGTGTGTGTGTGCACGTGTGTAGTATGTGTATTTATGTTTCATGTGTTTTGTGTACATGTAGGCAAGAGGTCAACCTTGGTTGTCACAATTCCTTATACCACCCACTTTACTGTTTTTGAGGCAGGGTCTCTCTTTGGCCTGGGCAGATGCCTCAGGAGGCAGGCTGACCAGTGAGCCCAAGGGATCCTCCCGTCTTTACCTCCCCACAAGTGTGCTCCACCATGCCTGGCTTTTAATGTAGCTGGAACTCAGGTTTTTATGTTTGTGCAGCGGCACTTTCCTGACTGAGCTGTCTGCAGATATTTGGTGTCTACTCTGCCACGTTAGATGATTTCTGGAAAAAAGAAAAGAAAAGAAAGAAGAACTTCCTTAGTGCTGGAGGGTGGTGTTCCTGGTGGGAACTGTGATGGGGTGGGCTTCTAAAGCCATCTCATTGCTTCCCGATGTCCCCAGTCCTGTGGCATCAAATGCTTGAGTGTTAAACAGCATTTGTGTTCTGTGAAAGGACATTTTTTTCTTTCTTTATTTTCTTTCTTCATGAACGTGCATAGTATGCTCATATGTATGCATGTGTATATGCATTCATATGTGTGCATGTGGATATGGAGGTCAGAGGTCAACTGCAAATATTATTTTTTAGCAATTGTCTACTTTTTTCACTTAAAAAGTTTATTATTACTGTATGTGTATGATGTGTGTGTGTGAGAGAGAATGGGGTAGCATGCATACTATAGTGAGTGTGTGGTAGGCAGCGGACAGCTTTTGGAAGTCAGTTCTTTCCTTTCACCTTTTTTCTTTAAAAAAAATTAGGGGTGTGTGTATGTGTATATATACATCACATGAGTGCAGTGCCCACAGAGGCCACAAGAGGGAATCAGGATCCTGGAACCAGAGTTATAGGTGGTTGTGAGCTGCTTAAAGTGGGTGCTGGGACCTGAACTTGGGTCTTCTGGAAGAACAGCAAGTACTCTTGATCACTGAATTATCTTTCCAGCCTCTGAGATAGTATTTTTAAATAACAGCCTCATTGAGATGTGTTCTAACTAGTGTTATGTCAGCTTGACACAGACTGCTGAACCTTGCCAAGACAATGTAAAATAGTTCTTATGGGAACATTCTTTTTTTTTTTTTTTTGGTTTTTCGAGACAGGGTTTCTCTGTGGCTTTGGAGCCTGTCCTGGAACTAGCTCTGTAGACCAGGCTGGTCTCGAACTCACAGAGATCCGCCTGCCTCTGCCTCCCGAGTGCTGGGATTAAAGGCTTGCGCCACCACCGCCCGGCTGCTTGGGAACATTCTTATCAGCCCTAAAGAAACACTCCTTCTTAGCCTTCTCCTTTCCAAGTTCTCTCAGTCCCTGGCAGCTCCGAGCTTTCTATTATTTTTATTTATTTATTTATTTATTTTTGAGACAGGGTTTTTCTGTGTAAAAGCCCTTGCTGTTCTGGAACTCGCTCTGTAAACCAGACTGGCTTTGAACTCAGAGATCTTCCTGCCTCCTGAGTGCTAGGATTAAAGGCACGTGCCATCACTGCCAGGCCGATCTCTCTATCTCTATAGATTTTCCTGTTCTCAATATTTTGTGTAAATGAAATAAGATGACATTTGACCTTCTGGCTTCATGTTGTGCTCTTGCCTTTTTCTCCCAAAGGAGACAGGAGCTCATGTAGCTCAGGCTGACTTCTAGCTTACTCTCAAGCCAAGGATGATTTCAACATCAGATCTTCCTGCTGCCCTGACTCAAGTGCTGGGATGACAGGCATGTGCCACTGTGCCTGGTTTACATGGTGCTGGGGTTGGAACCCTGGGCCTTGTGTATGTGAGGTGAACTTTTGGCCCCCTGAGCCACATCCCCAGACCCTGACGTCATGGTTTCATCCGTGTCATTGCGTGTGTTGGTGCCACTTTCCTTCTTAGGGCCATGTCATGTACTGGTGTATGAGTATGTCACAATGTACCTACGTTCTTCCTCCTGTGAAGGGGGAACCTGCATGTTTCTGTCTATCACGAACATGGCCACTGTGAGCACGCCTGTATAGGTTTTTTTTAAAATATTTTATTTATTTATTATGCATACAATATTCTGTCTGTGTGTATATCTGCAGGCCAGAAGAGGGCACCAGACATCATTATAGATGGTTGTGAGCCACCATGTGGTTGACTGGGAATTGAACTCAGGACCTTTGGAAGAGCAGGCAATGCTCTTAACCGCTGAGCCATCTCTCCAGCCCCGCCTGTATAGGTTTAATGTGGACTGGTTTGAGTTGTCTTGGCCAAGGAGAGGAGTTTCTGGGTTCCACGGTTTGGGCATTTATGCTTTGTTTTGTTGGTATATGATTTTTTTGTGTAGCCCAGGCTGGCCTTGAACACACCACCTTGAAGGAGCCTTTTGGTGAAAAGATCAGGCCGTCTTCTAACCTGACCCCTTCACGCTTCTACAGCGCAGTGGGGGAAGCCCCCGACTTCTCAGCGTCCTCCCCAGCACCTGTCAATCACTGCATTCCAGCTGTTCCTGGGAGTGGAATGTGCTGGGATTTGATTTGTACTTCCTGGTGGCTTCTGGGAATGGCCTGAGACTGCAATAGCCTGTGAAGTCAGCATGGAGGATGAGACTGACTCATTAACTCTGCCACCAATGCCTGCTTAATGGTTTGACGCAGTGAGGCTGCCTTTGTGAATTGCTTATGCACACCTAAAAAAGCAGTAGGGCTGCTTGCTGCCTTGAACCTGTCAGGCCAGATGTGGCCTTCTTTAAGTTAGCAGTTTTGTCTGTTTGTGACAGGATTTCACATAGACCAGGCTGGTAACTCACTGTGGAGCCAAGGATAACCTTGAACTCCCGATCCTCTTGCCTCTACCTTCCTAGGGCTGGGTTTATAGTCTTGTGCCACCACACCTGGCGGGCTCAGGTGGCTCTGAACATTAAACTCGGGTCACGTGACAGGGACATTTCACCCTAGAAAGGCCACCATAAGTGTTCCCAGGCCTCGTGATTGTCCTGAGACTAGGTTTGGTTTCTGGGCAAATGTGTGGTTCATGACTTTGGATAGAACTGACTGCAGCACTGTGTTTAACCTGCAGTTAACAGCCCCCTCGTGGGCTGAGATGACTCAGTGGGCGTGCTGAGCAAGCTTGAGGACCTGACTTTGAGCCCCAACATTCATGTAAAATGCTGAGTATAGCAGCGTAGGCCAGTAATTCCAGCTCCGGGGTTGGCAAACGGTGCGAACAGGATACAAGGACTCGGAGATCGCTCCACCTAGCCAGTCTACACTCTCCTCGTTCAGTGAGAGACCCCGCCTCCAGGCAGTAAAGTTGAATACAGTAGAGGAAGATCACTGGTGTTGAACTCAGGCCTTGATGCGCAGACAAGGGTACAAACACCCGGGAACATGTGAACTCTCATGTATGCACAACAGGAAAGTCCCCTGATACTTTAAAAATTCATTAAAGTATTTATTGAGTTTGTTTTTGTTTTTGCAACAAGGACTATCTGTAGCCCAGCCTGGAATTCACTGTTTAGCCCAGGCTGGCTTTGAACTTGAAACAATACACCTGACTCACCTTTGAGGTCGCATAAACGATTGGCAGGGCGACCAGTCACAGAATCTGTTTGCCTGGATTGATGCCTGTGATGTGGGTTTCAGGTCTCGTGATAGCTGCGGATATGGGAAGCTTGACCTGGTGCTGGCTCTGTCGTCAGTAGGGTGCCTGGCTAGCATGCCCTGCCTTCTTCCCTGGCAGTGGATAAAGCAGGCATGTTACAGGTATCTGTGATCCCAGCACTTTAGAAGTAGATGAAGGAGGATCTGAAGTTCAAGGGAATCCCAAATGCCAACCTCCTCACCCTGACCGGAGCCGCCTTCCGTGCCTCACCCGGGCTGTGTGTCTCTGAACAAGCATGGGTGGGTAGTCTTGTCGCTTTCTCAAGTGGGGTCGGTGCCCTCCCACGCAAGATGTAAAGGCTCTGGGACTTCTCTTGGGCTCTAAGTTTTGCCCCCTCACCCTTTTGGAGGTCAGAGCAGAGCTCAAAGGCCAGCTTCCAGCTGTGTTGCTCGCCAGCACCATCCTCATTCCTCCTACCTCCCCTGGCTGCTCCACCTAGGTGTCCTTGGTGACGCTGTGACATTTCCAGCACAGCAGGTCCACAGGTGAATTGTCAGCTGCCTGCTCCCCCTCCCACCCCAGGAAGTTGCTCCGTAGAGCACATAGTTCAAGGCTGGAGGGCCCCTTTTATCATCATGTCCAACCTATAGGATTCAGGCCTGTTGAGTTGATTATTGTCTTCATCTTTGATGGCACCACTCCGGGCCAGGGCTGTCTGCTTGTTTCCAGAGTGGCATGCTGAGCTTCAGGGTCTCTTGTCTGGCATCTCTTTCTGCACCCTAACTGCTGTGCAGGCATTGGTTGCTTTTTGCCTCCTCTCTGTACCACAAGAGGGCAGAGGGACCAGTTCCCATTTCTTACCAGGGTCTAGGGCCTCACTTCACTAGTACATGGGAGGCAGCCAGCAAATGTTTGTTGAATGAACAAATGATTCACAATTGACAGGGTTTAATTCTACAACTTGGGCTCCTAGATCAAACTGGCCTCTAGCCTGTGGCAATCCTTCTGCCTCATCCTCCTTAGGTACATGCTACCACACCGAGCTTTGGTTGGTATCTTTGAACTATAATGACATGTATTGATTTAAAAAGGTTTTTTGCATTGCTGGGGATAGAACCCAGGGCCTCACACAGGTTAGACAAATGCTTTACCATTGAGTGACACCCCCAATTCTTCTTGTTAATGTCATGTAGCCCAGGCTAGCTTCTAACTTTCAATATAGCCGAGGATAATTCTGAGCTCCTGATCCTCTTGCCTCCACCTCGAGTGCTGGGATTTCAGGCAAGGACTACCACAGGTAGTATTGGATGTCATGCCCAGGGCATGTGCAAGCTCACTGGGCACTCCTCCACCTGAGCTACAGCCCTAGAATCCTGTTTGTTGTTGTTGTTTTAAAAAAAATACACATATTTGAGCTGGAGCGATGGCTCAGTAATTAAAGAGCACTGGCTGCTCTTCCAAAGGACCCAGGTCCAATTCCCGGCACTCAATGACAGCTCACAACTGTCTGTGACTCCAGTTCCAGGGGATCCAACACTCTCATACAAGCAAACCAATATACGTGAAATAGAAATAAATACATCATTTAAAAATACACATATTTAACATTCGGGGATTTTGTCTGAGCGTTTTGCCTGCATGCATGTATGTGCACCATATGCATGCCATGCCCAGGGAGGCAGAGAGGGTGGAGGATCCTCTGGAGCTGGAGTTACAGATGGCTGTGAGCTACTGTTTATGAAAGTGCTAGGAACCAAACCCAGGTCCTCTGTGAGAACTGCAAGTGCTCTTAACCGCCGAACCCTCTCTCCAGTCCTGAAAGCTTGACAGGTTTATCCGGCCTTGTGGGCTTGTGGAAAGTTACTATATGATAAGAACACCCCCATAAATTAGATTTTATTATGGTTCTGCATAGTTGTTACCTCTTACTTTATTTATACTGTATGTTGGGAGAGAGCGTGCACTGCACAGTGTGTGAGAAAGCCGGAGGACAACTTTGTGGAACTGGTCCTCTCCTTCCACCTTTGCTTGTGTTCTGGGGTTGAGTTTATCTTGCCAGTCTAGAGGGAAGGGCTTTTCCAGCCCAGCCATCTCATCTCCTGTCGTGAGGTCTTTGTGGCCTTCTCTGACGTTGGGGGTGCAGTAGTCAGTCCCGAAGGTCAGGGTTCAGGGCTGCTGGGGACTCGTTTGTTGTTGCTCCTGGAGTTCTCATGACAGCTTCTGGGATGGGCTGTAAGAAGAGTCATCTCCACAGTGCAGGTTGATACATGGCCACCAGTGTCCTTGTCGTGCTGGTTGAGGATGCCTTTGAGAGTGTGGTCTGTGGGATGTGCAGAGGACATGGGGTGGTGGTAACATGGGCCCACACCGTCACCTCAAGGTTGTACGGAGCTGGACAGGTGAGAAGCGTGGAGTGAGGGACAGCAATGGAGGCGTATATGAGTCTCTTAAGTCACAGGATTAAATCTGGGTGCTCCATCTGCTGGAGGCGCTGGTTTCTGCTGTCAGGCCTCTCTAAGCCATTTCTGTCCCTGCTCCAGGTACTCAAAGATGGCAGAAGCTCATCAAGCTGTGGCCTTCCAGTTCACTGTCACCCCCGATGGCATCGACCTCCGCCTGAGCCATGAAGCCCTCAAACAGATATGCTTGTCGGGACTGCATTCCTGGAAGAAGAAGTTCATCCGATTCAAGGTTGGTTGGCTGTCCCCTGCAGTGGTTGCTGGGACTCAGGGTTGGCTGGCTGTCTTCTGCAGTGTTTGCTAGGACTCAGATCTGCCTGCCTCTGCTTCCCGAATGCTGGGGTTGAAGGCACATATCACCATTACTTATTTTTAACTTTTTTAGATAGGGCCTCATTCTAGCCCAAGATGGCCTTGAAATTACAACAGTCATCCTGCCTCAAGCTCCAAAGTGCTGGATTGATGGGGGTAGCAGCACATGGACCTCTGAGAGTCCTGGCTTTTGTGAGACAGGATCTCATGCAATCAGGGTGGCCTCAAACAGAATGTGTAATGAGGGGTAATTGTGAATTCTTGATCCTTCCGCCTCTACCTCCTGAATGTGGAGATCACAAGTGTGATTTTATTTTTCTTTTTAAAAAAGAGATTTATTGGCCGGGCGGTGGTGGCGCACGCCTTTAATCCCAGCACTCGGGAGGCAGAGGCAGGCGGATCTCTGTGAGTTCGAGACCAGCCTGGTCTACAAGAGCTAGTTCCAGGACAGGCTCCAAAACCACAGAGAAACCCTGTCTCGAAAAAAACCAAAAAAAAAAAAAAAGAGATTTATTTTAATTATATGTATCCTTTATTATGGAATACACCTAATTAAAAATAATAATCTGGGTATGGGAGAGTGTATGTTAGTTGCAGGTAACTGGAGGCATTGGATCCCCTGGAGCTGGAGTTACAGGTGGTTGCCTGACATGGGTGTTGGATATTGAACTCAGGTCTGCTATAAGAGCGAGTGTTCTTAACTACAGAGCTGTCTCTAGCTCCAAGAAGGGTTTTTCTTCTTTGTTTGTTTGCCTGTGTGTATATAGTGTGTGTGTGTGTGTGTGTGTGTGTGTGTGTAGGCCTGACCTTTACATTGGGTGTCTTCCTCTATAACTCTCTACTTTTTTTTTTTTTTCGAGACAGGGTTTCTCTGTGGCTTTGGATCCTGTCCTGGAACTAGCTCTTGTAGACCAGGCTGGTCTCGAACTCACAGAGATCCGCCTGCCTCTGCCTCCCGAGTGCTGGGATTAAAGGCGTGCGCCACCATCGCCCAGCTATAACTCTCTACTTTATATATTGAGACTGATCATGAGCTCACTGATCCTGGGTAGTCTAGAGCCTGGTTGGTCTAGAGCCTGGCTAGTCTAGAACCTAACTGGTCTAGAACCTGGGTAGTCTAGAGCCTGGTTGGTCTAGAACCTGGCTGGTCTAGCTAGCCAGCTTGCCTCTGGAGTGCTGGGTTACACGCGGGTGCCATTCCTGCCTGGCTTTTGCATTGATTCTAGAGATCTAAACACTGGTCCTTCCTCCAGCTTGTGTGGCAGGTGTTTTACCCCTGAGCTGTCTCTCCTGCCTTGTTTTGCTTTTCTGAGATAGAATCTGACCCTGTAACCCAGGCTGGTCTGTAACTTCAGGCAGTTTTCCTTTCTTTGCCTCTCAAGTTCTGGGAAGACATGTGAGTCCTCACACTGCTTGGAGAATTGCTGTTGTTGAGTTAGGGTCTCACTTGATAGCCCTGGCTACCCTGGAGCTCACTATGGAGACTAGGCTAGCTTCAAACTCACAGAGCTCGGTCTGCTTCTGCTTCCCAAGTACTTGGGCTAAATATGTGTATCTATTAAGAATTAATTTATTATGCTGGGCATGGTGTTCCAGCGCTCTAATCCCAGTACTCAGGAGGCAGAGGCCAGCCTGGTCTACATAGTGAGTTCCGGGACAGCTGGAGCAATGTAGAAAGTCCCTGTTTTAAAAGACAAAACACGGAAACAGAAACAAGATAGTATTGATTTACTGGAAGTTTCAAACAGTCAGCAAAGCAGAGAGAAGGCAGCACTCTCCACCATGCTTCTCCCGGCTTCCAGAGCTGGCAAAGGCTGGCCAGCTTTGGTCCACACAAGCCTTCTCCCCCAACCTCTCTTCCTTAGACAGAGTTCTGAGTTACCTGGGTGAGATTGCAGCCCTGCCTGATGACCTGAGTTTGACCCAAAGTTCTACCAGCTAGAACGAGAACTGATTGTCACACGCTGTCTTCTGATCTCCACCTTTGCAACATGGTGTCCTTGCATCCACTCATGCACAGTGGATCAATACAGCAGAAATTTTACTTTAAACTTTGTTTTGCTGCCTGGAGGGCTAGAGGCTGAGGAGTTGGCTGACTTCTCTGTAACTCCTGGGTGTCTCAATCAGAGGACAGGCATGGAGGCTCATTAAAGAGCAACCTCCAGGATTCCGGAGCACCTACCCAAGCCCAGACACCAACTCCTCTGGCTGTGAGTGTCCCCTGGGGTCACTCTGTCAGTTTGCTTTTGCAATCCCTTCTAGTGTATAATCTCTCCATCTCAGCCACCAGGAAAGCAGCACCAGAAAGGCCCAGAGCAGGGCTGGAGACATGGCTCAGTGGTTGGATAGGGCAAAGGGAATTTGGGAGCTGGGGTCCCTAACTGCCAGATAGTGGCAGACTGGGAGTGGGACCTCATGGTGCCCAGGCTGTCACCATATGGGGATCTGTATGGTAAGTCAGGCCTAGTGTTCCTGCCGACCCTGAGTCCCTCTTGGGGAATCTCCCAGGGTGCATTGGGAAAGAAGCTGCATGAAGATGAGGCAGCCGTGGCTCCAGGAAGAGTCTCAGCTACTGGGCACTTGGTCCTTGGTGGCCTGCGTGCCATACCTTCTCCCTGCTGCCTGCTGTTCCAGCTGCCCTGCAGAGCAGCAATGGTGGCCTCAGGAGAGTGGTGCTTACAGCCAGTGTGTCTTTCCAGAATGGCATCATCACTGGTGTGTTCCCGGCGAGTCCCTCCAGCTGGCTTATCGTGGTGGTGGGTGTGATATCATCCATGCATGCCAAAGTGGACCCCTCCCTGGGCATGATCGCAAAGATCAACCAGACCCTGGACACCACGTGAGTAACTGCCTCTCCCCGACCCCCTCCCCACCTCAGTATTAGGAAGATGACAGTACCCTGTTGACTGCCTTTGCTTTGGACTCTCCACAAGGCCATTGCTGCCCGGCCACATGGGTTCTCTTCTTTTTCCTGACCTGGTAGTGAAGTCCCTTGGAAGGGTGACCGTAGACCCGGCCGCCCTCCTCGGGATAGTAGGCCTAGAATGGCCAAGGCCTGAGCCACCAGTGGCAGTCAATGGAGCCAGTGGTGACTTCAGAGGGCTTCTCTGTCTCAGAAGATGGCTCCCAGTGTCTATTCCACTGAAGTTAGTCTGTCAAGTGATCTGGTCCCCTGAACTGACTGCCATTGGCCAACACTTCAGCCTTTGGCCCCTTCAGAGTGGCTTAGATTTCCCAAGGAGGTCCATTTTACCTTGGTTTGGAATTTAGTTTATTATGGGAACTTGAAAGTTGTTGGCATCTTGTTTGGGGACAAGGCCTGAGGTTTTTCTTTCCTTTTTTAATTTTTTTAAGACAGGGTCTCACTGTATAGCTCCAGCTGGCCTAACTCTGTAGACCGGGCTCGAACTCACAGAGATCTACCTGTTGTTGCCTCCTGAGTGCTGGGATTAAAAATGTGTCCCACAAAACCCAACTTTTAAAAAAGATTTATTTCTTTATATTTATGTATATGAGTGTTTTGTCTGTATGCATGTATGTATGTGTACCTTATGTGCCTGGTACCCTCCGAGGCCAGAGGAAGCTGTTGGATCCCTTAAAACTGGAGTCAGAAACAGTTGTGAGCTGCTTGATATAGAAACTGGACTCAGGTCATCTGTAGGAGCAACAAGTGCTCTTAACCACTGAACCATCTCTCTAGCCGCGGAATACTTTTCTTACGGGGTCCTTTGTAGCTGGGGTCTCCTGCTAGTTGCTGGACCTGCTCTAGAAGGTATCTAGGGAACTGGGATGGCATGGAGCCTTGGGCCTAATGCATGCTAGGTTCACTCTTCCCACTGAACCATACCCCAGCCTCGGGTCACCTCTGGTGGCAGTTCTTCCATGCAAGTCCCTGGCAGCATCTAGGATGGAGGATGTTAGACTCTCTCAGTGTAGAGTGCCAGGGCACAGGACACCATGGCTCGGTTTCCTTTGCATTGTGACCCCTGCATTTGAACATTTTCTTTTTCTTTTCTGAGACGGGGTCTCAAGTATCCCAGGCTGGTCTCGAGGTGCTATGTAGTATAAGATGACCTTGAACTCTTGATGAACTTCACCCTCCTGCCTCTCCTGTACACTGGGTTCAAGCAAGTGGTTTCAGAATTGTCCCTAATTGTCCTGTGCCGCATGTCCTTCACAGCATGTCCTCAGTGGGCTTATAACTGAGAAGCAATAGCCGACAGGTCCTTGCTATGCACTTGGCCTTGTTTTCTAGCCAGAAGTTGCGAAGGGTCCATACAGTGTTTAGGGTCAGGGCTAAGCTCAGCTGGGAACATTGAGTTCAGTGCCTTTGGAGGCCAGTTGAGGGCCCTGGGCCCCCTGGAGCTGAGGTTGCAGGTTGTTGTGAGCCACTCAACCACATATGCTGGGAACAGACCTCTGGAAGAGCAGCAAACCTTCCAACCACTGAGCCGTGTCTCCAGCCCTGCTCTGGGCCTTTCTGATGCTGCTTTCCTGGTGGCTGAGATGGAGAGATTATACACTAGAAGGGATTGCAAAAGCAAACTGACAGAGTGACCCCAGGGGACACTCACAGCCAGAGGAGTTGGTGTCTGGGCTTGGGTAGGTGCTCCGGAATCCTGGAGGTTGCTCTTTAATGAGCCTCCATGCCTGCCCTCTGATTGAGACACCCAGGAGTTACAGAGAAGTCAGCCAACTCCTCAGCCTCCAGCCCTCCAGGCAGCATTGGTTATGCCTTTGTAAGCAACTGCAGGAGACCAGATAAAAATGCCTGTTCAGGCCTCCTGCCAAGGGCCTTGTCTGCCTGGGGCCCTGAAGATCCAGCAGGGGCTAGGTTACCAGAAGCAGCTGGTGGATCTGGTCACCTGAGACTGGACTTGTGCAGTCCTACAGGTTCTGAGAGGTGAGGGAAGCCCGCCAACAGCTCAGCGTGCTGCTCTGGGTGCTGAGCTGGCTGCCTGGTTGAAGGTAGCTGCGGGGCTAACAATTTTGCTTTGCTTTTAACATGAGCTGTGCCTCAAAGCCGGATTGCACACAGCCGTGCCAGCTACTAAAACCTTGTTTAATCTCAGTGTTTATAAGATTTGTTTCTTTGTCTCTCAGAATCTATTTTCGTAAACTGGGTCATCCCTGGCCCAACTTTAGAAAAGCCAGGTGAAAGGTCAGAGTCCTGCGGCCTGAAGGGTTGTTCTGGAATCATCTTCCCATTGAGGACTGAGCTCCTGTACCCCTAGGCTGCGTTTCTGTTTGCTTTGATCTGAAAAGATCGAAGAGGTTAAAGACACAGCTAAACTTTGGATGGTTTTTAAGACAGGATCTCTCTGTGTAGTCCTGGATATCCCAAAACTTGCTGTGTAGACCAGGCTAGCCTTGTGAACTCACGGAGATCTGCCTGCCTCTGCATGTGCCACCACACCCAGCTTGTATTAGCTTTTTAATTTTATTCTGTGTGTATGTGTGTTTAGCCTACATGTGTGTCTGTGTACCTGGTGCTTTGGAGGTCAGAAGAAACCTCAGATCCAGGTGGTTGTGAGCCTCTATGTGGGTGTTGGAAGTCGAACCCCAGGTCCTCTGCAAGAGCAGCCAATGCTCTTAACTGATGAGCCGTCTCTCCAGCCCTTTGAATGCTGGGTTTGACCAACTGTGGGAAAATACATTTCAGAGCATAAGTGTTTTACCTGAGAAGAAACTTGTCTCTGTCACTAACATGACGTTAAGTTATTGTTTTCCAGTATCAGAACATTTATGGTTATGTATACTATTGTTTTGATCATAGACTATCTTTTATTCATCCCTTGACGACAGTTCTGTACATGTCAACAGTGTATCTTGACTATACCCATGCCAACTCTCCACACCCACTCTTATATTAAATCCACCAAGTCTAAATAGTGCCCCTGCTGGAGTGTGGCCCTATCCAGCTGGCTTGGCCTCGGTCCACAGCCTCAAGCAGAGAGCGTTTCTCAGCTCTCCTCCCCATCCCGCTGATGTCTCTTGAGCCTCTCAGAGGAGGGTGCTAGTTTTTACTTTGCCACTGTTTCTCCAGTTCCAAAACATCTGCAATAATCCCACAAAATAGCTGCATTTTTGTCTTGGTTTTTCTTTCATAATTGGTGACTTTGTTTTCTTTCTTTTTTCTTTAAATATTTATTTATTTATTTATTTATTTATTTATTTATTTATTTATTTATTTATTTATTATGTATACAATATTCTGTCTGTCAGGCCAGAAGAGGGCACCAGACCCCATCACAGATGGTTGTGAGCCACCATGTGGTTGCTGGGAATTGAACTCAGGACCTTTGGTAGAGCAGGCAATGCTCTTAACCTCTGAGCCATCTCTCCAGCCCCCTGACTTTGTTTTCTTAAGTATTTAAAATCTTTTAAGTTTTTTCTAGGTTTATTTATTTTTATGTAGTTTTTTTTTGTTTGATTTGATGTGGTTTTGTTTTTGAGACAAGGTCTCACTTTGTAGACCAGGCTGATCTTAAACTCACAGAGATCCACCTGCCTCTGCCTCCAAGATGCTGGGACATTTGAGTTTCTTATGAATACAAACATCTAAAATTATATTTGAGGATGGGGGTGTAGCTCAGGGTTTGAGCCCCTGCCTAGCAAGCATGAAGCCCTGAGTTCAGTTGTAGGCACAGCAGATCCAAGCAAACACAAACAAGGTACGTTTGAGGGTTGGGGAAAGCTTTCAAAATCTGAAGAAATTGGGCCAGGGTCTTTGTGAGCATCATTTAGCAGTCCCCACCCCCTTGAAGCACTTGTCATGGTGAGCAGGTCTCTGCCCACAGTGCCCTCTAAGGCTGCAGAAAGTGGTGTTGTTCAGGATGGCTCAAGTCACTAGCCGGTCTCTGGCTTTTTCTGTGGGGATGAAAAGCTCACTGCGTTGCCCAGGCTGGTCTCTGGCCTCTGCACAAGAGAGGCTACTCTGCTGCACCCAGCCAAGGCTGGCCCATTTTGAGAGGGACACAGAATGGCACAAGCACCAGGAGAGTTGGTGGGTCCTTCAGGCTTCCTTCTCTAATGAGCCCAGCTCTGCTTGAAGGTGCTGCAGCCTGCTCTCTGCTGTCCCCAGGAAGGCGCTTGGTCCCACTGCATGGTGGTGGTAGCTGTAGCCACCTTCCCACACTGCTGCTCTAGCTACATATCTGGTCCATCCCCACAGTGGCCGCATGTCAAGTCAGACGAAGAACATGGTGAGTGGCATCCTCTTCGGCACCGGGCTCTGGGTAGCGGTCATTGTGACTATGCGCTACTCACTGAAGGTACTGCTCTCCTACCACGGCTGGATGTTCGCAGAGCACGGCAAAATGAGCAGAAGCACCAGGATCTGGATGGTAACTATCGGTCACTAGCTAGAGTGACGTCACCAGAGGAGGCCCCTTGCCTGGTTAGCACTCTGCTCTGCTCTTTGATGTGTGACCTGTCCCCAGCCTCTGGCTGTGGGAGAGCTGTGGCTCACTGTGACACTTGGGTGGAGCCCAGGGCTGCTTGCTAATGGTTTCTGGGAGTTCTGCCATCTCTCTGTTCACCTGCTTAGCCTGTAGTTCAGGATGGTTATTGAATCTAAGTGCCACCCACCAGGTCTTTGTAGCCTTGGGCCGTTTTGTAGTCAAGACACTTTTGCTGGCCAGATCACATGATTCACCCTGACCCTTCAGTGTTCTCCATTTCACCCTGACCCTAAGGCCAGGCACCCTCATTTAAGGAAGAGGGTTATTGCCATATGCATGAGCCTTGTCAAATTTTAACTAGTTATGGAGATTTTTTTGTTTTGTTTATTCTTTTCGTTTTTTGAGACAAGGTCTCACATCACCCTGGCTGGCCTTGAATTTACTCTGTAGCCTGGGATAACCTTGAGTTTCTGGTTCTCCTGCCTCCAGTTCAGGCAGCGCCACTATGTCTGGTTTTTACGAGATGCCAGTGATCAAACCCAGAGCTTCATGCGTAGCTTAACTCAGTGAGCTGTCTACCCACTGAGCCATATTCGAAGCTCCGGCTCATTTTTATAAGCTCAGTTTTCTGGGGTGGGGGTGGAGAGTGGCTGTCCAAAGTGGAGATCACTCCTGGGGCTTCCCTCTTTGGCATCAATACCCCCTTCTGCAGTGTGGCTCTCATGTGTGCCCCCACCCACAGACGGTCACCACTCTTAGCTTCTGGTCTTCAGTTCTGTTTTTTGGTTTTGTTTTATAAAGAAACTAATTTTCTGCTCCCAAGGTTTGTAAATGATTTTAATGAGTCTGGTCCTAGTAAAATTGTCTTTTGAATTGCTTCTCCCCGGGGGTCCTTCTTGGTGAAGGGGGAGGAATGGGTCAGCTTGACCTTGATCTACAGGCCAGCACACTCCCCCCATCATCCCCACTAGTGATCTTCTCCTTCAGAGTCCCCTTGCTACCCACCACACACTCCACTCTTTCCCAAACCAGCTTCCACCTTGTCTGTGAGTTTTCTAATGCCTCGAGTAGCAGAACTTAAGTCCTAGATAGAGATGGTGTCCGGAGGGCTTAAGCAGTCCTCGTGGCTGATTTTAAACTGAGTCCCAGCACTCCTGAGTGCTGAGAATCATCACTGTCTACACCTTGAACCCTTAGAGGTGTTCTGGTTTAGGTCAGGAGCAGACAGTGGCCTTCTCTACCTGGCCTGCATCGGACTGTGGGAAGTGGCTCCCTCTCCGTGTTGCTTCATCTGATAGACAGGGACACACTGCCCACCCTGGGGATGACACCTCAGCTGGCATTACTTCCTATATCCAGAGCTTGCACCAACCTCAAACCATGAACCTCCCAGGAGGAGGTTGACAGCTGCCTGCAGAGGTGTTGTCAGCTCCAGGGTTCCTGGCCATGGGTGACGGTCGGCAGCATACCCAAAGCCTCTGTCAGACCTAATTTTGGTTCAGCCCAGTGTTTACTATTTTGGTTTGCCGAGGTCTGATGGTGTAAGTCAGGGAATGGCCCCACCATAAGCACTCAGCCAGTCGCGTGCAGGTGAACTCTGACTTTGATTCTAATATCTGCGTCATCTGTGAAATATAACTTGTATCTTCAGGCTATGGTCAAGGTCTTCTCAGGCCGAAAGCCCATGCTGTACAGCTTCCAGACATCTCTGCCGCGCCTGCCTGTCCCAGCCGTCAAAGACACCGTGAGCCGGGTAGGTGTGTCTCACCTTTGTGCTAAGATGCATGAGTCCTTTAGAGCCATTCATCTGGCTAATTGTAACTGTGAATACACTCCTTCCTCTTTATTAGTGGGCGGAGTCTCTGCTTCAGGGTTCTGGTGATAATGCTACCCCACCTCAGAGTGCTTGCCCTGGCTAGACAAGGGTTCTGCCATGAGCTATAGCCCCAGCCCTTTGATGTGTAGTTTTTGCATACAAGGTCTTGCTGGGTAACCAACCCACACTGGCCTTGAACATTTTCTTTTTTATATATAGTTAACTTTATTTATTTATTTATTTATTCATTCATTCATTCATTCATTCATTTATTTATTTATTTATTGCATGCCAATCCCAGTTCCTGCTTCCTCTTCTCCTCCCACTCCCCCGTTCGTTCCCCCACGTTACTCTCCCTCCCCCCACCTTACCCCCCATCCACTCCTCAGAGGCGGTAAGGCCTTCCTGCTTAGTCAAGTCTGTCCCATCACTTTGTTGAGGCAGGACCAAAGCCCTCGAACATTTTAAGTTTTTTTTTTACTCTTTATGTATGAGTGTTTGACTTTGTGTAGATGTGTACACTGATGCACACAGTGCCTGCCATATGCATGCAATGCAGTGCTCAAGGAGACCAGAAGAGAACGTTGGATTCCCTGGAACTGTGGTTAAAAACAGTCGTGAGCCATCAAGTGGGTGCTGGCAATAGAACCTGGGTCCTCTGCAAGAGCAGCCAGTGCTCTTACCTGCTGAGCCATCCCTCCAGCCCCATGACCTTGGTCCTCTTGCTTTAGCCTCTTGATGCCTACATGGTAGACATATTTTACCATCCATAGCTTGATGTTGTTTTTCTGTAATGGATTAATTGCATCTTCAGTATTTAAAGGTGCCATATCCCACCTACTGGGGAACGTTTACTTTTGAGTAATGCCTTTATTGAGATGCAGTTTAGGACTGGATGAGTCCCTGTTTAATGTGCGTGCTTCAGGAATTTGAGTGCATCCATTATTTTATTTTATTTTATTTATTTATTTTTTCGAGACAGGGTTTCTCTGTGGCTTTGGAGCCTATCCTGGAACTAACTCTGTAGACCATCCATTATTTTAAACTGTGGCAAATACATACAAAAGCCACATCTATAATATTTTTTAAAGGCTGGGCATGGTGGCATATGCTATTAATCCCAGCACTCAAGAGGCAGAGGTAAGCAAATCTCTCTGAGTTTGAAGTCCACCTGGTCCACAAAGCTAGTTCTAGACCAGCCAGGGCTACACAGTGAAACCCTGTCTCAAAAAAAAGAAAGAAAGAAAGAAAGAAAGAAAGAAAGAAAGAAAGAAAGAAAGAAAGAAAGAAGAGGAGGAAATGAGTTGATGAGATAGTTTTATTTATTTATTTATTAAGTATACAGTATTTGTCTGCGTGTATTCCTGCAGGCCAGAAGAGGGCACCAGATCTCATTACAGATGGTTGTGAGCCACCATGTGGTTGCTGGGAATTGAACTCAGGACCTCTGGAAGAGCAGCCAGTGCTCTTAACCTCTGAGCCATCTCTCAGCCCGATGAGATAGTTTTCAATCAGTAAAATGCTTGCAACCTTGCAAGCAGAGTCCTAAATTTGATTCATCAGAACCTACAGAAAAATGCCAGGTTTGTGGCACACACTTGTAATCCCGGTCCTGGGGAGTGGAGACAGGAGGATCCCTGTAGCTCAGGGCCCAGCCAGGCTGCTGAAAAACCTGTTTCCAAGGGGTGGGTGGTGTTTGTAAGGATGGCTTCTGAGGGCATGCACCCTCCAAATGCCTCCGTACATGTATGCATCTGTGCATGTGCTTGCATGTGCGCATGCACACACACACACACACACACACACACACACACACACACATTTTAACTGTTTTCAAGTATAAGTTTATTAAAAGTAATTACATCTAGGGCATTGTGCAATTGTGGCCACCATGATTTGTCAGGCCGTTCTGTTGCCTCAAGCAGAAGCCATAGCCATTAGGCAATAACTCCCACGCTCCCTGCCCGTCTGCCAACCTCTGCTCTACTTTCTGTTTCTAGTTCTGCCGAGTCAGGGACTGTGACATGAATGGAGTTACGTAATGGGTGACTCTTGTGGGTTTCCCCACACACACTAGCATTTATTTTTCTTTGAGGCAGGATCTTACTCTGTAGCCCAGGGTAGCCTTAAACTTGTAATTCTCCTGTCTTAACTTCCCAAAGCAGGATGATTGTAAGATTGACCCTGACCCAGCACGGCTGTGCTGCTTCCCTTTCTGTGGCTGATAACGTTCATTGTGTGGGTAGATGGTGCGGGCTGTGTCGTAAGCAGGAAAGCTGGGAATGTCCATGCACGTGTTTTCATGTGGGTGCGGTTGCTGCTTCTAGATGGCAGGTTCCGTGGGTGGAACTTTGTGTGGCAGAGAAGCAGAGAGTGACTCTGTATTGAGCCTGATCTGCTGTTCAGTGGCCACACCTTGGTGTGTTCCGTGGGAGAACACCCATGCTTCGTGCCTTCTGCCCACTTTTCAGAACTGTAAATCAAAAACATACTGGCTTCAGGGAATTACACCTGCCTGCCTGCTACGGTGCAGCGCTCGCCGCAGAGTGTATAGAACCTCCTCCCTGTTTCCAGATGGATCTCACATTGCTCAGACTGGTCTGGAACCCCTAGAATTTCCTATGTAGCTGAGGATGACCTTAAACTTCAATTCCTCTGCCTCCCGCACCTGAGCGCTGGGACAGCAGGCTAATCCTACAATACTCAGTTCTCTGCAGTGCTGGGGACAGAATCCAGGGCTTTGTGTATGCAAGGCAAGTGATCTGCCAGCAGAGCCCTGGGAGAGTGCGGCCTTTCCATTTCAGTGCCCAAGTTATACTTGGAGTAAGCTTTAGAGGAGCAGCTGGCCCTGCTGAGAAATGGCCCCGCCTCTCATTGTGCAAAGCAGGCCCTAGGGAACACTGCTGTCCCCAGGCTGGTGTTTGTTTTGAGACAGGGTCTCGCTATGTAGCCTGGTTGGCCTGGAACTTTTCAGGTAGACCAGTTAAGCCTCCTCTGCCTCCAAAGTGCTGGGATTACCTGTGTCCTACGTCACACCCAGCTTCAGACCTGGTTTCCTTTCTTGACAAATCAGATTTGATGGCAGTTCCACTTCCTGGAACTCACTCAGGTACAGGTGTGAGCTTTCGGGGTTCTTAGAAAACCCAGACATGGGGGCACATGCCTGTCATTCTAGCCCTTGGGAGATAGAGGAAGGAGGAGGATCAGGAGTTCAAGGCCAGCCTCAGCTACCTAGTGAGTTTGAGTCCAAATTAGACTACCCTGTCTCAAAAAAAGAAAAAGAAGCCGGGCGGTGGTGGCGCACGCCTTTAATCCCAGCACTCAGGAGGCAGAGACAGGTGGATCTCTGTGAGTTCGAGGCCAGCCTGGTCTACAAGAGCTAGTTCCAGGACAGGAACCAAAAAAGCTACGGAGAAACCCTGTCTCAAAGAAAAAAAAAAGGAAAGAAAGAAAAGAAAAAGGCTGTGTGTGACCTACCCTGTGTGTTTTACCTCGAAACATGTTCAAGGTTTGTGTCTGTCAGTTTGTCTGAACTGAGCATCTAGACTCTGGAACCATGGTCCTTTTCTGCTCTGCCTGGACACCTGTCTGACCTTCACTGGGCCCGCAGGGCTGTCCTACCCATCTCAGGGCACCATCATTGAAATAACGGCCAAATAATGGTTGGGAGATGTCTTGATGTCTCCTCCATGAGGGAGAAGTAACCTGGATTTCTGTTCATCTGCAGCAATGTTTAGCCCTGCAAGGGTTGTCTTGTCTGCAGAGAGGGAAGACTGACTCAGGGAAGCTTTCCCAGCCTTTTCTGCCTGGTGTGACTCTCCTGAGGTGTGAAGTGGTCCATGGCTCAGGGGTGGGTATCTCACTCAGACCGTGTTCTCTCAACTCCAGTACTTGGAATCTGTGAGGCCGCTGATGAAGGAAGGAGACTTCCAACGCATGACAGTGCTGGCCGAGGATTTCGCTGTCAATCTTGGACCCAAACTGCAGTGGTATTTGAAGCTAAAATCCTGGTGGGCCACAAATTATGTAAGTATTTCTGCACATAAATCTTTTCTCATAGATCTTTTCTCAGTGAGCTATTTCAGTGTGTAAGTTCTCGTGTGGGTACCAGGGCTCACGAAGTATGACGGTAGCTGAGGGCAGCCATACTCATCCCTAAGAACTGTGCACAGAGCTGCTGGCTGCCTTTCCCTCGCACTGAGGATTCTGAGTAGCCTTTGCAGCCCCCTCAGGGCAGGGCTGCTCTGCCCTTGAGCCTCTAGTCCTCACCTGGCAGGTCACTAAAGGCTGTTCCTCCCATAGTGGCCCTGCCACCTTGCCTCTTTCTCTGGTACCTTTTACATCCCAGAGTACCATACCCCTCTGAGTTCCTGGTCAGGGTTCAGATGATGCTGACAGTGGCAACTGTCTGTTGGGAACAGCTGTATGCTGTTGGGTGGGGCAAGAGGGCCTGGTAGGGGTGTGAAACCAAGAGGGGGAGGCCACATGTAAAGAATAACCTTCGTGGGAGGCAAAGGATCTATTTTTGTTTATGTATAGGTGCATAGGTGAGTTTATATGTATTACATGTATGTAGTTGCCCGTGGAAACTAGAGGGCATTGGATCCCCTGGAACTGGAGTTTCAGGTGGTTATGAGCTACCCAACATGGAGTCTGAGAGCCAAACTTGGGTTCTCTGCAAGATCAGAACACACTCTTAACTACTGAGCCATCTCTCTAGTCCCTCAAACAAAACTGTAAGGGCTGGAAAGGACACGCAGCTGAGTCCTTGATAGTGGTGCACAATGCCCTGGGTTCAGCTCCCAGCACTGCACCTGTTTTGGTGGCACACACTATTCCTAGGGCTTCGGAGAGAGGCAGGAAGATCAAAGTCCAAGGTCATCTGTTGTTATATAGAGTTCAGGGAGAGCCTGGAATGCACGAGACCCTGCTTCTGGGCTGGGCAATGATGGCGCACGCCTTTAGTCCTAGCACTCGGGAGGGAGAGGCAGGTGGATCTCTGTGAGTTCAAGACCAGCCTGGTCTACAGAGCTAGTTCCAGGACAGGCTCCAAAGCGACAGAGAAACTCTGTCTCGAAAAACCAAAAAAAACAAAACAAAACAAAAAAAACAACAAAAACAAGAGGCCATAGAGATGACTCAGCAGTTAAGAGCACTTGTTCTTGCAGAAGACCTGAGTTTGATTCCTAGCACCCACATGATAACTCAACAATCATCTATAACCCCAGTGCCAGGGGATCCAACATCCTCTTCTGACCTCAGTAGGTACCAGGCACACACATGCTGCACAGAACATATATGCAGGCAAACACACACATAAAAAAATCCTAGCTGGGTACGGTGGTGCACGCCTTTAATCCCAGCACTCGGGAGGCAGAGGCAGGCGGATCTCTGGGAGTTCGAGGCCAGCCTGGTCTACAAGAGCTAGTTCCAGGGCAGGAACCAAAAAGCTACAGAGAAACCCTGTCTCGAAAAAAAAAATCCAGCACTCAGGAGGCAGAGGCAAGTGGATCTCTGAGTGCAAGGCCAGCCTGGTCTACAGAGGGAGTTCCAGGACAGTCAGGGTTACATGTCTCAAAAAAGAAAAAAACAATGTATAAACCATAAATAATAAATAGACAAAAACAAACAGAGAAAGTAGGCAAAAAGAAGCAGAGAAAAGGATCAGACAGAACCAGGCGCTAAGCCTGGGAGGGCAGGACTCCACATGACTCCCAGGCCATAAGGGGCTGTCATGTTTTGGTTTTAATCATAGGCCAGCTGGACTGCTGCATACCTAGACTCTTGTGTGTGCCCTTTCCCAGGTGTGCACCCCAACACAGTGCTCAGCATGGATCACGAATGGACATTTGCTGGGTGTCGTTGCAATGGGCACTCTGGAGAGTAAAGACAACACAGGCTGCCTCTGACTTATTGCTGTGGCTCTGGGACGTACCCAGGCATCAGGAAGGGGAAGATCGGTCATTGGGGAGATTTGGGGTCATCTGTGTTATTTTATTTCTGCAGTGCTGGGAATGGGACCCGAGGCCTGGGTCAGACAAGCGTGTAGCACTGCACCCCACTTTCAGCCAGGGCACTTTAGCGGTTATGCATTCGGTCTCATGTGGCTTCCAGGCTAGCCTGAAACTTGCTGTGTAGCAGTCTTGAACTGGCTATAGCCTGGAACTCCCCATCCCCCTGCCTGTGTGTGCATCAGTGTCCAGTCCTGTGCCCAGTTCTGTGCAGTGCTAGGGAGCAAGCATTCTAGCAGCTGAACTGCGTCCCCAGCCCGGACCCTTTTTTCCTTTTTAAGTGACTGTGAAATGATGATCTGCTGTCTAGCCAGGTCTCCCCTTAAGACCCGTGTGTTTCTCAACTCCATGTGTCCTCTCTGCTTAAGACAGCTTTGTTTTGGAGCCTGTCATATGCCGGAATCTTCCAGAAAGTTGTACTTCTAGAGCAGGCTGGTCCAGGGAAGGCAGCTTCATGGCTTCTGCTCAGCACTGTCTTGTTTGTGTTTGCTCCGTAGGTGAGCGACTGGTGGGAGGAGTACATCTACCTGCGGGGCCGAGGGCCGCTAATGGTCAACAGCAACTACTACGCTATGGTGAGTGGGTCTTCTGTCCCGCTGCAGCCCAGGTGCCTTCATCGTGCTGGACAGAGCTGCTAGCTGCCTGGGAAAGCTTGGGGTGGATTCCTCTCCACTTGCTCCTGCCTCTGTTGTCCATTGTCCATGACTTCATGTTGTGTGAAGATCCCACCCGGGGCCCATGTGTTAGATCCCCCTGTGCCTGTGGGATCCCTGCTCTCTACTCAACAGTATGGACACCTTTGTATTGCAAAGCACATTCACAGCAAATAGCACTTGCTTAGTAAGCCCTGTTTGTCCTTGAACCTGGTAGAAAAGATGTACACCACCATGCCCAGCAAAATCCTGCTGGCATTTAATAGCCCCAGAACAGATGGAAGCTGGGGTTGTAGTAGAACAGTAACAAATTGAGAGCCTGTGGGACCAGCACTGGGGAGCTGGAGGCAGGGGATCAGGAGTTCAGGGTCATCCTTGGCTACGTATGGAGTTCAAGGCCTTCCTTGGGGCTAGAAAGATGGCAGGTTCAGAGCACTAGATGCTCTTCCAAAGGACCCAGGTTTGGTTCCCAGCATACATGTCAGGTGGTTCAGGCCATCTGTAATTCCAGTTGCAGGGGATCTGATGTCCTCTTCTGGTCTCTCTGGGCACCTGTACACACGTACACTTAACCACACAGATATAAAGAAAAAAATTCTACCAAAACCCACAAATGGACCTGAAACAATAACAAAACTGTCCAAATATGAGAAAAATCAAATAACAATTTATTAAGTTATAAAGTCAGGCATAGTGACACATGCCTTTAATCCTCGCTCTCAGGAACCTGAGCGCATAATATAACCTGGTCTCCAAAAACCAGAACCTAAAGCAAATATAGAAAGCGAGGCTGTTGTGGTAACTGAGCGGGGCTGTAGGAACACCTTGGTGTCATAAAGGCCTCCACCGTGTGTACAAATCACCATGCCATCCCCATGAGCATTCTCTGCTGTCACCCCCTCCCAGGAGATGCTGTACATCACCCCAACCCACATTCAGGCAGCAAGAGCCGGCAACACTATCCATGCCATGCTGCTGTATCGTCGCAAGCTGGACCGGGAGGAGCTCAAGCCCGTATGTAAACTTTCCTTCAGATCTTTAGAGAGGTGGCTCAGGTGACAAACTGCTAGTGACGCCCAGCCAGATGCTTTGGTGTACTGGTTGGAATCCCAGCACTGGGACCAGAGACAGGCAGATAACTGGGGCTCACTAACAGGCCTAATCAGTGAGAGACTTGAGATGGCTGAGTGCTTGTGTTCAGTTCCTGGGGGATGAGAGGCGTGCTGGTGAACTGCTCAAGAGAACCGTTTCTTTCATAACCTCTGGTGGCTTAAGTGTTTGTACCCTGGCACAGCTCAGCAGGTCCCTCAGGTGCTACCCCAGGGGACAGCTGGAGATGATGAAGTCAGACTGGGCAGTATGCACAGGAAATAGGCAGCATTTTAATCATTTAAAGTTTTCCTGTGAGATTTTTGCCTTTTGGTTTTAAACACATTTTTATTCCAGATTCGTCTTCTGGGAAACACGATTCCGCTCTGCTCTGCCCAGTGGGAGCGACTCTTCAACACCTCCCGTATACCTGGGGAGGAGACAGGTGGGTGGTGCTCACCAGGGCTCCCCCGGGACCCAGAGTTAGTCATTCTGCTGCTCAGAACCAGGAAACATTAGGGAACATTGGGGTAGGATAATCTTCAGGGTGTCGGGCAGGAGAATCCTCAGGGTGTGGGGGCAGGAGGATCTGCAGGGTGTACCCTGAGAGCCTGTTTCTGAATGTTCCTCCTCTTGGAATCCCTTTCTCTTTTTGTCGTTGGTCATGGTTTGGGAACAGGATCTTATGTGTTCCAGGATGGACTAAAACAATATATAGTTGAGGATGACCTTGAGTTTCTGCCCCTCTTGCTCCTACTGGGACTACAGGCATGTGTCACCGTGTCTGCAGTATGTTGTGTAGGAATGGAACCGTGGGTTTCATATACACTAGACAAGAGCACTACCAACTGAACACCAGCTCCAGCCTGGGTCTAGACAGTGGGTCAGTTCCAGATTTTAATATTTCTTCAGTTCAGAGTTTCATTCATGGGCATTTTCCCCAGACCTGCTGGAATATTCCCTTGGACATCTTCCTCTGGCCCACATGCTGGGTTTACTGTAAAATACTCATGACTGAGGAGCTGGATCCTGGCCCAGATTCTTGCTTTGGGCCTCCTGGCCTGGGAAGCATGGTTATGTAATCTTCCTTCTAACCTATGACATCTTGGAAAAGAGGGAGAATGGATACAGCTGGTCCCATGCAGGCCTGCAGGGGTCAAGTGTACAGTATTGGTCACCTTATAACATTGTGACAAAATACCTGAGCAAAAACCACTTGGGGAGAAAAGATTTACTCTGCCTCTTGGTTCCAGAGGCTGTAGTCCATTGTTTCTGGGCGGTGGAAGAGCAAAGCATCATGGGATGCAGGGACATGTGAAGGAGCAGAGCACTAACCTTCTGACAGCCAGTACAGGGAGCAGGAGAAGGGGCCTGGAGTCAAGGATGCCCTTCAGGGCTTGCAAAATGACTCAGCATGGAAGTGTGCCTGTCCCCAAGCCTGGTACTTGTGGTGGAAGGAGAGAGCCTCCTCCCACAGGCTGTCCCCAAGCCTGGTACTTGTGGTGGAAGGAGAGAGCCTCCTCCCACAGGCGTCCTCTGCCCTCTCCGTGCGCACGCCTGTCCTCACGTGTTTGCATCCCCACACAAGATAAATGAGTAAATATAATTTTTAAAAATTTGAAAGACCCTCTAAAGATGCATGCCACAGAGGACGTCTTGAGGGATTTGGTTCTTTTCTTCACTGTGTTGGGGTCAGGCTAGGCAGCACATGCTTTTACCTCGCTAGCCCTGCCATGATCTTTAATAGTAGTGATCATGAATATTAAAATCCCAGCATTCAGAAGGCTGAGGCAGGTGGATCTCTGAGTCCAGCCTGGCCTACACAGTAAGTTCTAGGTCAGCTAAGACTACTTATGAAACCCTGTCTCAAAAGCAGAAACAATTTATTAAAATGGACTGCCCCTAGTGGGGTCATATACGCCACATGCTAGTGTCCAGGGCCCTTGCTACTTAGTTGTCCAATGTGTTTGCTTTTTTCTTTTGAGAGAGGGTCTCGTGTTCTAGAACACCCCCATGTAGACCAGGCTGGCCTTCCATTCACAGAGATCCACCTGCCTCTGCCTCCTTAGTGCTGGGATTGAAGGTGTGCACTGCCATAACCAGCCTTTTTGTTGTTAATCCTTTTAAAGTTTCTTCATTGTGTTTATGTGTATGATTGTGGGAGGGTCACAGCCACACTGCAGTGCTCATGCGCGGCTCAGTGACAGTAC
>NC_022015.1:38046927-38066784 GCF_000317375.1 Microtus ochrogaster
TTTTTTTTTTTTTGTGAGACAGGGTCTTATGTAGCCGAGGCTAGCTTCTAACTTGATATGTAGCTAAGACTGGCCTTGGCCTATCGATTCTCCCAGGTGGTGCACCATCATGCCTGGCTGAAATTTTTCATTGTTTTAAGATTTATTTTTGCTTTTTATTTTTATGTGTCTGTCTCTTTAAATGTATGTGTGAGGTGGCCAGAAGAGGGCACCAGATGCCCTGGAGCTGGAGATACAGGAGGTTGTGAGCCACCTGATGTGGGTATTGTGAACTGATCTCTGGCCCTGTGGAAGAGCAGCAAGTGCTCTTAACCACTGAACCATCCCTCCATCCCCTGAAACAGCTTTCATTCTGGAAATGTCCACTTTCTTCATCAGAACATTTTCCAGGGTGTCTCTTATAGAACCACGTGGCCTGGGTGCTTTGGACTCGTGAGCTCTGTGGGAACCGGGTGTTCATTCATAGGGGAGACTGCTGTATTATTTCCCGCTGTCATAAAATACCTGTCCAGCAGCCTATAGAAGCAGGTGTATGGCGCTGGCAGTTCCGGAGACATCAAGTCCATCCCTATCACAGGGGAGCACAGCAGCAGCAGGCACTGGAGCTAAGAGCTCACGTCCCTCTCCACCCACTGGAAGCACAGGCCACGCACTGGGGAGGGTAGGAAGGCCGTGCCCATCCCAAAGGACACTCTAATCCTTCCCAGGTAGCCACCAACAGGGAACCAAGTAGTCAAATGCCCGTGACTTTGGGAAACAGCCGTTCAAACCACCGTGCCTGTCAGCCTTGTTTCATAGACGAGGAAACTGAGACAGGATTGGTTTGGTCAAAATTCAGTTTGGAATCAAGGACCACACACCTGTGATCCTAGCACTCAGGGGGTAGAGGTCGGAGGATCGGGAGTCCAGGGTCGTCGTTGGCTATCTGTATAGGGAGTTGGAGTCCAGCCTGGGCTACATGAGATCCTCTCTCAAAAAGCCAAATGCTCAGCTCTGAGACTCCCACCAAGGCCTTCTGACTTGCTGTCTCTTCCTTTGTGTCCTCCCCTCAGACACCATCCAGCACATCAAGGACAGCCGGCACATTGTCGTGTACCACAGGGGCCGCTACTTCAAAGTCTGGCTCTACCATGATGGGAGGCTGCTGAGGCCCCGAGAGCTGGAGCAACAGATGCAGCACATCCTGGATGACCCCTCAGAGCCGCAGCCCGGGGAAGCCAAGCTGGCCGCCCTCACAGCTGCAGACAGGTGCGCGGCCTTGCAAACCCTTCATGGGTCTGGGTTCCACAGTGCTCCAAGGAGCTCTTCCTGAACAGGGTCCATCCCACGGATACCGGCAGTAGCACCAAAGCAGCCAGAGCACTGTCACTGTGTCACGTCTCACTCCTGGTTGTGAGTCACACAGGCAGTGGGATTCAGCACGTGACAGCAGGTCTGTAGCGGTAGGGAATAACACAAGGGCGCTTGGTGTAGCCTTTTGCACGGGGCTATGCACATACTTGTTAATGGCCTCAGACTTGCTGTGTGGCTGAAGCTGGTCTTAAAACTAGGGTCCTTCTGCCTCCACTTCCTACCTGCTTGGATAAAGTCCTGTACCACCAACATCCAGCTAACTTCCTTTATTTCTTGATTTCTCTTTCTGAGGCAAGTGCTCCACCACTGAGCAAGCCCCCAGCCAGGGACTTGCTTTGTATGTTGTACGTGTGTGAGTAGTGTATGTGCGTGCAGGGGCTCTTTAGCTATTGCTCTCCATCTTTTTTTTTTTTTTTTTTTTTTTTTTTTTTTTTTTTTGAGACAAGGTTGCTCCCAGGACCTGGAGTTCACCGATTGGCTATTCTGACAAATCAGTGCGCTCTAGGGATCCTCTTGGCTCCACCTCCTCAGTTCTAGGACAATGGCAAATGGCCACAGATCCTTAGGTTTCTGAGCTGGCTCCCCCTACCCCTCTTCAGTGAGTGTGTCTTCAAGGCCAGCTCCAAGAGATCCAAGGTGTGAGAAAGAGAAACTGCCCTGTGCCCTGCCTTGTGCAGAGTAAGGAGCAGTGGAACAAGAAAGTGGGGAGGGGATTTGTCTCTCTGAAGCCAAAAGTAGCGGACATTTCACAAAAGACCGCCTTCCACAGAGCTCCAGAGCTGCTCTGAAGCTGCTGCAGCAGCCAAGGCCAGGGGCCAAACACTTTAATCAGGAGTTGCTCCGGGCACTCAGGAGAAACAGGACTGTGCTGCTTGGCGTTGGGAGCCTGGTACTAAGAAACCTGTTTCATCTCTTGCCTTGAGGGCTAGGGTGCCCTGGGAACATGTGGCATTTGTGGGTGTTAACACACCAAAACTTGCCATAGTGTGGGGTGGAGGCAGGCAATGGAGCTATAGCAGAAGACCTGGAGGCTAAGGACCAAGTTAGGGACCTAGGAACAATGAGAGGAAGCTCCTGCAGGGGTCTTTGAAGGGACATGGGCCTACCAATATCAACAGTGCGGTGGGCACAGGATGGTCATCTTGGTAGTATCATGTGATCTGGGTTCAGGGCCAGATGGTTTCACTTCTTCCCTGCTCCAAAGTAGTTGTGGCCTGTTCTCTGTGCCTCAGGTTTCCTCATCTGAAAGATGGGTTTATAGTGCTGAAGATATCAGTGGACTCATGTCTTCAGAGAGGCTCAAGGCAGAGGCTGGTTCAAGGGCTAGGTCCTTCAGCATTTTTTGTGGCTTCTGCAGGACAGGGAAGGACGCCCCTCCCTGGCAGCCGCAGACACAGGCTGGACTACATTCTGAGCATTTATTGTTGATTTAATTAAAATCGCATGGCTAGTCAACTTCTTTGGTATCTGTGCATGCGTGTGCGTGCGTGCGTGCGTGTGTGTGTGTATGCATGCATGCGCATGCTCAAGTATGCACACTTTGGGTGTTGTTCTTCAAGCACCAGCCATCCAAATTGATTTTGGAGACAGTTTTTCACCAGCCTGGAGCTTGTCAGTTTGGGTGGCCTGGCTGGCCAGTGAACCCTGAGGAGTGACTTTGTCTCCCTAGGCCTGGGATTGTGAGCATGTACTGCCTCACCTGGCTCTTTTACATGGACTCTGGGGATGAACTTTAGGTTCTCATGCCAACAAGCAAGCACGGCTGTCCACTGACTGAGCCATCTGCCCACCCAGGGCAACTTTCTTTAGATACATTTATTTCTTGCCACAGAGTGCCCTGGGCAAAGTGTCGGCAGACCTATTTTGCACGTGGGAAAAATAAGCAGTCCCTGGACGCGGTGGAAAAGGCGGCATTCTTCGTGACATTGGACGAATCGGAGCAGGGTTACAGGGAGGAGGACCCGGAGGCATCGGTAGACAGCTACGCCAAGTCTCTACTGCATGGCAAATGTTTTGACAGGTACCCTCTCCCTTTTATCTTCAAGGTTGGTGGGGAATTGTGGGAGATGTCTCAGGTACGCTTTGGAGCAGCTTCCCCGTGTCTGAACCCACCACAAAAGTTGTCCTGTGAAGGCTCTGCTTGCTTCCCTCAGCACACTCGCCCATCCACAGACCAGGCCAGAAGGAGTTGAGATCCCTTCCTTTGCTCGCCCTACCACTCTTTTTAACTGTGCGTCACTGGGCTCTCACAGTGCAGAGCGGGGTCAGTCCCGGGAGCTGGCACTGGCCTTGGTTGTGGTTGTGCAGCTGCTGAGGTTCTCCTTCCTGGATCCCCTTTCCAGAGCTGTAAAGTGAGGAGGCGCCTCCCAGGCCTGGCTGGAAGGGGCACGTGCTAGTCTGTGTTATAGTAGTCAGTGCCACTCTGGTCTCAGGACACACATGTTGCATTTTATTATTTATGAATGACCGTGTCCTTTGTGTCCCTTTATTGTCACCTTCCTGGGGTGTAGAAACCTGGAGAACTCACTGTCAGGGGCGGGGAGAAGTCATTGGTCCATGCAGAAACACATATACAGCTTTTGGAATCTGCTGTCTATGTAAGGCTGGAAGCCATGATCATGCTTTCTTCTGTAGGTGGTTTGACAAGTCCCTCACATTTGTTGTCTTCAAAAACAGCAAGATAGGCATGAACGCAGAGCACTCCTGGGCGGACGCGCCCATCGTGGGCCATCTGTGGGAGGTGAGCCACGCCCTTCTTACCTGTTGCTGAATATGGAAGGTGCATTGGGGAGCCCAGCCCAGACCCACTTGAACTTGGCTGTATTTGTCTGATTTTCTCTGTATCAGTTACATTTCTTGTCTGTGACCAAATAACCTGAGAAGGGGGTGGGGGAAGAGGTTTCTTTCAGCTTAGGCTTTGACGGGACTGGCCCAGTGTGGCAGTGGAATGTGGGGGCTGCTGGCACGCTTCCCAGGGCACCAGGAAGCAGGGCCCTGGCTGTAGAGCTCAAGGCCTGCTCCCAGTGATGTACTCCTCCTAGAGTCCAGAGCATCCAAAGTAGTGCTGCCGGCTGGGGAGCAAGAGTTAAAACACACAAGCCCATGGGGGACTTCTTATATTCAAACCACAGCACTTAGTTCTTTACTGGTGTTGGTATCATACAGGAAGTTACAGGCATTTGAGTCTTGGTTTCCTGGAACTTAATGTTCCTTGGGTATAGGCACATGTGATGTCTCTTCATGGAACCAAAACCACACAGTGACTCGGCTCACACAGCTTGGGTCATTCTGAAATAACACACTTACTGGTAGACTTCCTGGTTTTCCCACTTACTCTAGTTTGAGGGCAAACAGAAAGACACATGTGTGAGTGTGAGATGCTGCACATGCTAGGCCGGTATTCCACACCAAGTCCATAGTCCCAGCCAGGTCTAACTAAATCAAACATGTTAGACTTGAACTCACTCAGTTGCCTAGGCTCAGACCTGGAATCCTCTTGCCTCAACCTGTTGAGTATCAGAGATTTATAGGCATTACCATCAGGCCTGACTTAAAGTTTTGGCTTATAAAATGGCAGTGTACAAGTTGCCAGAGAGATGCTAGCAAGGTAAAGCACTTGCCATGAAGGCCTGGTGATCTGAGTTCAATCTCTGAACAGGAAGGTAGAAGCTGAATGGGTCATGCATGCACTCACACACATCGGAATAATTAAATTAATAATTGAGTGAAAAATTTTAAGGAGATGTATCTTATTGAAAACTTTTGTTTCCCTATTTTTGGTTTTGAGACAGGGTTTCTCTGTAATACAGCCGTTATTGTCTTGAAATTCACTTTGTAGACCAGGCTGGACTCAAACTCACAGTCTCTGCCTCTCACATGCTGGGATTAAAAGCATGTACCACCACATCCCAGCTTTTTTTTTTTTTTAACTTTTTGATGATTTATTTATTTTTATTTTATGTGCATTGGTGTTTTGCCTAAATGTGTGTCTATGTGAGGGTGTCAGGTCCCCTGGAACTGGAGTTACAAATGATTGTGAGCTGCATGTGGGTGCCTAGAACTGAACCCATGTCCTTTTGAAGAGCAGCCAGTGCTCTTAAACTGTTGAGCCTTCTCTCCAGCCCCAACTACAAACATTTGTTTATTAAAATTACTAAAATCCCTTTAGGGTTACTTGAAGATCACCACGTCTCTCCCCTGCCCTCTCTCCCAACGCAGCTTTCAGAAACACAGAGGGGGTGTGGGGTACATAACTGGCCCCCTAGAGCCCAGGAGACTGAGGTACGAGGTCAAGCTTGAGGCCAGCTTGAACTACAAAACAGAGAGGCAGAGAAAAAGAAAAGGAGATTGTCCTTGGGACCAGGGTGCAGATCTGACATTTCTGCATTGGCTCCTTAGTCAAGTGTCTGTGTTTCAGAAATCAGAAGCACTTTAAATGCTGGCACAACTCCCAACAAAGTTTAAATTTTTAGATTTCAGACTAGAGATGTTCTCTCCCTCTCTTCCTTCCTCTCTCAAGAGTCTCACCAATCCATGGCAATCCTCCTGCCTCAGCCTCCAGAGTGCTGCTGGGAGTACAGCTGTGCACTGCCACACCCAGCTAAGACTTTGCATCTTAGTTTCTTCTTGCAGTGCTGTACCCAGGATTTCTTTCCCATGGTGCAAAATCAGCTGCAGAGTGCATGCTGTGTCTTCCTGCTCGTGCACGTGCTCTGCCCTCCTTCTGGAGGGGGGAAGGTTTTGTCCCCACCAGGCCCTGATGCCAGCAGAAGTATGGACTCTGTCAACCCAGAAGTACAGATGCCTCACCTACATTAGCCGCTCCCCCCCCCCATGTCCCTGGGAAGCCCTGCACAGCCCAACGGAGCTGTGCCCATCAGAATATCCCAGGAACACATGCACAGAGCTGTTGTTGGGTCACGGAGCTAGGCAGCTTCCATAAGAGGACAAATGGTGGCATATGCCTGTAATTCCAGCACTCAAGAGGCTGAGACAGGAGGATTACTGAAAACTTGAAGGCAATCAGAGCCACATAGTAAAACAGACAAACAAAACCCCAAAAGCATGGAAAAAAAGAGATAAAGAAAGAGAAGTCGATAAGATAGCCACATAGTCTCTCTGATTTTTAAGGTTTAGTGTGTATATGTGCATATGAGTGCAGTATATGCAGCAGCCAAAAGGGGGCAGCAGATCCATTGGAGCTGGAGTTACAGGTGGCTGTGAGCTGGGGACCAGACCCTAAACTTCTGTCAGAGTAGTGAGCACAGAGGACACTCTGGGCTGAGTCATCTCCAACCCTCGGGCTAATACTTTAAAGTAAGTCTGATCAAGATAAGGTTAAGGAAGGAAACTCTTAGGCCAAGGATACTAGTAGAATCAGCATTTAGTTTTCTGTCCATGTGATGGAGTGACTAAGGCTCTTAAATGGAGCCCAGGAGCCTGGGAGAGTGCTGGGGACCCGGCTCTCATCCTGAAGGCACAGGGCCACATTGCCACAGGGCTGGTTCTGAGATGTGAAGCAGCATCCAGGGAAATGCCTACGCTTCTCCGGTATTACAGAGGACACCCAAAGGCTGTGCAGGTGGACACTGGAGATGCTGAGGCCGTGACCTGCCGTGTGGTTTAGAGCCACAGTTTTACCCTCCCAGGGCCTGGCCTCTAGCTGTCTGGGAGCTTCCTGGTCTCTGCTGTTTGGGGTTTTTAAGATTTATTTTGTGCGGGTTGAACTGAAATGGGCACCCACCACCCACCCAGCTGGTGGGCACTGGGGAAGGTGCTGCCCTTGCTCCCAAGACTGGTCCCAGGTGTGTTCTGTGCTGGGCGTGGAGTAGACACTATACTCACTAGGGTTTTCTCTTCCTTTTCTGCTTCTTTCTCCTCAGTATGTCATGGCCACTGACATCTTCCAGTTGTGTTATGCAGAGGATGGACATTGTAGGGGAGACACCAACCCCAACATCCCCAAGCCCACCAGGCTACAGTGGGAGATCCCAAGAGAGGTATGTCTGCTGATCCAGAGACCATCATTCACCTGGGTGGAAGTGCTCAGTCTTCCCATGGTGCTCTTGACACGGTCCTGAGCTCTGTTGACAGAGAGAAAGCTGTTTGCCCAGAGTATGGGAAGGGCCTGGGCTGCTGAGGGAAATGGGGCTTCAGTTTCCGACTCTGTTTGGATTCCAGCTGTGAAGTCACTGAGCTTTTGTGACTTCCTTGAAGACAGAGATAAAAACATAAGTCACAGCTGGGCAGTGGTAATGCAGATCTTTAATCCCAGCACTCAGGAGGCAGAGGCAGGTGGATCTATGTGAGTTCGAGGCTAGCCTAGGCTACAAAATGAGTTCCAGGATAGCCAGGGCTAAACAGAGAAACCCTGTCTTGAAACAGCAACAACAACAAAAACCCTAAGTCATGTTGACTTGAAATCCTCTAAGTGGTTTGGGGTTTTTTTTGTTTTGTTTTTGAGACAAAGTCTCATGTAGCCCAGGCTAGATTGGAGCTTGCTGTGTCCCTGGGGACAGCCTTGAACTTCTGATGCTTCTACTTTTAACCACTTGCGTGCTGGGCTGGCAGGTGTTGACTACACCCTGGGTTTTCTGGCTGTAGGGATGGCACCCTGGACTTTGTACAAGCTAGGCAAGCTCTCTACCTACTGAGCTATGCCCCCCCCAGATGTTTATAATTTTTAAAACTTAAAACATTATTGGCTCCCCATATGTATTTTGGGGCTGTGTAAAGGTGGCCTACTTCTGTCATCCCAGCCCCTGTGCTGAGGCAGGAAAACTCCTATGACCTTGTCTCAGAAAACAACATAAGATTCTGAGATGTGGTTTACGCCTGTGAAATTTTATAAGTGTAAGTAATATTATTTTTTAAAGGACAACAAAGGATTTTTTTATAGGAGCCCTGGGAAGAAGGGATGTTAGGGTGGGAATTTCTGGGTCCCGAGAAGTACTTTTCGTGGCCTCCACCTGCTAACCCCCTCCTGACCTCTGGCAAACACTGATCCTTTTATTGTCCTTTAAAAAATAGTATTATTTCACACCTGGAAACAATGTATTCTGATTATATCTATTCCTCCCTCCTCCCTCCAACTCCCCCTGCGTCCTCCCTCCAACTCCCCCTGCTTCCTCCCTCCAACTCCCCCCTGCATCCTCCCTGACACATCCCCCTCTCAATTTCATGATGTCTTTATAAGTTTTACTTTTAATTATGCATGTGCATGCCCTTGTGGGTATATGTATGTGTGTAGAGCCACAAGTAGTTGTGAGTCACCTGATAAGGATGCTGGGAACGGAACTCGAGTCCTCTGCAGAAGCAGTACACACTGCTGAGCCACCTCTCCAGATTCTCTACAAAATAATAACTACAATCCACTGAGTCCACTGATGCTCTCAGTGTGCTCATGGGTATGGGCTGGCCACCGAAGCAGGGAACCTCCCATTGGTCTCACTCCTAAGGAAAAATGACATCACCATCCCCAGCAGCCATGGGTGCCAATAAAGCCTCAGCTCAGGCTGGGGCTGCATGAGCCTCTCCCTGCTCCTTGCTGCAGCGTTAACTGGCTGAATCTTGTACAGGCAGCCACAGCTGCTGTGAGCTCGTGAGTATACCAGTCCTGTTGCAGTCAGAAGACATGTTTTCATGTCCCCCTTTCCCAGAATATCTTCCTCAAAATGACTTGCTTTGTGCAGCAGGCCTACAATTGTTGAAGCTCCCTTGAGTCTCAGGTGGGAAGCCTTTCTCTGTGGAGACCCCAATGGCAAATCAAAAAGTATGGTCTACCAAAGTCTGAGTTTGTTGGGCTTGCTCATGCAGCCTGGGTGAGTGTTGCTTCCAGGAGCCTATGACCCCAAGAGCAGCTGTGCCAGAAGACAGTCTGACTCAGCTTGCATGATGGCTACCCCATCGCCCCTCACATGGAGTTCTGCTTTCTGGTACCTTTCCATTACCCACATAGCCTAGCATCTTCCAGGGTGACAAGGCTACTTGTGGTTGGGGCAGAATCACATACAAATGACTACGAGAAATGTGAGGGCAATCTGACTATGACATTTGTCACCTAAGTGACCTCCAGTGTTAATTCATCTGATCTGGCTGGCTAGGCATGTGTCCCCTTCCTTCATTGCTACTCCTGTTAGCCCCTCCTGAAGCTGCCCATCTCGTCAAAGAAAACCTTCCCCTTAAAGAGCAGGGTCATCGTCCTATCAAGGGCACAGAGTAGCTGCCCTCTCCTGCCAGACCCTCCAAACAAGTACTTGGGCATGGGAGAGGGGTTGCCTTGGAAGTTTCTTGCGCATAATGCTAGTCGCACTGATGATGTTGCCTGTCGTGTGTGAAGGACTGTTCTGCACTCTACAGCAGTCTCATGCGCCGCAGGGGCTGTGGTTTCTGACTGGGTTTCCCCACTGCTCCTGGGGTGAGGTAGAGATGCTGTGCTTTGACTCACAGGACTTCCAAGTCGCCTTTCCAGAAACATCCCAGAAAATGTGCAATGCACATTTGCAAACTTGGTTCTGTCCTGCCCCGCCCTGTTCTGTCATGCTTCCCCACTGAGTGGAGCCTCCTCTCCCTGCAGTGTCAGGAGGTCATAGAGACTTCCCTGAGCAGCGCCAGCCTTTTGGCAAATGACGTGGACCTGCATTCCTTCCCATTTGACACCTTTGGCAAAGGGTTGATCAAGAAGTGCCGGACGAGCCCCGATGCCTTCATCCAGCTGGCACTGCAGCTGGCACACTACAGGGTAAGAGAGGATCTGAGCTCATCGTGGGCACTAGGGGTTCTCACAACACACACATCTGGGCTGTTTCCCTAGTGGGCAGAGGAGGTAGAAAGCCCAGAATGAAGAGCACCTGACACCAAACACCAGCACCTCCCACCCAGGTCTCTGAGGTACTGAGGCATGGAATGTCACACTGCTGATCACCCATGGTTTCTAGTGACATCCCGCTCAGCATTAGCTTCTGTCATAGACAAGACAGAGTTTGAGACGTCCACAAATGAACAGTAAAACCTTAGAGTAGGCTCAGCAGCTTAGAGGACTTGGGTTCAATAGAAGCACTCACACGTCAGCTCACAGTCATCTGTAACTCCAGTCCTCAGGGATCTAGTGTCCTCTTCTGGCCTCTGGACACCAGGCACATATGTGTTGCTCAGATGTACATTCAGGCAACACACCCAAACACATAACGATTAAATTTTGAATAAAGGGTCGGGGGGAGGCAGATTCCCTCCTCCTCCCGGCCCCGCTCCTGGCCACTTGTCCCTGTAGGCGAAGATGGTCACTGCAGCCTGTCAGCCCTGAACTGTGTTCCCTTCCTTCCTAGGACATGGGCAAGTTCTGCCTCACGTACGAGGCCTCCATGACTCGGCTCTTCCGAGAGGGTAGGACAGAGACTGTGCGCTCCTGCACCACAGAGTCCTGCAACTTCGTCATGGCTATGATGGACCCCATGAAAACGGTAAGGTCATGACGGCTGAACACAGCATGGTGCGTGCTTTCTCGGAAGACCCTAGAAGCTGACCATGAGGCTCTCTAGCCCTTCTGTATGTGCCCTTCCATCCGTCTCCCTTCTCCCTCCTCCCTCTTCCCTCCTTCCCCTGTCTCTCCCCAGCGCCTCATGCAAAGAAACAAAAAACATTTAAGAAGCTCAGCAGGGACATGTACAGAGAGAGTATTGTCCACTGAGCTTTTGGGAATAAGATTATTTGTCCTGAGAACCTTCACATGAGGATGGGCACAGCGCAGGAACAGGAAACAGACATCTATCACTGGTGTCAGTGGACTTTGACTCTGGGATCTTCCGAGCCTGTTGCTTGCTCTGCCAGGCAAAGCTGGGACTTCCTTGCTCTGCCTCTTAGGAGCCCTGTAGTAGCCTTATGAGAATGAAGAAATAGACGCTGGACTGAGATGAATTCAGTCTACTGCTGGCCCCAGCTAGCACATTCACATCTATGCCCAGTTCTCCAAGCTCCTGGATAGGTGCTTGCCACCAGCAGACAATAGGCTACAAGAGAGCTCCAACTAGGACTCTCTTTCCTCTAGAAAAAAAAAAAGGCAGGTGATGCTATTTGTCACTAGAACTTCAATATGACCCAGAGGCCGGGTCTTTCATAGGAGGGTCAGTGCCTTGACATATCTCCGTGTAAAGGGCACATGTTGCTCAGATGATGTTGTAATGTCCAGAAGAACCTTAAAGCAGTGTATGTGTATGTGATTGTGGCGTGTGTGTGTATGCGTGTGTGTACGTATGTGTGGTGTGCATATGTGAGTGTAAACGGAGGCCAGAAGTCAGTGTTAGTGTCTTCCTCCTCATTCTCAGCCTCTTATTTTGAGATGAGGTCTCTCACTGAGTCTGGAGAGACTGCTATTCTGGCTAGACTGGCTGGTCAGCAAGCCCTGAGGAACGAGATTTGGTCCTTGTGCTTTTGTGCAGCAAGCACACGACTTCAGTTCCCTGAAGCATCCCATTCGGATCACATTGAAGCCCTCACAGTACCATTTTAGCAGAATTGCCAAGGAGGGTGACAAAATAAACTGAGGGACAGCTGGGCTTTGGCTACCTCACGGGGGTGTGTACACAGCAGACACCCACACAGGGTGTCCCGGCAGCATCTGGGAAAGGATAGTGGGCTGGTGGAGTTCTGTCACAACATCCTGGTCACGGAACCCTGGCACATCCCACAGCCTTTTACAGACCACTGAAGAGAAAGTGGCCTGGCGCACAACAGAACCATGCAAAGCATATCCTTGTCCTGTTGACCCTTAGGCGGAGCAGAGGCTCAAGTTGTTCAAGATAGCTTGCGAGAAGCACCAGCACCTGTACCGCCTTGCCATGACCGGTGCCGGCATCGACCGTCACCTCTTCTGCCTCTATGTGGTGTCCAAGTATCTGGCAGTTGAGTCTCCTTTCTTGAAGGAGGTAAGCCGCCTGCCCCGGGCTGCACACTCGGCCTGCTTGCCGGAAACATCTTAGTATTGCTCCAGCTTTGCGCATCAGCATGGGTGAAAGGGCAATAGGCCTGTGGAGATGCAAGCTGCAACTTTGGTACCATGTTTCTTCAGCAGCTTGGAAAGGCTGATGTGGGCCCTCCTCGCAGCAGTAACAGGAGCAGAGTGCTGGTGAAATATGGGAAATAATCAGGAAGAGATGAGCACTGAATGTCTGTCAACTTTGTTCCCTGTGCACTCATGTGAGCAAGGGTGCATGCGGAAGCCAGATCAGCTATCTCTAGCATCACCCTCCACCTTACTCCCTTGAGAACTGAACCTCCAGGGTCAGCTCACCAATTTTTTGGCAAGACTGGCAGCCAGCAGTACCATATAGTACCGTTTCTGCCCACACCCAGGACCGGGGTTGCTGGTATCCGTACTGCTCCATTTGTTGTTGTTTGCTAGGGATCTGAACTCGGGTCTTCATGCTTGCACAGGAAACATTCTTACCCACTGAGCCATTTCCCCAGCTCCTCAGTTTTGTTCTTATTGTTTTGTGTGTATGACTATTCTACCCATATGTATATCTGTGTACTGTGCTTAGTGGAGGGCATTGGGTCCCCTGGAACTGAAGTTACACATGGTTGTTAGTTGTACAGATGTGGGTGCTAAGGACAGAGGTCCTCTGGGAAAGCAGCCAGGGCTTTTAACCAATGAGCCATCTCTCCAGCCATCTATTTTTGGGTTGAGGCAGGATCTCACTATATAGCCCTGGCTACCTTGGAACTCAGTATGTAGACCAGGCAAACCTTGAGCTCACAGAGATGCACCTGCCTCTGCCTCCCAGGTGCTGGGATTAAAGTTGTGTATTACCACACCTGGCTTCATCTTTGTTCTTAATATTTGTGAGTTTAAAATTCTTTTTATTCTGTTTTTTTTTATAATTTATTTTTATTTTATCAGCATTGGTGCTTTGCCTGCATGTATGTCTATCTGAGGGTGTCAGATCTTGGAGTTACAGACAGCTGTTAACTGCCATGTGGGTGGTAGGAATTGAACCTGGGTCCTCTGGAAGAGCAGTCAGCACTCTTAACCACAGAGCCATCTCTCCAGCCCCCAGTTTAAAATTTTTTTAAAGTTTGAGGTAGGCTCACCATATTGGCCAATATGTTCGCAAATTCCTGTGTTCAGATGATTCTCCTGCCTCAGCATCCTAAGGTAGCCAGGACTAAAGTCATGTGCTGCTACACCCAAATTTTTAAAACTTAGCGTTTTTGTTGTTGTTGTTGGAATTGTTTTTGGGGGGTTGTTGTTTTTTTTTTTTGTTTGTTTGTTTTGAGACAGCATCTCTACGGCCTCAAACACATATGTAGCCAAGGCAGCCTAGACTGCAAACCTCTTTGCCTCCACCTCCTAAGAGCTAGAATTATTGGTGTTCAGCCTGGTTTTCCTGTTCTGTTGAGACAGGATCTCACTTTGTAGCCTAGGCTAGCCTTAAATAGCAATCTTCCTGGCTCAGCCTCCTGAATGTTGGGATTACAGGTATGTATCACCATACTGACTTTGAATAGTGACTGAACAACCAGCTTGGAAAGTCTGTAAGTGGGCTCGCAGAAGCTGTCCCAGATCCCACTGACGGTCCTCCACCTCCCGAATGAGAGGTTGTTTGGTCAACGGGAGTGGCTTCCTACACACACACTTTAATCTTTGTGCAGCCTTCAGGGTCTTTCCTTGTCTCCTGTTAGGGGTCCTCAGGCAACACAAAGGAGGGGTGTTCTATACTGCTTTCTGCTGCTGTCTTTAAGTCTCACTCTGAGAACGTGCCACTTGGGGAGGAATGAGTTTATCTGGCTACATTTTTAGGTCACAGCCCATCATGAGGGAAGTCAGGGCTGGAACTTAGCAGAAAGCATGGAGGAACGCTCCTTGATGGCTTGGGCACAGATTCACATCTAGTTAGCCTTCTCTAAAAAATAAAATGTTACATTTATGAGCGTTTTGCCTGTGTATACATATGTCTGTGCATCACGTGTTATAGACAGTTGTGAATCACCATGTGGGTGCTAGCAGTCGAATGGGGGTCCTCTGCAAGATCCATGTCTCCTGCCCTCTCCAACTAGATTCCTTGTACAGCTCAAGATACCCTGTCCAGGGAACAGAGCCACCTCCAATGAGCTGGACCTTCCTGCATTAGTTAAGACAGTCTTCCACAGACATGTCCACAAATCAGCTTGACACAGTTACTTAGTTGAGAATGCTTTATGTCCGGCCCCCAGGTGATTCTTGGCTATGTCAAGTTGACAGTCACTGCTCACTAGGAGAAGGGGGTGGGAAAGTGTCATTCGGACATTTCTTGCTTTGTCGCAGGTTTTGTCTGAGCCATGGAGGTTATCCACAAGTCAGACTCCTCAGCAGCAGGTGGAGCTGTTTGACTTTGAGAAAAATCCAGAGTATGTGTCGTGTGGAGGTGGCTTTGGGCCGGTAAGTATAGCCAAGCACACTCACTAACTTCAAACCCATCCCATTTCCTCAGATCTACTTACTACATAGGTCTAGGCTGGCCTTGACCCCACTACGTCAGCCTCTCCAGTGCTGGGATCCAGCAGTGAGGCCCCACTGCTGCCCAGTTTATATTGAGAACATGAAGTCCCCATACACGTGATCTCATTTCCTAGTGATGACACTGACCTCTGTCTCTGCAGGTTGCTGATGATGGCTATGGTGTTTCATACATTATCGTGGGAGAGAATTTCATCCACTTCCACATTTCTTCCAAGTTCTCTAGCCCTGAGACAGTGAGTATACTGGGAACTCCTTTTTCCAGAAATGGGTTAATTTTCGTTTTGGAAGGAGCACATCTTTTCAGAAACATTCAGTTGAGGTGTCAACATTTATTAGCTTATTTTCATATAGATAAATTTCACTCATTTGAAAAGCGTAAGTTTATTTCGTTTACCTACTTTCACTGGTTAGCAGTGGTCTTAGTTAGTGTGTATGTATGTGTTTCTGTCATTCTCTCTATTTTAAACTCTGTGAACAAGTTCTGGGCTCACATGAACTTGACGCTGTCTGAGGGAGCCCCTGGGAACCTGTTTGATGTCTCTGCAGCATCAGCCATTATGCAGTCAATGCTACAAAAGCTTCCAGGCTGCCACGCCCCACCAGACACAGAGTTTTTTTTTTTTTTTTTTTTTTTTTTTGGTTTTTCGAGACAGGGTTTCTCTGTGGTTTTGGAGCCTGTCCTGGAACTAGCTCTGTAGACCAGGCTGGTCTCGAACTCACAGAGATCCACCTGCCTCTGCCTCCCGAGTGCTGGGATTAAAGGCGTGCACCACCACCGCCCGGCCAGACACAGAGTTCTTGAGAATGTGGTTCAGAAAGCCAGGCATGAGGTGCACACCTATAATCCTAGGAATCCTGTACTCTTAGGAAGCTGAGGTATGAGGGTTGAGAGTCAGAGATAGCCTGGGATATAGAACAGTGACAGGGAGGCCTCAGATCTTATCCATCTGCCCACATAGCAAGTCACCTATGGGCTGTCCCCCTCTGAATGCTCAGGCTGCTTTCCTCACCCTTTCTGTCATTCCCTCAGAGCTCAGAGAGTGAGATGACAGGAGGCTGGACTAACCCAGGGACGGATGATAATGGGAGACTCTCTGCATTCCTTTTTAGTGTCCCCCCGCCCCGTGTGTGTGTGTGTGTGTGTGTGTGTGTGTGCATGCACGCACATGGGTACAGAGAGCACTGGGTATCTACCCTTATCTTTATTCCCTGGAGACGGTCTCTCTATGAACTTGGAGCTACTGTTTGGGCCCAGGCTGTTTGATCAGCAGGTTTCCACAAATCTTGCTGCCTCTGCCCTCATCCCTGGCTGGTTAAGGCCATGCATTGCTTTTACATGGGTGCTGGGGACCCAAACTCGGGTCCTCAGGTTTGCACAAGCATTTTGTCCACTGAGCCATCCCCCAGCTTCTTTCATTTGACCTTTAAAGACTTGATGCAGTCCATGCTCCTGCCTCAGCCTCAGCTGCTGACGTGGTGTTCTGCTCTGTTTCCTTCAGGACTCACACCGCTTTGGGAAACACTTGAAAGAAGCCATGGTGGACATTATCACCTTGTTTGGCCTCACCACCAATTCCAAAAAGTAACCTCCTGAGCCACATGGAAGGAAGACAAACTCTTGTGATACAAACCAAATGAAGAATAGGTGTTGCTCCTGATTGTAGGACAGGCAGAAAATTGCTCTCCTAAGACTCAGTTTTCCTTCCAGAAGGTTTACCGCCTGTCTCCCTAGAACAACAGTAGGCCCCACTGTGAAGTGTGACCCTACTACATCCAGAGATGCCCTGGCTCCTGGAATACTGGGCACAGTCCCCTCAAGTCTTTTGAATCAGCTCCTACTGGATGAAGAGATTAAAATGCTGGTGAATTCCTGGATTATTAGGGTTGTAGCTTCACATGTGTTGGAGGTGACAAGACTTCCTTGGGGGTAACTTATAAATATCTGGGTCTGGAGGGTGCCTGACTCCACCCAGGCAGTGCAAAGGTCACCTTGTCTTCGGAGCCAGTGGACGTAACAGCTAACACACCGTAATGCACTAATGGAATGCTTGGGCCTGGGCTGTCATCCCTTTGGGAGTCCACATTTCCAGGAAGGAGGACACCACCTCGTCAATGTCACCATCCTCACACGTCTTCAAAACCCAGTGCCTTAAAGTCGCAAGCCCCTTGGTAAGCGGGGCATTAGAGACTTATTTGTCAAGTCTTTGGGTGGATATGTGAGGATGTGGCTTCCCCTCACGGTTTCCTACATAGGGATGCCCACCCCTAAGTAAGCACTTCCCCTACCCCAGAAGACCAGGTCCCTCCCTGGTGAGGCAGCAGTGCTAGAGTCTCATTGAGCAGCAGAATATGCATGTGTCAGCAGCGGGGAGCAAGGGTTCGGGAATCAAACTCTATAGTTGGAGACCAGCTGGAGAACGTGGCTTGGTATATTTGGCAGCTGGTGGGGCAGCTGGTGGGGCAGCTGGTGGGGCAGCTGGTGGGGCAGCTGGTGGCAAGGAGAGTGGGACCCTGGCCAGTGACACAGGCAGCCAGAAGACACACACCCTAGACATCAATGCGATCACCTTCTAATCCCACCCAGTCAGAGAGGAGACTTGCTCTCACTTCCATAGAAGATGAGATCGTTTTGGCAACAGACTCAGGGGTCTCAAGCGATGGGTGCTTTGTACCCAAATGCCATCCCTCAGTGGGAGTGCCTTTCTGAAAGCGCCTGATGGCCTGCAAGACAATTCCATACCAAGTCTGTTTGGACTTTCGAAAACAGAAGCATAACGGATTCCCCCACATCCACACCCTGTCTGACAAGCTTAGCTACCGGTGTTTTAAATCTGTATTTATTTTTCTGACCACTTCCAATGTGCCCTCTGGCCTGGATGAATTCCTGCCTCTGTGCTAGCAGTAACACGAAAGTCAGGGTGACCAGCCGTGCCAAGAGGTGCAGGCAGAACCGCTTATGCATGTCTTACGAATATGTGTGTATAGATTTTGTAATCTAAAACAATTACATCTAAGAGGGCCAAAGATTTTTTCCTATTAAAAATGGAATAAAAGGCAGCATAAATACAAAAGCAGAAGCAAGCAGTACATCAGAGCCTCCTAAGTTCTGCTGTTCCTGACCACTGACCAACCTTTGTTAGCCCAGGAGCCCTGCTGGTGCCCAAGTGTCACATTCCTCTCTCAGGTTTCCAGTCCTTGCTGCTCCTGAGCAGTTACCAATGCAATTTTCTGTTCCTTACAGGGTGGAAGGGTGGGCTTTCATTGTGTGCTGAAAGGAGGCAAGACTATGATGTATTTAATTTAATGTGGAACAAAACATAGTCTTACCTACCACAGCCAAGGTTTGAATTCGGTATCCTAATCTGTCCATTGCCTGTAAATACCATATGCTGTCTGGATATAAATCTTAGAAATGCATGTGTGAATGGAAGTAGCTGACCATTAATAAAACATTAACCCTGTCTACTCCAGCATTTGTCCCCGTCTCTGGTGTCATACTAATCAGTGAGGGTTATATGACAAGTAGTGGCCTCTGAGCAGGCAGTGTGGGGGACACCACTGTGCATATACAAACAGATGGGTGAGGGAGAGAGAAAGAGATAATAGGTAGATAGATAGATATTGATAGATGATAGATAGATAGGCTGGAAGGTGACTTAGAGGTTAAGAGCACTTGCTGTTCTTGCAGGAGACCCAAACTCTCTTTGCAGCATGCATATGGTGGCTTACAATACCTGTAACTCCAGTTCCAGGGAATTAGACAGCCTTTTCTGGCCTCCTCAGTCACTACACTCACATGTATATGTGTGCGCCCACACACACACTTCCACCCTCTCTAATAATAATAATCTTGGGAGAGAGATGAGATAGCAAGCTAGGAGGCCCTCTTAGCACGGCTTACTGCTTCAAATTCCCTATACGCCAGTCAAGCTTTTAACCCCAACTCTTGGGAGGCAGAGACAGACAGATCTCTGAGTGCCTGGCCAGCCCTGGGCTACCTAGTGAGAACCTGATTAAAATCAAAAACTGGTGGAAATAATGTAAATACTCAAATACAAAATTCTCAAAAGAAAAATATAAAAAAAAAGAAACACCACTTTGGGGGCCTCAGTTTCTCCACTGGGGGCAGGACTGATTGATCCCTGGAGAATGAGTCCCTCCAGCCTCCATTCAAGCACACAGAAAGGTCCTGCCCACCAGCCTCAACCCAGGCCTCGCCCATCATGCTCAGGCCCCGCCCACCACGGCGCAGAGCCCGCCCTCCACGACAAGGCCCCGCCTACCACTACCCAGGCTCCTGTTAGCTTGGCCGAGGCCCCACCCACCACAGTCCTGGCCCCGCCCCGTCCCTAACGGTCAACGGCCTGCACAACCTGTCAGGGTCGAGGCCCGCTGGGCGGCCGCGTCGTGTCGCTGCTCTCGGGTCCCCACGACCATGGAGGATGCTCTGCTCGGAGCCATGACGGGCCCCGAAGACGAGCTGGGCGCCGAGCTGTTCTGCCCGGAGCGTGGGTTCACGGACGGGCTGGCGCTGAGCCCCGCGACGGGTGCGGCTGAGCGGGATGAGCTGCCTGTGCTGGCCGACGCCTACCTGGGCGCCACCGAGCCTGGGGAACAGCTGCTGCGCGCTCTCAGCCCCTCGCCGGGCGCCGAGGTACCGGCCGCCCTGCTCGGCGACTTCCCGGGGCTGCCCGAGCTCCGCATCCCAGACGACGCCGGGCCGCCGCCCGCCTACAGCGTGCACGTGCTGTCATCGTTACTTCCCGGGGCGCGCGGGCCCGCGCTGTTGCCGCTGAGCGCAGGAGTGCGCGTGATCCCAGTAAGCGCCGAAAGGGGGCGCCGTCGCACCGTCTCTCCGCGTGCATTACCCGCCCACCCGCCCCCCTCCCTCGGGTTCTTGTCCCAGACCGCAAGTTCACAGAGAGTCTGCGCGTCCCCGGGTGACACCTGAGTATTCCTCAGTCTCCCTGCCCAGCCTGTTCCCCCTTCCGGAACACACACCTGCTTAGCGT
>NC_022015.1:38066901-38079833 GCF_000317375.1 Microtus ochrogaster
CAACCCCCGTCCCCGCCCCGACCCGGATGGTGTTAGGGATGCAACCCAGGGTCTTTTGCGTACTCAGCAGATTGTCTTCAGCCTAGTCCTAAAAGTCTGGGTTTGTTTTATTTTATACATACTTGCTCACACCAAAGACTTTAATTTATTGACGAGTTCACTAATGATTTTTCCACCTTTGTAAAATAAGGGACAGTTCTTCAAACCTATGTAATGACGTCTGAATGAATGCTACTTCTCAGTCAGCTACTGTTCCTTGAAATTGCTAAGTAGCTGAGAATGACCTTGAACCTGAGACTCCCACCTCTACCTCCTGAAGGCCCAACCACACCCAGTTTATACAATGCTGGGGATCAAACCCAGGGCCTTGTTCATGCTAGTCAAGCACCCATTCACATCCCCAGCCCTTCTTAAAGGAAGCCCAGTACACGTGTTAACCTCCAAGGAACCCAGCTTGGGAAACTGGGTTCCTCATCCAGTCAAGTGTGTCAGGTCTAGAGTAAGCTTTCATGGAATAGTTTTTTAATCTCTGTGGAGATGACAGGAGCCTGGCTTTATACAGCATAAGTCACAGTCGCTGGAGCTCAGGGTCCAAAACTGCTGTTCCCTGCTTAATTTAAAGTTCTCCACAGGAACTTTAGCCCAGCCTTATCCTGAGGCAGAGGCCTCCCCAAGTTTCCTATGGTTCCAGATGCCAGCAGTTCCATTTACCCTAGTGGGAGCTCACCAGGCACCTTGTCTGATGGCCCTCCCCTAAGTGGAACAGGGAAAAGGGTGTGCCACTGTTGAAGACATGCTCTCTTTTAGTGTAATTCAGGTGCTATAGATTATTGGATGACAAAACACTCTACTTTTTGAAATTTTAGATTTTTAAAAAATGTGTTTGTCTACATGTGGACATACTGCATTCATGCAGTGCCCACAGAGGCAGAAGACAGTGTCAGATCCCCTGAAGCTGGAGATACCCACAGTTGTGAACCATCTGGTGGGTGCTGGGAACTGAACCCAGGTCCTCTTCAAGAGCAACAATTACTCTTAACTGACGAGCCATCTCTTAAGTCTCTCTTTGAACGTGTTGAGACTATTTTCTGATTCATTATTTTAAAAGAAGATAGGACATAGGTATATTTATCCTTTAAACAAATAGAATTGTTGTTTCTATTCTAGTAACTATTCAGAGTAAATCACTAACATCTTTTTGGTAGATCTTTTGGATTGTTTGTGGTTTTTTTGAGGCAGTTTCGTGTAGCCCAGGCTGGCCCTGAGCTTTGTGTACATGCACATGATCTTGGATTCCTGCTCCCCCATGTGTCTAGCTCAAAGGGGCTAGGATTCCAGGCTTAGGCCAGCTTACATGGCTCTTTCTATGGGAATCTCTTTCCTACATGTTCATGCATTTAAGTTTAGTCTGCTGTGGAACAAACGGTTCTGATATTTAGTGCTAATGAAGAGGCCAGCAACTGTGTTTGTGGGTCCAGGGAAGGTATTTCAGTGAGACTCCAGCAAACTACTCCTGGCAAGTTCCTAAGGCAGCAAGCATGCCCCTCCCCCAAAAGAAGTGTAAGTAACCTGCATTTCCATAAAATTTGAAATGTCTGAGTAAGGCTGTCACTCAAAATCTAGCTGCACTTTGTTGTCTTCTTGAGTCTGATCTAAATTTTGTAACCATTGGAATCTTTCAGCTTTTAAATCCCATTGCTTCTTAGTAAATGTAATTTTGTCATGTTTATTTTATAATTAGATTTATTCATTTGTGTGTGCCACAGTATGCATGTTGAGGTCAGAGAACAGCTTCCAGGAATTGATTTTCTCTACCGTATGGGGATCAAACTCAGGTCTTCAGGCTTGGTGCAGGTGCTCTTACGCACTGAGCCATCCTGCTGGCCCTGTTTATTTCTTTTTGATGCAGGCTCTCAGTATGTCTCTAACACTAGTCCTCTTCACACCCCATGACTGACGGCTCTCCTCAAAGGCCTTCTTCTGGGGCTGCTCAGATGCTTTACCCCCTTCCTTCCTCACAGGACAACAGTTCTGGTGCTGAGAACCAGGGAAGTCTTTGCTCTGAGGCTGACCCAGAGCTCTGACTTCAGTGTTCTGTGCCCTGCCACTGTAGCATGTATCCCTGCACTCGCTGATGTCACCTCGCTTTTCCAGGTTGAAATCAAGGAAGCAGGTAGCAATGTGCCAGGCAGCAACCCCGAAGATGCGGCTTTCCAGACCCCTCTGACTCAGGAATCCTGCTGCAAGTTTCCATCATCCCAGGAGGCAGAGGAAGCTTCCAGCTGCCCCCGAAAGAAAGACTCCAGTCCCATGGTAAGATCCCCGTGGGCCCTGTCACTGACTTGCTAAGTCAATGCTCTTTGTTCATCTACAACGTGAGAGAGTCAACTTGAAACCTCCATCTTTCACCTTTCACCCCCAAGATTCTCATCACCCCACCTCAGAAAATCAAGTAACGATTGGGACACTGCTGTGCCCCACAGGGGAGTCACCAAAGTCACACTGTCCATGTAAAGTACAGAGTTAGGAAATGAAGTAGGGATAGTCTAGGGGCAGCCTAAGTAAGCTTGCAGGATTGGTTGGCCCAAGTCTGTGCTTCTATAGCCTTCCTGCCTGCCTCCAGGTTGCCAGTGACAATAGTGTATAGGGTGTGGAGACTGTGTGTTGTCATTTCCTTCTCCTGCAGCTCTGCAGGCAGCCCTTCTATGCCTGCTTAGCCATAGGTGGTGTGCGTTGTACTTCTGGAACTGCTCAGGGCAGGTGACAGAATCACCAGTGCTTCAGCCAAGCTTGGGCTACACAAGTAGTGCACCCTCAGAGCCTTCAGCAGCTCCACATGAGGCCTGGTCGAAGACACAGAGGAAATAAAGTCAATGGGCATAAAAACTACCTGTCAGATAACAGTCTGGATCTGTGGCAAGAGGGAACAACCAGCAAATTAAAGCTAATTCTACAGATGTATTCAGCCCCCAAGGGTCTCAGAGGTGGGAAACTGGGATCCGGGGAAAAAGCTCAGTCCCTGTTCATAAGGCTGTGGATTGAAGGCCATCAGAAAGCAATCCCTCTCCACAGGCACATGGTCCTCCAGAGGATACAGTAGAAACCTGTGAGTGTGTAGACATGGCACAGGAATGCATGGGGTGGGGCTAGAGAGCAGCAGTTAGTGTAGAGGAAGACATAGAGAACATACCACCTTCTCACCCTGCCTGCCCCACATTTAGACCTGCCAGGAGCGGGTCTTCTCAGATTTCCTCTGTTCCTGCTCCAAACTGGAGTCACTTAACCGTCTTCACCATGTGGTTCTAGGTGATCTGTCAGCTGAAAGGAGGTGCCCAGATGCTCTGCATAGACAACTGTGGTGCCAGGGAGCTCAAGGCACTCCATCTGCTTCCTCAGTATGACGACCAGAACAATGTCCCACAGTCAGGTACCACAGCACACAGACTGCCCTGGCTCACCCTAGAGGTGGTGAAGAATGGGGTAGTGAATGAGTGTTAGTCTTTGTGTCTAAGAATGTGAGGAGGCCTAGGAGGAGGCTGTCCCTAGCTGGCTGGCCAAATCCAGGCTGCTGTCCAAGAGTCCAGTGGACCAGTAAGAGACCCTGCCTCAGAAAAAGACAAACTGGTGGATGGCTACTGCAGGACAGTCCTCGGGCCTCCACAGGCCAGTGCACATACAAGCACCACAGCCCCACACAGAGATGCGCAAGCACACACACACACACACTGACAGTAAAACAGGCCAGTCATGTATTAAACGAGTGCTTGGGCAAACCTGGACAATATCAGTTAGAGAACGGAACAAAATCGATCACCATAGCCTAATCTGTCTAGAGCACATTAAATGACTCTCGGTCTTATCTGGCTCCTCCACTGTGCCTTCTAGCAAGTGACAGCTCTCATCAGGATGGTTCTGCTTCATTCCTCCACACAGGGCAGAGGTGGCTCACCTGAAACGTTATCAGCCTACCCGATGGCTCAAGGCTGGGCCACTCACATGTGCTTTAAATGACTGGTCTTTTAATGGAAACAGTCTGTGTGATCAGTAAGGGCAAGCGATCCGTTCCTCTGCTTTCATCATCAGGCATGCCAAGGACTCTCCAGTGACCTGATAGTCAGTCACCCAGCCAATTCCTCACACTGACTCCAAAATTAACAAATGACCCCCAAAGGACTCGTCCACACCCTTTAAAGCTGATGAATGGCTAGAGAAAGATTAAATGATGTGGTCTTGCGCCTGTGTGTAACCAAGCCTGGCCTTGGCAGTGAGCTTCTCTGGGTAAACTCAGAGACCCAAGCTGCTGTGACAGAAGGTAACCTTCCAACAGTCTCAAGTCAACCAGTCTCTGTAGCCCAGGGCAAAGAGAAGTCTAACACTGCCTCCATACTCCCTCCTTGATCCAAAATGGATCCAATCACTTGGTTTCCTTTGAAAATGTAAAATGCCTCAAGGTGTCCAGTGAATCTACTGTGTCATGTAAGGACATCTTGGCACATGGTTTTGGAAACTGGGTGCTAACATCTTTTCAGTATAGTAGACCTCTGCAATGCTCAGACTAAACAGGTTTATGATTTTAAAAAACAGCAAAAAAATATAAGTTTAAAAATTACAATAACACAAAAGCGTCTATAGAAAAAGAAATCACAAAACCCAGGAATGCACATGTGTGACCCAGCCCTGGAAGGTAGAGACAGGAGGACCAAGAGCTCAAGGATTACATGCATGGTGAGTTGAGTCTGGGCTTTATGAGACCCTGTCTAAAAGCAAGGGGCAGGAGAGACAGCTTAGCAGTCGAGAGCACTTGCTGCTCATCTGGAGACCCCAGTTCACACCCACTTCACTGGCTCACACACTGCCTGTAATCCTGCACTCAGGGAGCTGACACCCTCTTCAGGCTTCTGTGGACATCCGCACATGCGGCATATACACACACACACATGCATAAATAAAAAATTAAAAACAAAAGGACTAAGATCAGGATAAGCCTTGCCTGTCTATGGTAGACCCACACTTTTCGATGCTTGCTGCCATTTCATGTCAAGTTTTTTCTCACAGATCTCCCTAAGCCAATGACAACTTTAGTGGGAAGACTTCTGCCAGTACCAGCAAAATTAAATCTCATCACACAGGTGAGTCATTTAGTACAAAACATACTCGATGTTGTCTCCTGGCATTTTCCTGGCTATACTTATTTACCTCAGGTTATACAGTTTACAGTGAGAGCCAGCGCTCATGGCACACGCCTATAATCTCAGCAGTTGGGAAGTGGAGATGGGAGGATCAGGAGTTCAAGGTCATCCTCATTTATATAGCAAGTTCTAGAACAGCCAGGGTCACATAGAGCCTTGTCTTAAGAGCAATGTCAAAATCAATAATAAAATAGTTACTATGTATTTGTCCCTTCATACCTGTGCCAGACACTAAGATGGAAGGTCAGTAGTAGGGACATGAGGGACTACAAGGGCAATGGTCGGTCACAGCATTAGCCAGGAGTCCCTTATGCTCCCAATGGCTGGCCCTCCACCTGAACAAACGCAAGCTCAGAAAGTTGTGCTAGCAAAATGTGGGGAGGGAATAGAGGATGCCTATCTGAGTGTTCGCAGCCGGGGATGTTTTTGGTCAGGTAGGAAAGGTGTGGGTATAGAGGTGGAGTCCAGCTACAAAGTCTAAAAGATAAACAATATTTGCCAGTGAGATTTAAGATATCCAGGTCTCTCTGTTATTCTGAGAATGTAGTATTTTTGGAATGCTTCTAGTCTGGGGACATTTGTAACTGATTTTATTTCCAACTATTTGTTTGTGGACACAAAGTGTTCCAATGACAGTGTCACCAGCCTCCAAGTGACAGCTGTATGCACTACACCCTAGCTTGTCTTTGCTGGCCCCAGGCCCCACCCCACCCTGACTGTTCTCATTATCCCTATGGTCAGACACTTTGTATCCTGCGATCCTGGGCCTGGGTCTAGGAATAGCTATGAGATGGTCTCAGCCTATGGGCTCAATGTCAGTGGACTTGCTGTGGTTATGAGACCTGGATATGGGATTGTGATATCCACCTGTTGGGGCTGCTGCTGACACTTCAGACACACACTGAAGAGACCGTTCTTGCTTTTGCCTCTATCCAGGTTGATAATGGAGCTCTCCCATCAACTGTCAATGGAGCTGCCTTCCCCTCAGGACCCACTATGCAAGGGCCACCCAAAATAGCTCTGGCTGGGTAAGGATTAAAATTGGAAGCCACTCCCTTTAATCAAGCATCCAGGATGCTGTTGTATAAGATGCACTTCCTGCTGCACTCTAGAATTACCTTTGCTGAAGGATCAGTAGTCATCTCCCCTTCCCAGCAGGGTCACTGACCACCTGTGGGTACATCAGTGGTGGCTCCTGGCCTCCCCTCCACTGTCTGCTGTCTTATGCATGGTCCATGGTCCCCTGGCTGTTGTAGCTCTGTCATGGTTTTTCCTGCACTTGGGTAGTACCACTCTGTTTCTTGATACAGTTCACACACGGGCAGCTGCTTATGTGATCATCTTTGCCCCATCATTTCACAGGGCAAGAAAGGGGCCTCTCACTGGGCAGAGGGCCTCTTCCTCTTTGGGGCACACTCTGAAATGGGAGTTGGTTTGTACAATGAGTGTAATGGTTTGCAGGGCAGGTTTTGTTTTGTTTTAGGTTTTGAGACAGGGTCTCTCTATAGTTCTGGCTATCCTGGAACTCATTATGTAGATTATGCTGGCCTGGAACTCATAGGTCTACCTGCCTCTGCCTCCAAGTGCTGGGAGTGACAGCCTCATGCAGCTCAAACTGACCTAAAAACTGCTATGAAGCAAAGATTGGCCTTGAACTCCTGATCTTTCTGCCTCCCTTTCCTGAGAGTTGGGGTGAGGTCTGTACTCCTCTTCTTTCAAATGTTAGGGCACAGGGCCATTTGGAGAGCGGAGCTTACACTGCTGGCTTGTGAGGCACCAGCTTGTCTGAGTCACTTGCTTTCTTGAGTTTTTGCTCACCTGATACTCTGTGGCTGCTTTCTCTTGTGGATTTCATCAGTGGGGAGTTTAGGTGAAGGAATTCTGGGGAGTTTAGGTGTGAATGAGCTTCCCCCAGAGTATGCTTCAATTATCCCTGGAGCTGTGGATCCCAAATTGGACTCTCCAGTTCCAGGGTCTGCTGCCTATGGAGGGAACATGGAACAGGACATCCCAGGCATGTCCTTGAACACTATTTTACCTTTCCATAAGCACCAGGGCAGGATGACCCAGGAGACATTGCCATCAGCCACTCTGGAACAACGTAGATGTAGAGGTGGCTGCTGTCGTGTACCAGAAGTGGCAGGTGCTTCACTGACAAAAGAGGATCACCATATTCAAGTGGCGGCTGTCCATGAGGTTTCCCAGGCAACAATGGGAGTAGACTGATGGCTGATGATGCCAGTACCTTGTACAAGAATCCCTAGATGATTGGGGTGTAGGAGCCTGAGATCAGGGAGAGTGCCATGCCCAGTTTCTCTTTGCTGCTACTTAAGTTGCTATGCCAACTTGACTTGACAGGTCAGGGCTGTTGGCAAAGGGGAGCAGTGTTGCCGAAAAGGAAAACCCACACTCTGGGAAGAAGGTGTGACACTTGGTGTTCCCCTCACTGCTGTCCCAGGGAGAGTGGAGGAGAGCAGAGGGCAGGGAATGAGATGATGGACGGACGGCATGTCTTCCAGGAAATGGTGCTGAGTTGCCAGGTCCTGGGTTATAATCAATGGCTTTACTAGTTTCTTTCTTCTGTGTTAGTAGACACCACACCCCACCTCTAATTCTGATTTTCTTATGAAAAGTCCAAAGAAAGTCCTTAAACTGAGTCACCTGTCTTTGTATGCGTGTTCTTATCTCAGGCTGCCTGTGCCTTTCCCTCACAGATACTGCGACTGCTTCGCCAGCGGGGACTTCTGCAACAGCTGCAGCTGCAACAACCTACGCCATGAGCTCGAGCGCTTCAAAGCCATTAAGGTAATGCACTTGACAGAGCTTTACCAGTGTTGTCAGCGAACGGTCTCCAGAGTCCAATTCAGACAGAAGCATAGACAGATGCAGTGACCTGGGCAAGATATAGTGATACCCAGCAACCGGAGGTGCTTCAGGGCTGCAGCAGAGTCTGGGATGCTCTAACTCATGAGCAGAGTCTATCTTGGCTCAGGGATCATAATTCTGGGTAGCTCCGTGCAAGGAGGTATAGTGTATTATCACCTGTGGGTGGGAAGCACTTGGTTGAGCCTCATAGACTTTAAGCTTTCTGTACTGGTATATTATTTGTATTTTAAGAAATAAAGCTTGCCTGAAGATCAGAGGGCAAAACAGCCACACTACTCAACCATACAGGCCAGGGAGTGGTAGCACACTCTTAATCCCAGGACTTGGGAGACAGAGGAAGAGGGATCTCTGTTAGATCAAGGCCACCTTGGGCTACACAAGATTGAATCTGTCTTAAAGAGAAACAGCTCATTTGGGATCACACGCTTTTAATCCCAACACTAAGGAGGTGGAGACAGGAGCTATATGGCTGGGCAGAGCCAGGAATATAAAGGGGAGGAGAAAGAAATTCAGTAGCGTATGGAGTCTGAGGTTGGTGGAGAGCTTTGCAGGATTGCCCCTTTGTCTGAGACTTGGTAGCAGTTATGATCTCTCTAGAGCTTGGCTGCTTTGCTTTCTGATCTTCAGGTTGAACCCCAATATCCATCTCTGGGTTTTTAGTAATCGTTCTACAATTTTCATTCCTCTAGCTTCAGGTACAAAAGGATTGAGACTTTCTCAAGGGGCAATGAAGCTGCTGGCTGACTGCAGGATCCTGCTGTGTATATGCCTTCCTGTGTGCACAAGGACCAGGGAATGGGAGGGATAGCTAGGCTGGGTCTGGCATCTTCTCCAGGGAGACACTTCCAGCTGAGGCCTGAGGGTATCCTGTTCAAGGAAACAAAACTGAGCCTTGGTCAGCCTGTCTGGTTTGGTTTCCCTAGAACAACAATCCCCCTCTTGAATTGCAGATATATCACTTAGAGCTGTCATAGCAATTCCAATATGGTCAGACTCAGAGGACAAAAGAAAATGGCCACACCCCGAGCTTTAGGGCACCAGCTGTTGCTTTTTATTTATCAGGGAGTGTACTCTGTTACTGTGAGATCAGGGCTCGCATGTGCCAGGGATGGGAGCATGGCTTATGCAGCTAGCTGCTTGAGAAACGATCAGCAGACACCCTGACGGCTACATGTTTGCCTAGATGTCGCCCAGCTTACTCCTCCCTAGCACCCAGCTGATGGAAATGAGAGGAAATCCTCACAGAGATTTGCCAAGCAAGTTCTTAGCAGCTTCATTCATAACAGACAAAAGCCGCCCCCAAGCCCTCAGCCCATCGGTGGTGGGATGGAGCGACTGCCAGCTGGGTGAACAGAATGTCACTCACCACAGGGAAAGACCAATGGTTCCCTCCACTGGAAGGAGTCATGTTGGCCTCACCCTTTTTCTGAGCCATGTACACACCACCTACCTAACACCCCTTAAGCTCCCAAGTTTGTCAACAGAGTGAAATGAGAGACAACATTCATTACAGAGAAAGACGGCTAGGTGTTGGTGTGAGTTGCTCTATGCCATGACCTCACCTGCCTCAAGCAAAGATGCAAGGCATGCTGGGAAAGTGTTTTTACCATGTACTATTCTTATAGTACGTAGGCGTGGCTCTCAAATGCAGAGAAAGGGTTCAGTGCTTCTAGAGCCCTGCTGCACCTCAGTTCTGTGTGTGGCATGGCCGCACAGAAGCCTTGAGACCTCTGGCGTGCCTTGAGGACACAGCTCCCTCAGTGACTTCCCCAGTGTGGCCTTCCCTTTCGTGGAGCCTTGCTTCTGGGTCCCACACATTTCCTGATGGTTCCCATGTTCTCTCTTAGGCGTGTCTTGATAGAAATCCCGAAGCTTTTCAACCGAAAATGGGGAAAGGCCGGCTGGGCGTGTCTAAGCTGCGACACAGCAAAGGGTGTAGCTGTAAGCGCTCGGGCTGCCTGAAGAACTACTGCGAGTGCTATGAGGCGAGTGGGCTTCCCGTCCTTCCTTCCCAAGGGGAACGGGAGGTGCTGTCAGCTTGATGGGTTCTAGAGTCACCTGGGAAACAGGTCTTTGGCCATACATGTGGGAATTATTTTGAAGTGGGAAGAAAGACCTGGCCATTGTGGGTGGTACTGCTCCCTGGCTGGGGTCCTGGACTATGTAAGTGGAGAGAGGGAGCTGAGCAGCAGCAGCAGCAGCAGCATCCATCACTCTGCTTCCTGATTGTGGATCCTTGATTGTGCAGCTGCTTCAGCCTCCTGTGGTCTTGACTCCCTCCCCCTGCTGGATGGTACCCAGGAACTGTGTGCCGAAGAAAGCCCTTTCTCCTTCCAGTTGCTTTTGTTCAGGGTATTTTTATCACAGCAACAGGAAACAAAACTATGACACAATTCTGTTTTTATAGGCAGGTCTCCTAGTTCAGGCTGGCCTGGAACACAGTCCCTAGCCAAGGATGGTGACCTTGAATGTATGAACCTACGGCCTCCACCTCTAGAGCACTTGCTTTATGGCCATTCCTTGATGCTGCCATGCCTGCTTCCCTCGCTGGTGAACAGCCTCTAGTATTAATCTGAACTAATCTGACCAAGCAGATGGGTGAAGGTAGATGTGAGTGCTGGGTGGCTTGCGGGAGGGGGAACCCTGGCTTCAACAAAGCATTTTCTATCATCAGGCCAAAATCATGTGTTCTTCAATTTGCAAATGCATTGCTTGCAAAAACTATGAAGAAAGCCCAGAGCGAAAACTGCTGATGAGCACACCCCACTATATGGAGGCTGGGGACTTTGAAGGTAACCACCATCTGTCCCCAGCCAAGTTCTCAGGACCTCTAAAACTGAGAAAAAATAGGTAGGTGCTCTGAACAATTAGACTGGAAGTTCTGAAGGAGGCTTAGAAACCACATCTGCATTGGCTGGAGCTCGCAGTGCATGCATAACACACACACTGGGCTTCCTTCTTATCTTAGCCTTTCTTTCCCTTTGCCCTGTCTGTGTATTCCTGTTTATACTTACAGGCTCTGCCCAGGCTGTTCACAGGAGTAGTGGTATTCTGATGTCTCTGAATGAGGTCAGAGTCTTGCTCAATCTGCCAACAAATGCTGGGTCCTACCTCTCCCTTCCATATTCCCTTCCTCTTCTCTTTCCTTGTCTCTGTCCATTTTCCAGGCTAAGGATAGAACCTAGGACCCAGGACTTTCTTCTTGAGCTGTGCCAAGCTCACTACTGACCTTTTACTGTGGGCAGCAGTACAGATGTGTTTTGGACACATGCTGAACTCTTAGCGGTAGGGACTGTGGTTGGATGTCTTCCCTTGGGTAGTTTTGAAGCCACACTAATCTTAGTCTCCCAAGGGCTGAGACATCATTTGATCATATATTAGACTTGATTTTCCTATTTAAAAATATTATCCCCAGGGGTTGGGAAGGGTCACTCTATAGGTAAAGGCCTGCTATGCAATCATGAGGACCTAAGTTCAAATCCTAGCTCCCATATAAAAAATCAGGCTTGATGGCCTATGCTGGTAATCTCAGTATGGGGGTGGGAGGTGGGGATGAAGACGGTTCCTGACTCATTGGCTAGCGAGGCAAGCCAATCGCTGAGCTTTCTTTAGGTCAATCAGTGAAAGACTCTATCCTTGAAAATCAGGTGGACCTTCTGGGGAGACCATGCAGTAGTAAAGCCTTGCTATGTAAACTGAGAGTGAAGTCTGCGTGGTTGTGGCAGGTGCCTGTAATCCCAATGTATGGGAGGCAAAAACAAAGGATCCCTGACTCAATAATATATATTCGTCTCAAAATATAAAGTCAAGGAATGATCAAGAAAGACACACAGTGTCAACCTCTGGCCTCCACACATGCATGCAATTACACCCATACATACAAATGCACCATACACTACACATGTACACACATGCACGCACACCCCAAAACCTAAACAACCAAAGGAAGAGCATTCCTTTAAGTGCTGTGCAGGTGGTCATCCAGGTATCACAAATGAGCCAACTTCATTCTGCAAAGCCAAAACTCAGGCTTATTTGGTTAAAGATGTGAGATGCACTCTCACCAAGACTGCATCCTCTGTGATGCTCTCTGCATCATGGGACCAGCCTCCTTTGAGGTTGTTTGAGGGTGTCAGTGTTAGCCCTGCTCATAGGTGGTTGGGTAAGTCTCCCTGCTCTAGAGCTCAAAGAAGAAATGGCCATCCCTAAACAGTCAGCGCAGACCAGGCCAGGACTCTTCAGGGTGTCCAGGGTGAGGTGAACTCATGGTATGCCCACAGATGTGACAGGGGAGTCTCAGAGTCACACAGCACTTTGCAGCTCGTAATGCCCTGCAGACCCCCAGCCTGGCTGTCACACTGTCAGCTCTCCTCTGCTGACTAATGCCGGGGGCTGAGAGCATCTGTACACTGTCTGGAAGTCTGACATCACCAAGCCCTGTGTGACCTGTGACTTTGCCACTGAAGCACATGAGCCTCTAGGTCTGTCAGTGGCCTTCACACTGAGACATTTATACTCTGCCAGGGTCCCTATGCTGCTCTCCCAAGCCCGACCCTCACACCTTCTTTTATTTAGTTATTTGCTTCTGGTGTGTTAAAACAACATATCTCCCTTTAGCCCAAGTGGGGACACAGGCCTGGGCCAGTGGGCTCAGCACAAACAGAGCTCCTTTTATTAGCAGAAAAGCACATGGCACCTTTTTAAAAGATGTCTTTTGGCAATTGTATGCTTGTATGGAATGCATTGTAATCATAGTCTTCCTTTGGCTCTCTTTTCCCCACCCCATCCTTGTGACCCTCTTCTTCTGAACTAGTCCTCCTCCTCACTTATATTTTTGATTGTGTGTGTGTGTGTGTG
>NC_022015.1:38080049-38093186 GCF_000317375.1 Microtus ochrogaster
GTTTAATTAGGGCTTCTCACTTGTGTGGAGCGTGTAGCTATTTACTAGGTATGGACCATTTACTACTGGCTACATCCCTGAAGAAAATGTCCCTTTCCCCCAGCAGCCATTAACTGCCAGTTACTCCTCAGAGAGGTCTGGGGCCTCATGAGCCCATCCCCTATCCATGCTGGGATATTGAAAGACAGTACTGTGCAGGATCTTCTGAGATGTTTCCTGGACCTTGAAGGGGAGGTGGTTTGGGTGTCCCTTCTAGAGACCATTAATCCTTGAACTAGAGTGATTGGGCACTGCCAGGCTGGATGGTAAAGACGCTGAGTGGCTGTGTCTCTCCTCAGGCAGACCTTCTCCTGTATCTCCTGGGAAGTAGTGGAGGCCACATGTGCCTGCCTGCTGGCCCAGGGCGAGGAGGCAGAGCAAGAGCGCTGCTCTCCAAGCTTGGCCGAGCAGATGGTCCTGGAGGAGTTTGGAAGGTGCCTATCACAGATTCTCCACATCGAGTTCAAGTCCAAGGGGCTGAAAATTGAGTAGAGTGCAAGCTGGTAAAGGGGATGCCTGTGGCAAGCCTCAGCTTTGGGGAGTTTGCACCTAGGAAGGTGGTACCACGGGAGGGGCACGAGGCCCCTGTAACATGGCCAGGCCAGACAACTGTGAGGTCTGAGCCATCCCACTGTGTTGGATCAGCCAGCCTGCTCAAGCCACCCTGAAGTACAGGCAGGCAGACTTGTCCTGGGGGCTGGACACTGGCCCTCTGGGGACCCCCTGCCCTGCATAAGAAGAGTGGCTTTCTGATTGTTGTTATGTGTTCGCTTTTCAAATCGCTTAGTAGTTTCCCCATTCAAGTTGTTATGAGCCTTTAAGTCTCCAAAGAGCAAGGCTCTGCAGGTACCCCAAGTCACAGATCAGGTGACCAGCAGGGGTCTTCCAGGCCAGGCCTGTGACAGAGAGTGTGGTAAGGGGGTCAGGTGGGAGCTAATTTTTCTGAATTTCTGCTTGAATTGAGAAAGCAGTCTCCTGTCCAACCCTCATCTCCACAATTACTATTACATTGTGACCAGCAAAATAGTCGCAGTGACCAGCTTGCAGACACCAGCAGGTGAGGTGGGCGATTGTGCCCATGCTTCGCATTCTGTTGTGAGAGTGAACCTTTCCAGATTCCCAGTTGGACCTAGGTTAGTAGTTGAAAATAAAAAATTTGTCTCAATAGCCTCTCTAGACTCCACTGAGACCTTGTCTCTTCATGAGTCTGCGTTCCCTAACAGCATTATTGCTTCATCACTTTGAGAGGCTTAAACCTGGGCATAGCTGGGCAGTGGTGGCACACACCTTTAATTAATCCTAGCACTCAGGAAGGCAGAGGCAGGTGGATCTCTGTGAGTTCGAGGCCAGCCTGGTCTACAGAGCTAGTTTTAGGACAGCCAGAGATATACAGAGAAACCCAGTCTCAAAAAACAAAAAAACAAAAAAAAGAAAGAAAGAAAGAAAGAAAGAAAGAAAGAAAGAAAGAAAGAAAGAAAGAAAGAAGGAAAGAAAGAAAGAAAGAAATGAAAAGGAGCACCTAGGTACAGACAAGACAGTGGTGGAGGTTGTCTGGGGAGCCAGGAGTTCACTGATGAGAGGAAAATGACTGGAGAAGGCTCCACCAGTAAAGTACTTGCTGTGTAAGCTGGAGGACTTGAGTTCAATTCCCAGAACCCATGTTTAAAAACAAACATCCCCCACCCACCCAGCCCACAGCCCACTCCTGCTATAGCCACATAAAAAACAAACAAAGCAAAGCCAGACACAGGCTTGTAATCCCAACATTGGGGAAGTAGAGACAGGAGTCTCCCTGGGGCTCACTGGTCAGCCAGCATAGCTTAATTGACAAATTCCAGGCAGAAGAGACCCTGGCTAAAAAGGCAGCTCCTGAGCTAAAAAGATGCACAGACATACCATGGGGAAAAGATCTAGAGTCAGAAGATGATGCAGAGGAGGGGGTGCAGACAGCTGTGCACTGCTGACCCAGAGGCTGGGCTGTCATGGGCATGGCTTCAGGAACCCTCTCCTGGAGGCCTCAGACCAATGGCCTTGCAGGAACCTAGGGCTCAGGAGGCTCTGATGAGCTGGCCAGCTCCTCAGAACTAGAGCAACAGCTTTTTATTAGGGTGCCTCCACCACTGGAGCCAGAAGAGAAGGCTGCATCATGACAAGATGGCCTCATAAACTCCTGGACCATGTACCAGGGTTGCCAGACATTAGGAGGGCTAAGGTGAGGCAAGGCTGGCATAGCTGCAGCTACTGATCTGGAGAATTAGGGGTGGGGCACATGATATCACAGCCCTGGACTGGAGGGAGCAAAGCTAGAAAGATGCCACATAGGACAGGCTTCAGGCTGGGGGCTGACTGGAGCAGCCCAGACATCATCCTTCTGGGGACTCTTCTGGAGAATAATGTGGCTTGCAGACCCCCTGACAGTGGGCAGGGCCTGCTAGTCTGTCTTGTGTAAGCCTCAGGGTCCAGGTGCTGGCTCAAGTCAGAGTTAAGTGTGAAAGAGGAAGAGTGAGGGGAGCTTGAGAAATGGCTTCTCTCCCAGAGGACATGAGGGTGACTCCCAATGACTCCCAACCACCTGTAGCTCCAACTCCAGGGCTTCTGGCCTCCAGGGGCATCTGCACACACATGTACATGTTGCACACACAGAGAGAATTTTTTTTTAAAAGAGGAAGAGTGAAAACAGGAGGGAAGAGGGAGGGGTAAGGGTTTAGTTCTGGCAGACAGTCTTTGCAGCTGTGGCACCTGGACTGGAAGTGGGAGCTGGGTCTGAAACACAGGAGTATATGAGAAGGAGTGGTTGAACCTGGGGACAGCATGTCTGGTATCAGGTAGTGTCTCTTGCAGAAACAGCAAAGTAAGGGTTGCCTTGACCATGAGGTTGGAGTCATTCTTGATGTGGAGCCTCTACGGTCTCCTCTCATCTCTGTGCTGCAAAGGGTACACATAGGCAGCCATGTAGACCAGTGCTGACCGCCTGTCCTATAGCCAGGAGACACAGATGGGAAGGCTCAGCTCAGCGTAGCACATGGGTACCGGGCTCTCCGGTCACCTGTGCTCATCTCTGATCTTCTGGTATCTGTTTTCTGCTTAGAGCCAGTTCTCTTCCTGATTCCATAGCCACCATTCCAGGGTGGGGTTGTACCCATTTGTGCCTTTGTTCATGCTTTTAAAGCACACTGGTGAGGATCTAGAGAGACAGCTCAGCAGGTAGACATCTACTGCCAAGCCCGATGATCTGAGTTCAATACCCAAGGTGTGTGTACGTGTGCATGTGAACATGAGCACACAGATATAATAAATAACCATACTAAGGTAATGGGCTGCAGCACAGAAGACCCAAACAGTCCCAGATACTTGCTAGTCTTTATTGTCACTCCAACCAAAACATCACAGCATCACAGCAGAGAACAGAGGGTTTGCTTGAGGAGTTAGCAGAAGATTCTGCCTAGAGTGACATGGCACAGGTGCCGGTGGGTGTTGTCTCAGGACTGCTCTAGATCTTCTGAGGAGGTGGCCAAAGGGAGGCCAGGCAGGCTGTCGAGGGCCCCAGCCTCTGAATAAGGAAGAATAGCAGTCAGGTAGTTAGTTTGAGAGATAATCTTATGCTAGTACCCATGGAGAGAGGCGAGTTCCCATGGGGACCCTGAACTGGGGATAGCATCCATGTGTCTAACCTCTGTCTGAAGGACTTCCCACTCTTCAAAGAGGGTAGGCATTGGAGTTGTGAAGCTAGTGTCTAAAAATACTTTCTGTGTTACAAGATCAAAGCCAACTGGAGGCGGTGGTAGCACACACCTTTAATCCCTGTACTTGGGAGGTAGAGGCAGGTGAATCTCTGTGAGTTCAAGGCCAGCCTGGTCCACAAGAGCTAGTTCCAGGACAGGCTGAGAAGCTACAGAGAAACCCTGTCTTGAAAAGCCAAAAAACAAACAAACAAACAAAAACCCAACTGGAAACCCCTTGCAGAGCCAAGGTGCCTCTGCAGGAGCAGTCACCCAGAAATCTGCAGAAAGCCCTAGAAGTTCCCTAGAGGTCTGGGGACCTAGAGTTGAGACTAAGGCTATCAGCTCTCTCACTCCCCCTGCCTGGTTGATTGTTGATTGGTTTTACTTTTTGAAGGATTTCATAGTGCGCGCGCGCACGCGTGTGTGTGTGTGTGTGTGTGGGGGGGGGGTGATGGTAAACCACCTGACATAGGTACTTGGAACTGACTGAACTGGGGTCCTTTGGAAAACAGCAAGTACTCTCAGGTTCTGAGCAATGTTTCCAAGTGCCACCCCTGCCCCCCTCCACCCCTATAGGTTTTATTCTCCTGGCCTTCAGTTTCCCTTGGAAGGGCAGTAGCGTGGCCGAATGCTGAGTACGGAAACAGCTCCCAGAGCCAACCTGCCAAGAACTGTGCTGACAGAATATGGCTTCTCAAGGGCTCACAGAAAGAACCTGGCCCTGAAAAGCACTATGCCGAAAATAGGGGCCCCCAAAGCTCCACTCCCTTCTCAGTAGTGACATCAGCCTGTTGACCCAGCACAGGATGTTTGAGTGCAATGTACTTGAGTCCTAACATAGGATGTTTACCTGTGGCATTCCATGAAACCCATTCTCATTTTTTCCTGCCAGGGATGGGTATGCCATGAAGCCCAAGATACAATTTTAGATGGAAAATACTCCCATACCTTTAAGGTGCAGGAAAGTCAGAAACTCCATTATGGTGCGCACAATGTTGCTCTCAGGCAGGGGCCCATCAATGCTGCCTAGACAATGGAGAAGAACAGTGTTCATGGCCTTTTTTCTTACCACTCTTGTATCACCCATCTGAGGCCAAGGAGCCTGGCTAAAAGCCTGGGGGAATCCCAGGCCATCCAGGGCCTCTCTTGAGAAGTGGAGGGGCCGTGGACCAGCTCTTCCAGAGGCCTCCGTGGTCAGCTCCCTTGTTGGAGCTGCATGCCCCATGACTTTGCTCCCCAGTCTTGGCAGTTGAGAGGTGTGTGAGGCCGCAGGCTCTCAGGCTCTACCCGGCCAGGACAGCCTCAGGCTGTAACTGGAGGCAGAATAGTGGTAGGTGTAACCGCCATACCCCACGTGCACATGGGAATCCCAGGAATGACGGGGTGCACATTCAGGGACTTGGGCCTTACCTGGTCTTCCTTCCTCCACTTCCAGTTGTAGCTCCCGCTTGCCTGTGAGGCCATGCTTGTCGTTAAATGATCTGTGGTTGTCAATGGCATCTGTTCACATACCAGAGAGGGAGAGCCTGCTGTCATTGTGGCTTATCAGCCAGGGGAAGACCACACATGGCTGGCCCAGCAGCATAAAGCCAGTGTGTTGGGGGGCCCAGAAGAGGGAAGCAATGTCTCCAGGGTCCCTGGGTGAGAGTGGTGATCACAGGGAACTGAGACTCCAGTGGGAAGAGGGGGGCTGATGGCAGGGAGGGTGGGCACAGAGCAGGTGTCTGCAGACAAACAGGTGCCAGTGCACCTGGGAACACCAGAGGAGCTGGTTGGTCCCAGAGACAGGAGCTGGCTCCTAGGACAATACCTCCCAGACCGATAACAGAATCTGGTCTCTTCATCCCTGGAAACTAGAGACTGGAGATGTCTAAAACATGCCCGGATTGTTATTTTCAAAGCTACTCGGTGAGGAGTGGGATGCAGAGAACTGTGGGTGTGGCAGAGCTCCCTAAGAGACAAGGTCGTAGTACAGGAAAGAAACGGCAGCTGATGAGTGTTGAGAGATGGCACACAGAGGCTGGAGGGGCGACTTAGGAGACAAAATAGGTGACATGGATGAGACTCGGGGCTTCTGGCCACTTAGCCCACCTGCCAAACTAGACAAAAAGACCAGAGAGTTCTTTTCAACAGAGTCAGAATTCAGGGCTAAGTTCATGGAGTAACTAAATTACCTGTCTCGGAGCTCCTCCCCAAAGCGTTAGCATCCCAGCAGCTCTGGCCTTCAAAATCTGCCACACTTCAGTGGCATCGAAAGTACCTGACACCTGGCTAGTACACAGTGCACCTGCTGACCCAGCTGGATGGCTGCATGAACTTAGCAGTGAGAAAAGTTTTCTATTCTGACTCAAAGTCTTCCTGATAACATTTTTAATATTCTAAAGCCATGGGTCAGTGCCAAGTTCATACCTGTGAGGACCCTGGGAACCAGTCTGTAGGCCACTCCACAGATTGTTGGAGAGCTTCTCAACAATCAGGTGACTACGTGGATCCTGCACAGGGCCCCAGGCAGGTTTGGTCAACCCTATGCCTTGTTTCTCAAAGGATGACCACACACATCTGCAGTATGAACATGTGGCCTCATGCAGACTCGGGCTGGGAAGCACCAGCCCTACTCCACTGTCCCTTTCACTCTGGTGGACTGGGGATTGGGGGTAGATGGGTGGGTATTTTGTCTCTACCCATGTGTCAGGGGACAGTGAATGGGTACTCAAGATGGACAGGCATCTCCAAGACAGCTGTGCATATAAATTTGAAAGCCACAACAGCCAAGCAACTAACCAGGCAGCTCTCAGAAGGGAACCAGTATCTTCCAACCCAGTCCCCTCCCTTGTCCCCTGGTGATTCCACAGTCCCAAGCAAAAACCCTGTCTCTAGTGGTCACAAGTAACAACATTCACACCACACAGAAATATCAAACTCAGGCCAAGCATCAACCTCCATCCACCACAGGGTGACAGCATTGGGATGTGATTGATGGATCATTGACACACTTGAGTGATCTGCCCCACCCCACTCCATGCAAAGTCCTCCGACTCTAACCCTCTCCAGCTGTGAATGCAGAGAAAGTACTAGTGACACAGAGTGGGACCTGTGCCGGAAGGGACAAGGCTAGTGTTAGTGTAAGCTGCAGGGGGTGACAGTGGGGCTGGGACTGGGGAACACATTTGAGCAAGAAAGAAGCCAGCTCAGGTGGGCCTCCAGGTGGGCTCGCTGGCTACTGCAGTTTGTCAGAGTTCCCTTACTGGAGCATAGAGGGCAGCTTCTGGATGGAAAGTGGAGAGGGTGTTAGTGAGACCCAGGGGTCCAGAGAGGGGGTCCAATTAGAACTCCAAGGAGACCTGGAAGACTCGCCCAGAAAATTTGAATAAAGCCCCTCGGAGGAGCAAGTCAGTAGAAGAAACTTTTAAAGGAACAGGGGCTGAGGTTAAGTGTGCAGAGCAGTGACAGGCGGTCCCTGGCTGCTCAGGAGGTGTCGGGTGCTGAGTGGGGCAGGGCAGCTTTCAGAAGTGGAAGGGAAAGGAGGTTCAGACCAGAGCAGGCTCGGAGGCTCTGCCCAGTTGAGGCAAAGAAGCTAGGCACTTGGGTTCCCAGGAGGCTGGTGTGGATGACATCAGGAGACCCCAGGAATGAGCTCATCTGCTATGAGTAAGAAGAGTGGAGGCCTGGAGGGGTAAAGCCTTTCAGGGAATGGGAGCCCCCCCCATTTCCACCACAGCAGGTGTTTTAAGTCACAGCGGGTTAGGCTAATGGAAACCCACAGTCCCCACAGCCACATGGGAATTTATCTGAGAGTAAACTGGCTATGAGAACAGTGCCTGGCTCTCAGAGCCACACCAGGAACCACGCAGCCTCAGCAACCCAGCCCAACCACTCACGTGGGCCCAGAAGGTAGCCAGCGCTGTTCAGTGTCCAGCCTCTCTTCTCCTTTGCCTAAAACAGGATGACACAGGTCAGACAGCCTAGGTCCCAGAGCTCAGGAGCAGAATAGCCTGTGCATTGTTCTTCAGCCCAGACCCGCACAACACAGAAGCCTGGGCATCCAGGCTGCCAGGGTGACCTTTGACCTGAGCACACCACTGCATGCACTAATTCCAGGTTCCCTGATGTTCAACCAGAGTAAGGCTCAGCTGAGAAGCCAGGTGACAGACTTAGTCCTGAGCAGTCTTAGGGCTGAGGACTGTGCCTCCAGCACTCCCAATCTCTAGGGGAGGTTAGTCTATTTACTGCAGGCCTTGTCCAACAAATGGGAGATTTTTCCTCGCTGTTTTGTTAAGACAGCACCACTTGTAGCCCAAATTGGCCTAAAATTCACTAAGTAGGGGAGGCTGTCCTTGAACTTTTGATCTTCCTAAATGCTGGGATTACAAGCGTGGGTCTCTACACCTGGCTAAGAATAGAACCATTCTGAGCCTGTTAGTGTCCAGCTGGTCCTCAGTCCTCCTCCTGGGACCCTCCCCACCCTCCAGCAGCTGCAGGGACTCGTCATCCCCCACTCCCACTCCTGTTGTGGGAGAGAATGAACCATCGTTTGCTTCAGGCTGATCCTCTTTGACCCCCTTAGTCCTCAGCACTTACCGGCATCCCAAGCGCCAGAGTTGCTGACAGGGTCGCCAACAGGAGCCAACCTAGCAGGAGAGCGCTGCCTCTGGCCATCTGGAAGAGAAGTGGAGGAGTTGACACCATCTGAGCAGCCCAGCACACGCACATGTCTGGGGGCCACTCGGACTGCGGACAGGAATGCCTTCGGGGTGGGAGAGGCAGGGTGACAACAGGGACAGAGCGGTGAGAGGGGCAAGGACTGAGCGGCCAGTTACCCAAGGTTCGGATCTGATGCACGCACCTCAGTGGGCGCAGGTACCTTGAGCAGCAGTGGGAACCGGGTGTGGCTGGTCGACGCAGGTCGGGCGTGTCTTGGTCCGGGCGTGGCGTGGCAGACGGGAGAGTCGCTCACCGCATGGCGCAGCGCAGCGGCGTGAGAAAGCTCGAAGATCCCTCGACGACGTGTCCGCATCAGGAGCAGCGCTGCCGCCGCTATTTATGCCCCGCGGGAGCTGCCGCGTCACTGGCTCAGCGCCGCCTCCCGCGAGTCCCAAGGTCCGCAGTGACAGGAACCCGCTCCAGGGGAGCAAGAGAGGACCACCCCCAGTCCCAGACCATCAGCCTGGCGATCTCTGAATCACAGAGCCCCTCCCCACTGTTCCACCCCGGTGCTCAAACAAGAGTGACTCTTACACCCCATTTTGAGGCCGGTGAGGAGCCTTACACTCTTTCCCAGGGCTAGGGCTGGAAGGTCCACCCCACAGTCCAAGCGCGACCTGCCACAATCGGGGCACCTCCTAAGAAACCAAGTCCTGAATCCCCTCTCCCTACAATCCCACCTGAGACCCTGGCTGAGCAGAATATGGGGCAAATGGTGTTTGCCAATTCCACATTTCATGTGTCTCCACACTAAGGAGGCTGTGCAGACTCCGGATACCTGTGGAGAGATCGGCTGACCCACATGGACAGGAAGGCCATAAAGTGCAGGAACAGCCTGAATCAGCATGCTTGGGCATGTGTGGCAAGGCACACATGTGGAAGTCAAGGGACAACTTTATACAAATTTGTTCTCTGATTTCCAGGTTTGTAATGAGAGCATTTGCCCACTAAGACACCTGGCTGGCTCTCCTTTTAACAAAATGATCCTTTTGTCTTCAGTCACCCCTTGTTTTACAAATGTTCAAAACCAGTAGGCAGACATTACCCTCTGCCCACATCTCCCAAGGTCTCCAGGGAAATCCAACCTCAGGCACACTAGGGTCTGAACACCTATCAGGCCCTGCTGGAGTCCCAGCGAAGGGAGAGGGGTGTGCCTCTCACATTGGCCTCTGAAGGCAGAGTCCCAGTGTGTCTCCCTTGATCAGAAGCGGCCTTGGTAGAGGAGAAGCAGAGTGAGCAAGTGTCTGCCCCAGAACCAATGAGACACAGTGACAACAGCCTGCAGCTCAGCTACCCAGACTAAGGCAGAATGGTGTCTTGAGCCTACAAGTTCAAGGCCAGCCTGAGCAATGCAGTCAGATCCCAATACAAAAAGTTAAAACAAAAAAAGAGAGAGAAGCCAAGACCACCGGCTGGCCATCTCTCCTATGTGCCTCACAGGGAAACCAGACACGGCCTTAGCAAACACTTGAGTGTCATGAATTCATTTCAGGAGGTTTGCAGCAAGGGTGGAGTGGTGTGCACCTGTAACTCAGCATTGGAGTCATAAGGTCATTCTCCACTATACTGGGAGCTTGAGGCCAGCTTGAAATAAATGAGGCCCTGTATTAAAAAAAAAAATAAAAAGAAAAAAAAGAGGAAAGAAAGGAAGGAAGCTATGTGGAAGACTTGGGCCAGACTCAAGGCTCACCCTTTGATGCCACTCCCTCCAGGGTGTTTCCACCATTGGGGTGGCTCCTGCTGTCACCACTCCCCATTTTGGTTGGGTAATGGGTTTCTGTCCAGTTCTTAGACTGTGGCTGGAACTTGCCGGGGAAACACTGGGAGGTGGGAACAGAACAGGGCTGTGGCTTCCCACATCCCTGACAGTCTTGCTCCTACAAATGAGGACAGGGTGTAGGATAACAGGTCCCCGCTTCCTGGTACATGCTGTGCTGGAACCCACGGCCCCAGTCTAATGGGCTCCTCACGCAGCAATGACCCAGTAGAGTCATTGTCAACTTGTCATCTTCAAGGCGGCCCAGCTTGTGGCTAGCAAAATGGGTCACCATTAGAGTAATGGACACGAAACACAAAGCGTCATTTTCCCACCTGCAAGTCCAGACTTTCTCAGAAGCTGCCGCTGTCACCAAGAAAAAACCCCCCAAACCTGAACACCAGAAAGAGGTGGGGACTCAAGGGCAGTGCCCCACATGGGACGGTGTCAGTAGTGCCCTGCACTGTAGCTGTGGCCCTGAAATCAGAGGGGCCTGCCCCCAGAAGGGTTCCAATCTGGTGCAGACCCAAATATACAACCGCTCTCCAAATAAAACTCAGTCATCATGAGACGTGAATTCAGCTAGACCTAGCTGACGGGCGGGTCTGTCCAGCCAGAGAGGCAGGCACCGCACATCCAAGTGGAGGACTGCAGTGGGCACACCTCTTCCCAGTCTTCCTCTTCCTCTTCCTCCTGCCTGGAATGTGAACCTGAGGGCTGGTGGAAAGCAACCATTTCGGAGCCCAAGGTGATGCCAGACTGAAGGAGCTGTGGTTGCGGGTACCTGAAACAAACACCTCTAGACAAAGCCCACTTTTTATTTCGAGCCCATGCTATCTGGAGTTTTACAGTGGATGCATTTGGAGCTCCTGTGATCAACATCTCCCACAAACACTCCCCAGAAGTCTGACGGATAAATGAGCACACACACAAATGAAGAGCAAGCTGTCGTGGGTTCTGGCCATGCTGAGAGGTGGACTCAGGAAAGGAGAGGCTGGGAGGAGCCCCCAGACAGATAAGCACCCCTGCACCCCACTGTGATCTCACTATGACTAGAAAAGCAGCCAAGGGAATGGCTGAGTGATCTAAACTGACTGACTCACACCCTGAAGATGCCCGTGCCCTTGACTCTCTCTTCCCACGGTTTCTACGGTTCAGGAGTAGACCACATGCTTAGAATCTCCCAGTGAGGGACTGGGGGTGTGGCTCAGTGGTAGAGTGTCTATCAGGCATCCACAAGCCACATAAATAAAACGTGAAAACAAAACAAAACAAAAATATCATCTTGGGAAAGATTTAACTAAAGTGACATGTCAGCAGACAGGAGTGTGTCATCCTGTGAGTGAGTCTCTGTATTCAGTTGCCGGCGTAACGCTATTACATAGCTTCAAACTATACATGAAGCCGGGCGATGGTGGCGCACGCCTTTAATCCCAGCACTCGGGAGGCAGAGGCAGGCGGATCTCTGTGAGGTCGAGGCCAGCCTCGTCTACAAGAGCTAGTTCCAGGACAGGCTCCAAAGCCACAGAGAAACCCTGCCTCGAAAAACCAAAAAAAAAAAAAAAAAAAAAAAAACTATACATGAGAGTTTGCTAACGTCCTCTCCTCAGGCTTATGTTGAAGGCCTGGTGTGCAATCTGAGAAGGGGGAAAGCTTGGGACTGAAAATTTTTTGTTTATGTGTTTTGTTTTTTAATAATTCATACTGTGGTACTGAGGATTTTTTGTTGAAGAGTTCTATGATTCTAAAGTTTTTGCATTTTTATTTATATTTTTATGTGTATAGGGTTTTTGCCTGAGTGTATGTGGCAAATGCATGCAGTGCCTACAGAGGCCAGAAGGTGGAGTCAGATCCTCTGGAAAGGGAGTCACAGGTGAGTGTGAGCAGCCACAGGGATGCTGGGAATCAAACCTGGGTCCTCTGGAAGTATAGCCCGTGTTCTTAACAGCTGAGCATCTCTTTAGCCTCCAACTTGTTTTTCTACCTAAATTCTGGAGTTTTAATTTAATTTAATTCATTATTAATGGAGTGCATGTGTGTGTGCGCATGTGTGTGAGTGCATACATGTGTGTGCTAACGTGTACAGGTGTGTACAGGTGAGTGTGCATGCGGAGGTCTGTGGTGCTCCCCAGGAGCTGTCCACCTTTGTTTTATTTTGTTTTGTCTTGAGACTTGGTCTCACTTGCAAATTCGACTCTGCTGACCAGACCCTGATCCCCAAGGTTGCCTGGCTGCCCCTAGTGGTGGGATTACAAGTGTGCACCATTTGTGCCCAGGAATTTACACAGCTGTTGGGGATGGAATGCTGGCCACAAGGCAACCACTTTACTGACTGCATCCTCTCCCCAGCCCCTATTAGTATACATTAATTATGCATGCTAATGAGCTTCATTATGACATGTTCATACACGCATATAATGTAGTTGATTATATTTGCCTCCCATTAGAGAATTCTGTCCTTAAGAAGGTTCTGGAAGATGGCGTGCCCACTTTTAAATTTTAAACACCTAGGGGCGCCCACCGGTGATGTCCTTTGTGTGGCCTGTGAGGTTCTGGCTAGGCACTGTGAGGTTCTGGCTAGGCACTGTGAGGTTCTGGCTAGGCACTGTGAGGTTCTGGCTAGGCACTGTGAGGTTCTGGATAGGCACTGTGAGGTTCTGGATAGGCACTGTGAGGTTCTGGATAGGCACTGTGAGGTTCTGGCTAGGCACTGTGAGGTTCTGGATAGGCACTGTGAGGTTCTGGATAGGCACTGTGAGGTTCTGTCTAGGCACTGTGAGGTTCTGGATAGGCACTGTGAGGTTCTGGCTAGGCACTGTGAGGTTCTGGACAGGCACTGTGAGGCTCTGGATAGGCACTGTGAGGTTCTGGATAGGCACTGTGAGGTTCTGGATAGGCACTGTGAGGTTCTGGATAGGC
>NC_022015.1:38093286-38093811 GCF_000317375.1 Microtus ochrogaster
TGAGGTTGAAAGGAGAGGGCACGGGACATGGGAGGGCCTGGTGAGCACTGTGACAGCTTCAGGTGGGACTTCAAAGGCAGCACCACTTTCCTGTGAAAACCCACCGGGCACAGTTGCCTCACACAGTGAGGGTTCACTCGCCTCCCTGCCAGCAGGGAGCCCTGAGAGCTGAGCTGCCCTCCCTGGGAACTGCAGAGATGGCCAGATGCAGGCCTCCTCCTGGCAGTCTGGGATTCCACCTGCATCCTGAGGTGACTCACCCAGCTCAGCCTGGAGGAAAGAGCTGCTGATAACCAGGCCACTGCCCACGGTGGGGGTTGAGGGACCAGGTGACTCATCACTAGCCCTGGTCCACTGTATCTGTTTCCTGGCCCTGCGTCAGACAGGCCCACAGCACTGTCAGACCAGATGGGCCCATCTGACTTTCGGGATGTGAGGTCTCTGGAGGGCCGATAGGCTGTGGAGGACAGCTCACTTCTGCCTGAGCTCTGTGGAAGACTCTTCTGCGGTCTTGCTTTGGTCTCC
>NC_022015.1:38094066-38101303 GCF_000317375.1 Microtus ochrogaster
TGTCACCAGCCCTCATTCAGAGTGTGGCCTCCATTTCCTTGAGTCCCAATGTCTGTTCTGCCACTGCCATCCAAAAATGCCAGCTGCCAGACTCTAAGGGCAGCTTCCAGTGGCTGCTTTTATTTTGGCACCTACTTCATTTTCTCCCAGTGGGGTCTCTGGGGTTCCCACCTTGTCTCTTGGTGTCCCTGCATGTCCAGAACCTCAAGGCCTGAGTCACAGCTTCCTATGGGGACAGCAGCATCTGCCTCCTCCCAGCGGGGCTTCGTGAATAGACACTCAGACTAGAGTCACAGCGGGCCCCGTGGGTCTGTGTGACTGGGAAAGAGACCTCTACTGAGGCAGTCCCTGTGTTCATCTGCCCAGTCCTTCTCAGGGACCGCGTCTGCTCACACTCCCCAGCTCCATGCCCTGACCCTCCTCCTGTCTGCAAACATGCCTGGTCCATAGATGGCCATGCCAGTTTCCTAGGGCGGAGGGCGCTATGGGATGTGGAGTTTCCAGGGTCAGATCCAAGGCAATCTGGGACACTCTTGGGTACCCTTCTCCATCCAGGTCTACACCAGCCGCTCACACCTCCCCTCAGCTTGGGAAATGTGCCTTACCAAGTCTCTCTCACAGGCCGCTCGTCCCCACCCTGAGCACCCCAAGTCTCTCTTTCTCAGTCCTTCCTGTTACACAGCACACTGTTCATCTCCCTCCCCACTCCCTGAATGGCTCAGGCACGGCCAGGCATCTACAAGCAGAAAATGTGTCGCTAAACTAGAAATTCAGATAAACAATTTAAAATTTTTTCTTAATTTTTAATTTTTGAAGATGTATTTATTTTCTTTTTATGTGCAATGTGTTCTGCTTGTTTTACATGTTTGCAGTGTCCATGGAGGCCAGAAAAGGGCATGGGGTCCCCTGGAACTGAAGTCACAAACAGTAGGGAGCCACCATGTGGGTAATGGGAATTGAATTCAGGTCCTCTGCAGGAGCGGCCATCTCTCCAGCCCCTAAAAATCAACTTATTCAAGTTCACAAAACACCCTTGTGAGGGTCGGAGGACAGTTTTCAAGAGTTGGTTCTCTCCTCCCACCCAAGAATTGAACTCAGGTCACCAGAGTTGGCAGCAAATGCCTTTCCCTGCTGGGATCTCACCAGCTCAGCAAATGAGGATTTTTGAGCATATATCCCATGCAACACTCGGGACATATGGTCCGAAAGAGGAAGTTCTGGTGATCTGAGTCTACATGGAACCGGATACCCTACATTTCTGCCTGTTCCCAGGGGAACTCAAAGTTGAACTCTGGGACTCGGGTTAAGAGCACTGACTGCTCTTGCAGAAGACCCAAGTTCAATTCCCAGCACCCACACCGCTGTCTGTGACTCCAGCTCCAGAGGATTCGACGCTCTCTTCTGGCCTCTATGACCACTGTGCACGTGGGCCACAGATGTAAGGGTAGGCAAAGCACCCATACATGTAAACAAATAAATTAGTTTATTAAGAATAAAAACCCTCAGCTCTCAAGCCAGGTGGATGGCCCAGGCATGGTGCTGTGCCCTGATTTTTTGTTTTGTTTTGTTTTTCAAGTCAGGCTTTCTCTTTGTTACCCTGGCTGTCCTAGAACTCACTCTCTAGACTAGACCAGACTAGCCTCAAACTCACAGAGATCTGCCTGTCTCTGCCTCCTGAGTACTGGGATTAAAAGTGTGTGCCATCACCACCTGGCACCTTTGATACTTTTGTTTTGTTTTGTTTTTTGAGACAGGGTTTCTCTGTATAACAGTCCTAGCTGTCCTGGAACTCACACTGTAGACCAGGCTGGCCTCGAACTCATAGAGATCCGCCTGCTTCTGCCTCCCAAGTGCTGGAATTTTTAATTCCATCACCAGCCCGCTCACCTTTGATACTTTTAAAGAGGAGGAAATAAACGGAATTCTATGAGTTTAAGGCCAGTCTGATTTACATGACAAGTCTGATGCCAGTCAGGGCTGCTTAATAAGACCCTAAGAAAAGGCAAACCAAGCAGCTGATGAACATAGCCAACTAAGCCACGAGCACACGTTAGTAGGAGCCACAGAAAATGGCAGGTCCTGTTGCGATCCTTTAAAAAAAATAAATCTGGTAGAAAAGAATGGATATAAGCATTGATTAAGAGCAAATCAAGTCAATGGGCTCTTGGTGCTTAGGGACTCACCCCTGTGATGTACAAACAACCGCATGCATTGTGACCTGGGTGGGGGAATTAAATTCCCAACCCTGTTATTCTATTTGAAGAGTCCAACTGAACTCAACAAGGAAAGGACATGGCCAATTACTGTCCCCAGGGGCAGCTTTTTCCGGGGAGTCCAGCTGTCCTGCAAGCTGCCCGGATGGCAGCCCCTGCCTGACAGCTGGTCTTGGCCTGCACCATTGCCAGGGAAACTCTGGTGGATGTGGGCAGGAGAGTGCGGAGGGGGTGTCTCAGGAAATGACGCTCAGGAACAGCTGTCAAACCAGCCCAGATACCCAGGGCCGCTGTCCCGGTCCCCGCTCAGCACCCAGGAGGGAACCAGGCAAAGTTCTCCTCACAGAATCCCACTGTTTAGTGAAACTGATTGTCCCCAGACTGTGTGGCAAGCGCTGGGAGCCCATATCTGCCACCCAATGCCGCACCGTCAGGGGTCACTTTAGCTTTTGAGTCAAATAGTTTGTGTGATTTGGTGCTGGCTGGAGACACGGAACACCACAAGGACAGTCTTCAGGGCCAGCTTTTTCATTCTCCTCCTTGTGGTTGCTTGGGCTTCCTCACAGTATGGCCGCTAAGTACCAAGTCAGAGGAAGCCAGGCCTGATGACGGCATCGCTTCTCTTCTGCTGTGTTGGGCGAAGCAGCCGTAGGCTCAGCCTGGGTGTTGGTGTGTGCGGTGAGGCCTTTTCTCACGGCAACACTTTAGGTCCCTTTTAGCTTCTGAAACACATAGCTGACCCCACCCTTATTTTGCCTGGGGACCTCAGGAGCTGTTCTCCGCATTGATCAGGTTCACACGTTTTTTCCAGCATTCAAGGCTCTCCCATTCGAATCAGAACCCATCTTCCTACCCCTCTAGATGCTTTGATCTTCTCACCCCTCAACCCTTGGTCTGCACCCTGAGAAACATCTGTCTTTCTCACCATGGGACTGGAACTAATGCCATCATATTGACTGGATCACTTTCTTTAAACCAGTCACATGACCAAGAGAACGGTAGATACTGTCAGGGCCAGAGCTGGAATCCGGACTGAGCGCCACAGGGGGTGCTTCCAAGCTGCTCGCCCTGGCTTACACACGTCTAGGAAGGAAGTGAAGATGAGTGGAGAGATGGGCTGGGGGACCAGAGCCTTCGGCTCCGTGCTCTGTGAAGCCATGGAACAGCAAGAGGGCCCGTGGATGTGGTGCATACCTGGGTACCCAGCGGCCTACAGAGACAGGCTGGCTGGTGCCTCAGGGATAAAGTCCAGCATCGCCAGTGCCCACAGGTGCATAATGGTGAGCGGCATCTGGTCTGACTCGGAGAATGGGGTGTGTATTTCAGGGCCCGACAGCCGGAGCAAGGCTGGAGCCTCAGTGGTGCTCCCAGCCCTAATGAGGTGTTCCTACAAAGATGAAAGGCCAGCCTGGGCCGTGCAGCCTGCCAGACTCCAGGAGAGTGGCTTTCATGTCCCGTCCTCTTTAATCTGGGGAGCAGCTCACAATGGGCCTAAGTGACAGGCTGGGTCTGTCTCTCAGGCTCCATCTGCCCTGCATGGCCTCGGTCCCTCCTGTGCTTCTTCTGAGGAGGGGGTTGTAGATATTCCTCATCCACCCTTGGGTGACTCATACCCTTTCCTCGCTGCTTTCTCCCTGGTTCTTTAGAACCTTCAAGACCGGGCAACTGCCCTTAACTGCCCTTAGTCCATGGAGCCTCAGAAGGAAGGTCATGTGCCAGCAAGGACACTTAGGGGCCTTCACACCCCCTGAACACATTGTAGGGGTCACACTACCTACCTTTAGTTGTATTTCAGACTAGAAAGTGGGGCCCAGGGAGACACCAGCCATCTCAAAGCCACACCCTGTACAGAGAATAGTCTTGGCCCCATTGGGGAAAGGTTAACTTGAGACTCAAGGACAGGAGGAAGACCTGGGTTAGGCTGAGATCCCGCCCTGGCCTCATAGTGTGGATCAAAGGGAAGCTGCGCTGGGGGAAGGCCTGGGGGCTGGCATTTTCGGAAGGAACCCTGGGTTTCTGCACAGGAGAGACTTGATTCCAGATGAGAAGCAGACTTGGGCTAGTTTAGCTGAGTGAACACAGACAACTCCAGAAGATGCCACCCACATGTATACGTGATGTGTGTGAGGTCTTGGGGGCACAGTCCCTAGGCCCAGCTATTGCTCTCTCTGGAAGAGAGCAGTCCGTGGGCTGAAGCCCTCGACACTCACAAACCCCTGAATCCAGAATGTCTTCATAGTCCCGTGCACTGGGCACTTGTTCCTCAGCTGCTACTGCCACTTTGGAAGGTTCTAGGAACTCTGAGAGGTGGGTTCCAGGTGGGAGGAGCCAGACCAGCAGGGGCAGGCTTTTAGGGGACACCTGGCCCTGGTTCTGGCTTCGATTTCTGCTCCATGGTCCACCCACGCCCTGTTGCCTCCCTGCTGTGCTGGACTGAACCCTTTGGACCCCTGAGGCAAACAAGCCCTTCTTCCCTCCAGGTGTGTATGCCGGCATTTGTCACGTCTCACTGCCGTGATGAGTATTTAGATTCCACTCCTGTCACCTTCAGTAGTTTATAGGGTCCCTACCCATGCGGGCCTACAGGGAAACTGGCTCTAAGGCAGGTCCCCAAAGTCACAGATCCAAGTCCACCCTGAATAAAGTCCCTTGAGACAGGGACCTTAAGAATGTCTCACACGACTGTGTGCCTGGTGCCCACAGAGGCTAGAAGGGGACATCAGAACTCCTGGAACTGGAGTCACAGATGGGTGGAAGCTACCATGTTGGTGTGGGAACTTTTCTGTGAGAACAGCCTCTGAACCATCTCTCCCGCCCACAGTCTTTTGTTCCTTTGGACCCATCGTCTTCCAAATGGGTGAGCTTCGTGTCCTCCGGAGCTGAGAGACTTTCTGTCAATTGATGAGTGGCCGCACTCCACCTCAGCCCATCACAAGACAAGCTGCAGATCACAGACCGGCACTTAAACTCTTAGCTGTGACAAGGGGAGAATTAAATAGCATTTAGAGCCCCTCTAAGAGCAGCACTGGAGTCAGCTGCTGGCATTTTGGGCCTATTAACCAAGAAGAGATTTTGAATTACCTCCAGAAATCCCCTTTCTCAAGCCACGGTGTTCTTTAAAAACAGAGTAGGATGCCCCAGCGAAGCAGGAGGAAGAGAGCTGGGTACCAGCTGTGGGGGCCCGTGGGCTGTGGGAAGCCTGGAGCTTCTGTCCCGCAGGTCAGGAGGCCCCACAGGCTGGGCTGGCTGAAGTAGAGAAGGCCACCTTGGTCACTGGTGAAGGGCAGGCTGTCAAAGGGCACAATGTGGCCCACCTGCTCATAGTAGGTGTCCATGAAGAGCACAGGAGGTCAAGTCCATAGAGTCCAGGAGGGTGGGCTCTGTCTGCTCACGGGCAGGCAGCAATTGCTCATAGACAGATGTGTAACTGGCTCAGCAGGACCTGGTGGGCAGTGCTGGCCTCAAGAGCCACAGTCTGTTAACAGCTGCAGAGGCCGGTCTGTCTCCAGGGAGGAAAGACTGAGTTGTCTAAGGAAGTGTATTTCCAGAGCAGAAGAGATGGCTCAGTGGGTAAAGGTGCCTGGCACCAAACCTGACGACGGGCGTTCGATCACCCAGAGCCACATGGTGGAAGGAGAGAATCAGCTCTGATCTCCACATATGTGCCATGGCATGTGTGTACACATACACAGTACACACATATGCCTACCCATGCCATTGCTCTCACACACGTGTTATGTGTCTGTGCACACTCAATATCAGCAGACACGCGCCTGCACGCGCATCCCGTTCTTAGACCACACACATCACGATCGTGTGCACTTGGTCGTTTGGCCCAGTGATGTGAGGGTTGCCAGTTGGAAAACTGCAGTTCCACAGGGGTGTGCTGTGCTGTGCTGCATGCCCCTGACCCCTTCCTGTGCGCCAGAGTGCTGTGCTGGACACCTCCCTGCATGCCAGGGTGCTGAGGGCTCAGCCTCCCTGAAACCACTGCTGATGCCCATCTGCTGCGGGACCTGCCTCTTCCCCCTCATTCCCCGGGCCCAGCCGCTCAGGTAAGCTCTATCCCAGCTGAACTTCAGAGGGAATTAAGGACAACTCTGGTGATTGACAGCAGGGCCGTGTGTGTGAGCTGCAGGCTGAAGGATGCTACAGGCTGGGGACTGAGTGCCACGGGGTCCCCTGGACAGAGGGATGGGTTCAGTTTTCTCTGGTCTCTGTTTCTGCTGTTGGACGTGGGGGTGAGAATTAGGGAAACCTCAGTTGTGTGAGCGGCCAGGTCACTCCAGGCTAAATGCCTGTTGTAGTTGGAGGTGACTTGGGAATTAATTTATGCATGGCACTTAGCAGTGAACTGGTGTTCTCGCTCTCTCCATTGTTTTTTTGTTTTTTTTTAATTTTTAAAATTATATTCATTTTCTTATTTTAAATATTTTTTAACTTTGTAATTGGCTTTACATTTATTTATTTTATTTTATGTGTTCTGCCTGAATGTATGTATAGCTGTGCCCTGGGTGCAATGCCTCAGAGGTCAGCAGAGGGCGTCAGATCCCCTGGAACTGGAGTTACAGATGGTTGTGAACTGCAGCGCAGGTGCTGGGAATTGAACCGGGATCTTTGGAAGAGCAGCCAGTGCTCTTAGCCACTCACTCCCCTCTCTAGACCATTTATTTATTTGTGCGTGCTTGTGCTCCTTGTGGGAGTTGGTTCTCCTTGCAGCATGTGGGCTTGGGATGGAAATCAGGTCATCACGCTTGGTGCAAGTGTTCCTTCCCGCCCACTGAGGATCTTAGGATGTACCGCCATAAGGAAACAGAGAGTGACCTCACACCTCAGCTCTGTGGGCACCGGGACAGCCCAGAGCAGATAATAGGGACAGATCAACCCCACACCACGGCCATGACAGTGACCTAGAAATAGACGCGACTCTGAGGAGCTGGGGAACACCATCGGAGGGTCACAGTGTCCTCCTGGTTCTCCTGACAACTGTGGGACAGCTCATGGAACCATCAAAGCCCATTCCA
>NC_022015.1:38101403-38110639 GCF_000317375.1 Microtus ochrogaster
AGCCTCGCCAGCCACATCAGTGTCACAGAGATTTTGGAAACCGAGCTTTGTAATTTGTAAAAAGATTTCTTTTGTCAAACTGCTTCTGGGAGGATTTGTAAAGAATCAAATTTTTAGTATGAATATCACCACTAACCCCCTGGTCAGAGTTTCCAGTAGCTCAGGCTAGCCTCCAACTTGCTCTGTAGCTAAGGATGGCCCTCAGAGGAAAGGAACTTTAGAAACAATAAGTTTCTAAACACAGGTCATTTGTTTTTTTGAACTGAACAAATTTGGTTCCTCCAACAAGGCAAGTCTTTCTTCTTTTCTTCTCACCCTCCCATAGTGTTTTCTTTAAAACAAAAATAAAAACAGTGGTCCCTCAAGACATCACCCACTGCCCCACTGCTAAACCTGATGACCTGAATTCAATCCTCATAACCCACATGGTAAAAGGAGAGAATTGGTTCCCACACATGTGCCATGGCATGTGTCTGTATTTTCTCCAAATAAATAATTAAATTTTGTATTGGAAGAAAAGACAGGTCAGTTAACTCTAAGAATCACAAGAAGAAAACAGCAAATCCACGATTGTCCAATTAAAGCAAGCCGTATTTTGGGGCACACCTGGGACTGGCCGGCTGGCTGTCTCATCCTAAGCTGGGATTGGAGAGAGCAGTCCCTGACAGCCTTTGAAGCCCTTTTTACAGGAGAGATAAGGAGTTCCAGGGTAAGAGTCAGCTGCTCCACCGTTAGACATAATGACGGGAAGGAACACACATCGTGTGAATGGGGTCGCAAGCTTAACGTGCATCAAGAAACATTTTGCAGTTTACATCAGACCTAAGAACAGGAACTGGATTATAACAGTTATATAAGAGAGCAGTAGGCGAGGACTGCAGTCCGGAGGTGAGAGCTCACCTGAGGTCCTCTGGCAGAGGACTGTAACACTCTCCTCTGACCACTGAGAACCCCCTGAACACACGTGTAAGAGCTTCCACACGCACCCCAAACACACACATACCCAAACACACACCACACACACTACCCCAAACAGACACACACACATACCAAATACACCACACATACACCAAACACACACCACACACACTACCCCGAACACATACACACACATATCCCAAACACACCACACACACATACCCCAAACACACACCACACACACTACCCCAAACACACACCACACACACTACCCCAAACAGACACACACACATACCAAATACACCACACATACACCAAACACACACCACACACACTACCCCAAACACACATCACACACACTAAACACACACCACACACACACACATCCCAGACACATCACACACACACTCCAAACACACCATATACACACATACCCCAAACACACATCACACACACTCATACCAAACACACCAAACACACACAAATATATGTAAATGAAAATAAAATAAATCTAAAATCTAAGGGTCTTTGATAGACCCCAGGTGAGGAAGACAAAATTGAGAGGGGCCTGGACACTGGGTAGAAGTGGGGTGCTCAGCTTCACAGCAGGACCCAAGCTGAGGATAGCAGTGCCCACCTACTGACCATTCTGGAAACCGAATTTGCTCTAATAAGGAAGCGTGTTTTGATTCTGTGGTGTTTATAGCTAACCAAGTCTCAGGAGATTTTAAATAAAGATCATTTCCTCACCAGCAATGAGTTAGGACTCAGGCTTCCATTCAAGCCAGACTGCTCCGCATTCTCTCTAAAACAGTGCACACAGCCCGGGGTGCCACCGCAGGCCCCTCTGAACAGCCCGGGGTGCCTCCGCAGGCCCCTCTGAACAGCCCGGGGTGCCTCCGCAGACCCCTCTGAACAGCCCGGGGTGCTACCGCAGGCCCCTCTGAACAGCCCAGGGTGCCTCCACAGGCCCCTCTGAACAGCCCAGGGTGCCTCCACAGGCCCCTCTGAACAGCATGGGGTACCACTGCAGGCCCCTACCCAGTACTTGACCAGGGAGGCAAGAGGTTTGTGAATTCAAAGCTAGCCGAGCCTACCTTTGAGACATCATATCAAACTTTTTATTTTTTCGAGATTTATTTTGTTTTATTTTGTGGGTATTGGCTTTTTGCCTGCATGTATGTCTGTGCACCGCGTGCATGGCTGGTACCCTCGGAAGCCAGAAGGGCAACAGGGGGACTTAAGACTGGAATTACAGACAGTTGTGAGCTGCCATGTGGGTGCTGGGAATTGAACCCTGGTCCTCTGGAAGAACAGCTAATGTTCTTACCTACTGAGCTATCTCTCCAGTCCCCCTGCCCATCTCAAACTTAATTAAGTAAAATAAAAACAGAGTTAGGTGTTGTGGTGCCTGATTGTGACCCCAACACTCAGGAGGCTTGCCAGTTCAGGGCCAGCCCAAACTACATATAAAGACCCCATGTCAAGAAAGGGGGTTGGAAGGAGATGGCTCGGTGGGTAAGAGTGTTTGTTGTGCTGTCATGAGGACCTAAGTTCAAATCCTCAACAATCACAGAAAAAGCTTGTCATGGGAACTGGAGGGGTGGCTCCGTGGGTAGGAACACTTGTTCTTGCAGAGCCCGGGTTCAATTCCCAGCTGCCACAAGGTGGCTCACAGCCATTTCTAACTCCAATCCAAGGGATCTGATGCCCTCTTCTGACATCCAGGGGCACCAGGCATGCATGTGCACATATATGCATGCAGGCAAAACATCCATGCACATTTAACAAAGAAAGCCGGACAGAGCTGTATTCAGGCCTTTAACCCCAGTAGCATGGGGATTGGAGGAGGAGGATTGTTGGGGCTTGCTGCCTGCTAGCCAAGTTCAGCGAGACCTTGACTCAAAGGAACAGGTGGAGAGTGGTGGAGCAGAACACACAGACAAGACGCATGTGCATGCACACACACACATCTGTGTGCTGGCTCACTCTGGTAATCCTTTTCTTCTCTTTTTCCTCCTTTTTTTTTTTTTTTGAGATAAGGTTTTTCTGTGGCTTTGGAGCCTGTCCTCAAACACACTCTGTAAACCAGGCTGGCCTCGAACTCACAGAGACCCGCCTGCCTCTGCTTCCCGAGTGCTGGAATTAAAGATGTGCGCCACCACCACCCAGCCCACTCTGGTGAGCTTAACAATGAGGAAGTAGAGACCAAAGGATCAGGAGTTTAAAGCCAGCCTCAGCTACACAGGGAGTCCCAGCCTTAGTTACATGAGATCTTGTCTCAAAATATAAAATTAATATTAAAGGGAAATAAGGCAAAATTGGCTCACAGTGTAAGGAAGGTCCCTCACGCCATCACAGACAGCAGAACAGCAGCGAAATTTGCACGTTTGGACTTGGCTGGTGTGTGTGTGCCTGAGTGCGTGGTTCTGTGTGTAAGGCAGCAGTCTGTGCGTGCTCCTGCGTACCTGTGAGAGCCCCTGTAACGTCACTCTGTGCACAGTGTGTGTGGACTGTGGTGGTTGTGTGCACCTGGTGGGTGGCTCCAATGACCCTGACCTCATGTCACTCCCTCTGCTCCCTGCCATCCTTTCGGTAAGGACCCTGGGTGGTGGCACCCTGCTCACTGTCCCAGCTAGGGCACTTGTCTCCCTGCACAGTGTCCTGGCCCTTGCCTCCGACTCCATCCATGCCCCGTCCTCCTCTCCTGTCTCAGCCACGCTGACAGCTGGGTGACCCCAGTCGCTGTACAGACAGTGCCTGCAAATCAGATTTGATTTATTAGGTTATTGCTGCCCTTTACCAAGCGCGTCACTGTGCCTGGCAGCCTTCTTGATTGAATGACCCACCAGAAATGAGCTTTTCTTAAAGTAGAAGTCCTCCAGCCCCCGGGGAAGGAACAGCGTGGGCTCCAGAGCGTGCACCCTGTTCTGCTCAACAAAGAATGCTGCCCTTCCCACGGGCCACACTGCCCACTTGGTCATGCGTGGTGGGTGAGACAAGGTAGGTCCCTTGGGCTCAGGACACAACACAGAAGAGTCGAGGCCTCCCTGGGAGTGGCCCCCACGGCCCTGGCTCCTCTTGGGCAGTTTCCACTTTCCCTGTCAGAGAGCTGGGTCTCTGGAGAACTGAGCCAAGGAGCTAAGCCTGCCAGTAGCTGGGAGTGGGTCCTAACTGGGAGGGCTACTGAGGATCTGTGAACAGCCTGCAGGGATCCAGAGGCACTTGGAGGAGAGCCATTCAGGTGTTTGGGGGCTCCAGGCTCTGAGATGGCCCTGGTCACGACTTGCAGAGCCTTGCCCCATCAAGCCAGCCCAAGGAAGGGGTTGTGGAGGTTTGAATGAGAATAGCCCCTGCCTTAGTCTCTGTTCTACTGCTGTGAAGAGACACCATGGCCATAGCAACCCTTATTATTTTTTTAACATTTAACTGGGGGCTTGCTTAGAGATTTTATAGGTTAGGCCATCATCCAGGCAGGGAGCATGGTGTCAAGAAGGCAAGTGTGATGCTGGAGACGCAGCTGAGAGAGAGACAGCCTGATATGCCGAGAGAGAGACAGAGACAGAGAGAGAGACAGAGAGACAGAGAGAGACAGAGAGAGAGAGAGCTACAGCCTGATATGCCGAGAGACAGAGAGAGAGACAGAGACAGAGACAGAGAGCTACAGCCTGATATGCCGAGAGAGAGACAGAGAGAGACAGAGACAGAGACAGACAGAGACAGAGAGAGACAGAGAGAGACAGAGACAGACAGAGACAGAGAGAGACAGAGAGAGAGAGAGCGCACCTTGGTCTCACAGGGATTTTTGAAACCTCAAATCCCACCCCCAGTTACACACATCCTCCAACAAGGTCACATGTCCTAATCCTTCTAATCCATTCAAATGGTTCCACTCCCTGGTGACTAAGCATTCAAGTATCTGAGTCTATGAGGCCATTTTTATTCAAACCACCATATTCAAAACAGCCCCTGTAGGTTCATATGCTTGAACACTTGCTCCCCGGTTGGTGGAACTTCTGGAAGAAGATCAGGAGGTGTGGCCTTGTTGGAGTAGATGTGTCACTGGGAGTGGTGTTGAGAGCCATTCCCAGGTGTGCTCTCTGCTTTCCACTTGGATCCAGATGTGCGTGCTCAGCTGCTCCTGGGCCGTGGCTTTGCTCTGCCGTCAGGACTCTAACCTCTGAGACCGTGAGCCCCATTATGTGCTGTCTTTTCTGAGTTGCTTTGTCACGCATTGGAAAGGGAGCTAGGGCGGAAGTTGGTGCGGGGAGTTGCTGTGACAGGCCTGACCACAGTGTTGTCTGGAGGACTGTGGAGCCGCGGAGACTTAGGACTAAGGAAGTGGTTGAATGCTGTTTGTGGGGCTCAATGGGACACCCTTGTGGGAACTTGGGAGACAGCAGGGCCCAGAGCAGTGTGGACCCTTGAGGCCCAGCTAACGTGTCAGCCGGGAACAGTATTAGAAAGTGGACTAGAGCCCATACTCAGGACATTTTGGCAAAGAATAGGTCTAGCCTCTGCCCTTGTCCTAAGAATCTGCCCGAGGCTAAATTGAAAAGAAATTGGACTAATTTCTTTGTCAGAGGAGATTTCAAGACAGCCTGATATGGACTCTGTCATGTAGTTATTAGTGGTCGCTCTCATGTGGTCTACAGTGGAAAAGAGCAGGTGGGGAGGGGGAGATGCAGACGTCCGGGTGGGAGAGAAAGAGCACGGGGAATAGTAATGATGGAGCCAAGGCCGTGCTGAGAGGGCAGGGCGAGGAGAGGCCTGGGCTGCCCCGGGATGGGGCGGGGCTCAGAGCAAGACTTCTCACACGTACTCTTACACAGGCGTGCACGCGCATGTGCGCGCGCACACACTCACACACACACACACACACACAGAGCTAAGCTTCTAACTTGTGGAAAAGAAACCTAAGAAATTTTCTGCTCCTAAAAAAGCCACAGGGCTATCTGCTTGGTTCTTCCAAGTTTCACTGCCAAATCGGGTTGAACCCTGGCAACCTTAAAAAACAAAAACAAAACAAAACCACAATAGAGTTCAGAAGGCTATCAGCAGGCCTGCTCCTTCTCCTGCAGGTAGAAGTCCCACCCAGATGCAGCATTCCCAGCCTGCAGGTATGCTGGAAACTCATGGTTGTCACAGCTGGTAACCAGCATTACTAGAGGAGGGTAGACCATCGCTGCCCCCTGCCCTCTAAACTCATCTGCACATGTCAATCATGCAACCGCCAAGAGCTTCCTGCAGGGGCCTGGGACATGCAGGCTCTAGAGGAGTGAGGGTAGACAGGCCTCAGTGTGGGGTCTTCTGGGGCTTGCAGCTAGCTCGTCTCTGTATTTTTCTTCTAAAAACTGTGACTCCCCACAGCCAAAGGGTGAAAGGCAATCAGCGTCCTCTGGTCCAGCCTACAGAGCCTTCTGAGACCCCATAGGGACATCCTTCTAACCCCACCCTAGGCCTCTGAGCATCCTGTTTCCTCTCTGGGATACCCTTCCAGAGGCCAGTCTTTGGCCTGGTGGCCCCAACGCATTAGTTTAGTCTGCAACAAAAATGCCAGAAACTAAGTAGCGTAGGGCTACTTACTACTGAAGGCTGAAGTCAAAGTGAGACCTGGCTTTATTCTGAGTCTGCTTCTCCTAGCCTCTCTCTGCATGCTCACTGGCCTGGCCTCTTCTCTGTGGGAGTTGAGGAGAAGGGAGATGACAGCTGTGGCGTCATCTCTCAGAAGGGTACTCTTCCTGACAACCCAGGGCCCCACCCTCAAGGCCTCAACTAGCCCAAGGCCTCACCTCTAACATCAGCACTGAGGCTCAGGGCAATGCCCCCTGACGCCCTCCCTGCTCTGACCCCCATCTCCCAGCCTGAGCTCAGCCACTCTTATGCAATCCACGTGGGCTCTATGCTGGGTGTCAGTCTCCTGAAACCATTCTGGGGCCACATGTGGGCCTGCTGGAGGGCAGGTCAGAGCTCACAGCCTCATCAGGAGGCCAACTGGCAGCCCCAGATCTTCCGAGAAAAGGGGTGAAGGGAGAAGCCAGGGATGTGCCCACCCCACGCCTCTCCTGTCTGCAGAGAACAGACTCACCGCTCGCTCTCCAACAAAGGACAGAACCGTCCTCGCAGCGGCCCATAATGGTCTGATTTGTGCTGAAATTATCGGTAATTTGGGCCATTAGGACTGAGTGGTGGCTGGGTTGCTGAACACCGAAGACCAGACTGCGACGTGCCAGGTGCTGTGGCTGCTGTCATATTTGGACTTTTGCTTTTGTTTCTTCCTATATACTATCTCTGCAATGTGAGCCTCCTCCGCCATAGCCCCACACTCTGTTTTTGTGACTCTGGGAGTTCCAGGGCAGGGCTGGTGGTCGCGCTGAAAGGTGAGACCTGACAGAGACCAGGACAGGACCCCGGTGCCCAGGGGAAGGCTCTGCTCGTTTCATTTGCATTTTTATGTCTTTATTCCCCTCTCCGCGGATAATTTTAATAATGGAAAGCGTTCCAGGCAAGTGGAGATTTATATTTAAATTCGCGCTGGCGTCACCTAACAAGATTTGAGCCTCACTTGCAACTATTAAAAACACATTTCAATACCATTTTCCAGAATTATAAACTTGAGCTGAGAAAATTCCAGAGACCTGGCCCTCCCGAGAGTCAGCCAGACTGCCAAGGGAAGTGGCATGGCCCGTGCCTCTATTTCATACACACAAAGGGTTCAGGGTATGGTGGGGCCACGGAACCAGCCCGCATGAGCCCTGTATAGCTGCCTCCTGACCTGGCTTCAGATTCTCACCTTGTCTGCTGGGGGCCACGCGGGAAGCAGCCATCGGATACCTTTTTTCGGCAGCGTGTTGCAGGCCATGTAGTTACTGTCACAACTTCTGTCTCCCACCAGCGTGTACACAGCCACAGACAGCACAGGCTTGCACAAGTAAGGCGTGTGCCAATAAGACTTATCACAAGTAAGGCGTGTGCCAATAAGACTTATCACAAGTAAGGCGTGTGCCAATAAGACTTGTTGAAGAAAGGCAACCTGCAGGCCTGAGTTGGCTCACGACAGTTCCTGTCCTGCAGACTCCCCCTCTTCACTGCTTTGGCTCTTCAGCATGCCCCTGGGTCCTGACTTGGTTTCTCCTTGTGCTGTGCCCTGCCTTGCCTTCTCTGCTTAGGCAGCTCCCTCTCTCTCTCTCTGTCTCCCCCACTCCTACTGTCCTTACTCTTACCCACCCACATGCCCACACCCTCTTGCCTCTGACTTTTCTAATCCCCCCCCACCCCCGCACACAGCTGCCACAGCCCGGTGCCTGCTCAGGCCCAGCAGCTGGGGCTAGCAGGGGTGCCAAGCCCCCTTATTCCACAGTCCCCTGGCCTGCTCCTGGGATCCAGCCTTTCTCTGGGGAGGGTTTCCATGGTAACACCCATTATTCTTGGCATAGTGTGGTTTGGGGTCAGGTCTTCTGATGGGTACTAAGGGGTTCGAACGTTCAGCCTTTTGAAGAATAGCAAACAGTGTCTGGGCCCAGCCCTGTATGTTGCCAGCTGTGGCCGCCTCTCTGCAGCCTAAGCCCAGTCCTTTAGCCTGCTGGCTCTAGATCCTGCCAGCTTTGAAGCCTGAGGAAGAGAGCAGGGGGACCCAGATGGGAGGTGAGGCCCTATGATGAGCCCACCCACTGGGCGGTTTAAGGGGGAGCTGGAGTGTTCACACCTCCATTTGGCTGTTCTCAGCGCAGCCAGGGGCGTATTTCAGCTCACAGCTCTTTAGCAATACCGCCCCCACTGGCCATGCTGGCAACACCAATGGATGAGGTGGCATAAGACAGCAGACTCTTATTCTCTCAGAAGTCCCAAATGTCCGGGTGTCAGGTGTAGATTCCCCTGAAGCTGGGCTGGGGGGCTTGTCCTGCCTCCCCCAGCCACTCTGAGGATGCCTGGCCTGGCCTGGAACTCACTCCATAGACCAGACTGACTGGCCTCAAACTCAGAGATCTGCCTGGCTCTCCTCTTGAGTGCTGGAATTAAAGGCATGTGCCATGTGCCACCACCACCTGTCTGCTTATGGCTACTTTTTCTTCCTTCCTTCCTTCCTTCCTTCCTTCCTTCCTTCCTTCCTTCCTTCCTTTTTTTCTTTCTATTTTTCGAGACGTGGTTTCTCTGTGTAAACATCCTAGTGGCCCTGCAACTTGCTTTGTAGGCCAAGCTGGCCTTGAACTGAGAGACCCACCTGCCTCTGCCTCCCGAGTACTGGGATTAAAGGGAATTAAAGGCGTGTGCCACCACCACCTGGATACTTATGGTTACTTTCTTTTTTTTATTTTTTT
>NC_022015.1:38110739-38115921 GCF_000317375.1 Microtus ochrogaster
AAACTCAGAGATCTGCCTGGCTCTCCTCTTGAGTGCTGGAATTAAAGGCATGTGCCATGTGCCACCACCGCCTGTCTGCTTATGGCTACTTTTTCATCTTTCTTCCTTCCTTCCTTTTTTTCTTTCTCTTTTATTTTTCGAGATGTGTGGTTTCTCTGTGTAAACATCCCAGCGGCCCTGCAATTTGCACCAGACCTCATTACGGATGGTTGTGAGCCACCATGTGGTTGCTGGGAATTGAACTCAGAACCTTTGGAAGAGCAGGCAATGCTCTTAACCACTGAGCCATCTCTCCAGCCCTTATGGTTACTTTCTAATCCCTGCCTGTCCTCCCTGTGACTGTCCCTATCACAAAGTCACAAAGGGACTTCCTTCCAGAGAAGAATACCAGCCATTATATTAGGACAGCCTAACCACTCCAACCAAGGGGACCCCCACCTTGACTAACCACCTTCACAAAAACTGTTTCCATACGAGGACCCTGAGGTGGTGAATTCTTCCAGTGTGATTTGATTTGGAGTCACCTAGGAGACACACCTCTGGGCATATCTACAAGTGCATCTCCAGAAGCTCCAGTCGATGAGGGAGGCCCATCTTTACTTTGTCAGACAGGGTCTCTCATTGGGCCTGAAGGTGCCAGAAGTTTAGCTGTTCTCTAGAGTATCAGCTGATGAACTCCAGGGATCCTCCTGCCTCCCTACCCTGCCCATGCTAGGATTACACTCCCACTGTTTTTGCACAGGGTTTGCGGATCCAACCGAGTTTTTTGTGCTTGTGCCAGGCACCCAGGAACTGTACCAACCAAGCCATCTGTTAGCCCCACCCCCTTTTGTCGGTCTAGGGGTTGAACTTGAAATGTCGCACCAGCTAGGCAAGTCCTTCACTACTAAGCTCTGGTGCCAGCCCCTCAGAATCAGAAAGTCTTTCCTTCCGGTCACCTGCTCTCCAGCATGGAACCCACCCTTGCCCAACCCACCACCCTTTTTTTTCTAGTGGGGGCCAAATGAGATGCTGTGCAGGGCCAGCCCCACAGTGGCTGCACCCTTCAGAGGCCGCCCAGGGGAGGCAAACCAGGCAGTTTTCCTTTAAACTGCCCGCAGCATCGCCAGCCCTGGGAGTCTTTGGGCCATCCGGCTTGGAGGGAGGCTGTGGTGTCCTTCTGTTCTGTCTGAAGAACGAGTCACACACTAGCTGTCACAGGAGAGGTGAACAGGAGCACACCGCAGAAAGTGGTTTGTGCCGGTCGGGCGACTGCTACCTTGGGCCTGGAAGTGTTTTGTACGCTGGTGTCTCTGGTTCTCGTTCTTGCTCCCCGTGTCTTCCTCCCATCAGAAGCTGCGCTTCTGGGCTGACATTTGGGACTGGTCACTGCATGTGTTTCCCCAAACTATAGTACCTCCTCAGCCTCCAGGGTCCTCACCTGTGGCATGTCCTGTCCCCAACACATGATACCCAAAAATGTCACCAGCAAATTGCTACATGTGCCCAGGTGCGGAATCTAACCCTAGACCAAGTAATGAGGACCTGGCTGTGGACAGGGTGTTTCCTACCCAGTCCCGCCTCAGCCTCTCACAGCACCTAAGGCTGGGATCACAGAGGATACAGGTGGCTCCCCTTATGTCCGTGGCTCAGAGCACCTCAGAGCCTGGGGGTGTCCTCCTGGAGAGGCCAGCTGCCCTGCCCTGCTTTGGGGAAAATGCATCTTAGTTCAGGTCAGAATGCACAGTAGAGAGGGGACTTGGTCTCCCGAGAGTGTCCTTGGCACTGTCTCCAGCCATTGGTCTGGCAGAGCATCCCTCATCTGGGAACAGCATGGCACTGGCAGCAGACAGCTCCATCCCCTGGATTTGGAGCAGCCTGTTTTGGTTTTTGGTTTTTTTTATTTTATGTGCATTGGTGGTTTTGCTTGCACGTAATGTCTGTGTGTGAGGGGGGTGGGGGCGGGTACCAGATCTCCTGGAACTAGAGTTATAGGCAGTTGTGAGTTGCCATGGTTTTTTTTTTCATTTTTCTTTCTTTCTTTTACTTTAATAGCTTCCCCAAGAATGCTGCGAGAACAAAGCCAGTTGTCTGGGGACTCCTCGTCCCCAGAAGGAGCGATGGCAGGGGACCGTGAGACACAGCCTGGTACAATGTGTCTGGACCTGAAAGCCACCGCAAGGTGACTTAGTGAAGAGCTAAGTGGTTCTCTGGAACCACTTTTCCTCCCTCCTAGCAGCCCAGCCAGGTCCTGAAGTGACTGTGTACCTCAGCCTGGCAGGGCGGGGGGACCCGGGCTGGCAGAGGTGGGATGCAGCTGACACAAGGCTTTTCCTTGTCACCTCTGTCCCCCAGTTCCCCAAACTGACGTCAACTTGCCCTTCGCCCCTGTGGTGGAACTGGTTTCAGTAACTATGGCTCTTCAGAATTTCTCGGAGCAGAATTTGGCCAGACCAGGGCTTGAGCTGTGGTCCCCATCATCAGACGAATGCCCTCCTTCAGCAGCATGAGCAGCCACAAGGACGGCTACAACATATGTGGATGATTCCGCCCCCATGCCCTCTGCTGTCCTAGGGTTCTGGGGAGCCCTGGGTGAGGAGGGAGCAGGAGAGGTTGGCTGAGAGAAAACATTAATCCCCAGCCCCTATATTAGGGAGCAGGAGAGGTTGGCTGGGAGAAGGCATGAATCCCCAACCCCTGTATTAGGCTGCTGTGCCTGGAAGTCACTTGAGAATCCATTTGATAAAAATACATTTTTCATCTCAACTCAAAAACCCATCTCCACCGCAATGGTGGGATAAGTGTGGCTACCAATGGACTATGACAACACAAAGCATCGCCATCACCCCAGGGCACCTAAGGCTGACTAATTCTTCTGCCCCCTCCTGAATGCTAGGCTTACAGCTCCTATCACCACACCTGGTTTCTAAGGTGCTGAGGACAGAACCCAGGGCTTTGTATGGGCGAAGCAGGTGCACTATCAACCGAACTGCATTTCCAGCCTGTTCACTTAGTGACAAGGTCTCTGTCACACACTGGTCTTGAACTTACTCTGTAGCCAAGACTGGCCTTGGACTCCAGATCTGCTTGCCTCCTCTCCCAAGTGCTGGCCTTGCAGGTGAGTGCCATTGTGCTCAATGGCTACTGCCTTTGAGTAGCCGGTCCAGCATGTCTGGACCCTGTTTCAGGACAGACCGAGGATACCACACTCTTCCTTTCTCCCCTTGTGTGGTTAGGACGCCACCTCCACCCACCAAGCATCCATCTTTGTGGCATGGTCACTGAGGTCCTCACATGCAGGGAGAGAATCCAGCTGCAATTTGAACAGATGTGGGGTTTAAGGTACACCCACCAGAAGTGTGTGGGGAGAGGACACCCCCAAGAGGAGAGCTGCCAGCAAAAAATGAATCTAGATGGCAAGGCCAGGGTTCAGGTCATATAGGACCCTGGGAAGCTATGGTGAATTGGAGGTATGAAGTTCCATTGAGCACCCAGTGGTCACTGGACTGAAATTTAAGAGGTGTGGAACTTTGTGACACGAGCCAGGATGTCACAGGGGGCCCAGAGTGCGGCATGCAGCTGTCCCCTAGGGCCCTCAGGCTGCAACAAGGATGACGGGGATAGCTCAGGAGTGGCCCTTGCTGGAGCAGGGCTGTCGCTGGAGGCTGTCAGTCACTGGAGGCTGTCAGTCACTGGAGGCCACCCCCTCCCCAGAGCAAGCTGAAGAAAAGTGCAGCTGCCTCTGTGAGGTTCTCTTAATGGGCTTAATGCTGCTGAGCTCTGAGGCCAGCCATTGCGCGTCCCACGCACAGCTTTGAGGAAGAAGAGAAAGGAGGGTGAACAATGGCTCTCGTCCTCTCCAGCAGAGGAAATAAAGTAGTAGGAAAATAACAGAAATTATTGTGCAACTTTGCTCACCTTTCATTTTTTATACGCCTGCTTTCACGAGTCCCAACAATGTGCCAGGGTCCTGATTAATTTCCGGATAGCGGGACCTTTCTGTGCTCGCTCTAACAAGCCTCTGAGTAATTAGTGTAATGCCGTCCCCTGCTCAAATTGCTCCGCTAATGAGGCTGACTGGCAACAGCAGCATTAGCGGTTAGTCACAGGCCTCCTTCAGCTTCCTGGGGGAGGGGTGTCACATCTGTTTGCAAATGTGGTTCATGGTCCTCAGAAGAGGGATCCCTGCGCTCTGCGGGGGGTGGGGGGAGGGGGGAGGCTCAGCAATCAGGGTCTCTTCACAGAGGTGACAATGGAAACCATGCCCTGTATGCCCTAATTTGCTTTCTGTGGCTCTGATAAAACTCTAGTCAAAAGCAGCTTGGGGAGGAAAGGATTTATTTGGCTTACAGGTTAGAGCCAGCCATCTTGGATCCAGGGAAGCCAGAGACCTGAAGGCAGGAGCTGGAGCAGAGACAGTAGAGAAACGCTGCTTTCTGACTTGCTCCCAGGCTCATAGTCAGCCATTTTATATTATTTTATTTTATTGTACTTTATTTTGAGATAGGGGCCTCACTTCACAGCCCTGGCTTAGAACTCACAGAGATCTGTCTGCCCCGCCTCCTCTGCTGAGATTAAAGGTGTGTGCTAACATGCCCTGCTTAGCAACCTTTCTTATAAGGCCGAGGCCCACCTACATAGGGACCTACACGGTGGACTGGGCCCTTCTATGTCAGTTAGCAATCAGCCTCAGAGACCTGCGCATAGGTCAGTCTGAGGGAGGCAATTCTTTAGCTGAGGGCCAGTGTCTCTAGTTTGAGACAATAGAACAAAGCCAGAACAATGTGGGTCTTGAAAATTGACTCCAGGGCCCTTAGCACAGGTCAGGACTTGCCTCTCAGTCCAGCCCAGACCCCAGCGGAGGAAATATCATACTAGAGAAAGTGGGTCAAATAGCCAGTTCCCTAGTTCACCAAGAAGCTTTACCCCTGATTCTAGCGTGGAACCCAGGGCCTTGGACATGGTAGGCAAGTGCCTCCACCCCTTTGTTGAAGCAGGTCTCTCGGTGTCTCAGCTGGCCTCAGATCCTGAGTACTGGGTTCACAGGTGTGTTCCCATGCCTGACTCGCTATCCATTTTGAACAGAACAGAAGAACAAACATCTCTGTAAAAATGGAAGCTGTGCTAGTGGTTCAGTAGGTAGAGCACCTGCGTGGCTGTGGTTCAGTGGGTAGAGAGCCCGCGTGGCTGTGGTTCAGTGGGT
>NC_022015.1:38116091-38116455 GCF_000317375.1 Microtus ochrogaster
GAGAGCCCGCGTGGCTGTGGTTCAGTAGGTAGAGCACCTGCGTGGCTGTGGTTCAGTGGGTGGAGAGCCTGCCCAGCATGAAAGAAGCCTGACTCCTATCCCCTGTTCTGCACAAACTGGTGTGGTGCACTCAAGAGATGGAAGCAGGAGAATCAGGAACTCAAGGTCATCCTCCGCTATGGGGTAAATTTGAGGCCAGCCTTGGCTACATGAATTCTATCTCAAAAACAATAAAGCAAATTTTTGAAAATGGGTTAATTTAAGATGTAAGAGCTAAGCCGGGCGATGGTGGCGCACACCTTTAATCCCAGCACTTGGGAGGCAGAGGCAGGCGGATCTCTGTGAGTTCGAGACCAGCCTGGTC
>NC_022015.1:38116640-38150595 GCF_000317375.1 Microtus ochrogaster
TATACAGTATTGTCAGTATTCTGTTTGCATGTGTGCCTACAGGCCAGAAGAGGGCACCAGATCTTCTTACGGATGGTTGTTAGCCACCATGTGGTTGCTGGGAATTGAACTCAGGACCTTTGGAAGAGCAGTCAGTGCTCTTAACCACTGAGCCATCTCTCCAGCCCCCGCTCGTTTTCCATTGATCTCTTCACCTGAGAGCAGAGAAGTCTGAGGACAGCAGCTGCAAAGTTGAAGCTGGGTGATCTCTGTCCTTGTTTTTGTTTTGTTTTGTTTTTTGGTTTTTTTGTTTTGTTTTTTGGTTGTTTTTTTTTTTTTGAGACAGGATTTCTCTGTGTAGCCCTGTTTGTCTTAGAACTTACTCCAGGCTGGCCTCAAAGTCAGAGACATGCCTGCCTCTCGGTTGCTGGTCTCTGTTCTTTTCAATCTGCAAGAGTTCCTTAAAGAGGAGGTCAGGTCCTGACTGTCTTCCAGGGTGGTCCTCTGGGTGCTGAGGAGCAAACCCAGAGCTTTGAGGATGCTCTGTCAGCCCTCTGCAAACCGAGCCACGGCCTTCAGATTGTGCTCCCTCTTCTCGGCCCTCAGCATCTGTCTGCCCGCATGTGCCTCCATAACTGGCTTGTTTTGGTTTCTGAGACAAGAGCTGGATATGCACCCACACTGGCCTGGAGTTCTGGATCCTCCTGCTTCTGCCTCTCTAGTGCTGGGACTTCAGGTGCATGCTGCCATGCCAGGCAGGTGGGAGGGAGCTGTGGTTGTGTCGCCCCTGAGTCTATGACACTGTTTAAACTATCTTCCATAGTGACACTTTGTGTCTGCCCTGAGGAGTTTGAGCATATTCAAGAGGCAGTCAGCAAGCTTAGGTCATGATGGCCTGGTCTCCATGGCTCTGTATTGTAAATAAAGCAAATGTCAGTGTCCCTTTTGGGGAATCATCTCCTAAGCTAGAAAACAAGACCTCCTCCCATCCCAAATGCCCCCAACCTCTCACCACAGGCAACCCTGTTAAGGATGGGCACTGTCCAGCACGGAGCACCTGGCTGCTGCCCTTGCCTCTGCTGAGATCCCACCCCTCCTACTGCCTCTCAGAAGGTTCTGGCTGTTCCGAATGTCCTTCTCCCTTGTCTGTTTGTCCTATAGCTCGCTCCTCCAGACAGTGTCTAATGGGCTGAGTTTATCTTGTCTGTTGAGGTGTTGGCCACGTGTGCCTGTCCCACAAGGCAGACATTCAAATTATTCTCTTTAAAAGCTGCATAAAACTCCCTAGCAGCCAACACTCCCTCGATGGCAGCATTTTATCTCATGCTTAGTTCCACACGGAGCGAAACTGCCGTGAGATCAGCTCTGAAGTCCCAGGCCTTCGTAGGGCGTCCACTTTTAAAGTCAATATGTCACCGAGGAACATAGGCTGCCTTTGAGGGTTCTTAGCCGCATAGATAAAAGTGTAAAGCAGACATTTGGGGACCGTTTCAGGAGCATTTGAGAGGCTGGAAAGGCAAGCTGGAGTCTCCAGAGCTGTGGGCTGGAGGGAAAGCCACACTCTTTGAATCAGAAAACAGTTGGCAGACCCAGCACTGGAAATCTGAGAACTCTGCCTGGGACAGGGATAGGGTGAGGGATGGGGAGAGAGGGAGGGAGCGGGGAGAGACAGACAGACAGAAGGACTGACTGACTGAGCCCTGAGGTTCTGAATATGCGTGTGACAGCTCATTAAGGGACTAACTATTCTTCCTGTCTAAGCAAATGTGAGTGACCTGCCTGGGAACAAGTTTCAGATTGTTCCAGATAGCATATTCCAACATGACCACAGTTGTGAAAGCAACAAAGAAAGCCATAGATAACACACTTTGTAAATACATGAGAGTGTATCAAGCAGGGAGCTTCCGGCAAAGCAGGGGTGGATCGCTGCCAGGGGCCTAGACACGGATACCATTCTCAGCATTTGGCTTGGCAGAAGGACTTGCCTGCTTGTCACAGGTATTAGGTACACATAGACATGGACGATGGCGAATGGCTATTAGGCAGGCTGCAGTGGCTAATTTTCACTCACTCTGCATGGCCTGCCCATCTGTCTCTGTCTCTCAGCGGCTGGAGCTTGGGTAGCAGGCTGTCTTGAGATGTCTGGGTGCTAGGAATCAACTTTAGGTCCTCTACAAGAGCAGCACTTAGCTCTTAACTGCTGCAGCGTCTCTCTGGCTCCCGGATCAAGGAGACAACAGTAGATTGTCCTGCTTAGGTGTTTGTTTTTGTCAACTTGTGATACCTGTGAAGAGCGGACCTCACCTAAGAAATTGCTTCTGTCTATGGAACGTTCTTCTAATTGTTGATTGATGTGGGAGGGCCCAGCTTTACCCACAGTGCTGTAAGAAAGTGGGCGGAGCAAGTCCTTGGAGAGTGAGCCAGTGAGCCACCTTCCTCCATGGCTTCTGCTTCTGTTCCTGCCTCCAGGTTCCCTTCCTGACTTCACGCAGCGATGGACTGTTACCTGGATGTGTAAGCAGATGCAAACCTTTCTTCCTTAAGTTACTTTTGGTCAGGGTTTTACCACAGAAGAGCGGGCGTACACTGTTAATAACTAATTCCAATCTTGGGAGACGATTTAGAGCACAGTCTCTGCCTGAAGCCGGAGAGCAGGCTAAAAGGAATGGAAGAAAAATAAGGGACTGTGGAGATGCCTCAGTTGGTGAGGCGCCTGCCTCAGAGGCTTAGAGATCCGAATCCAATCCCAGGCCCTGCATAAGAGAGCCTGGTGCAGCACACACATTACATACTGGAAAAAAATTTTTAAAGAAAAGAAATAAGTCCAGGGCCTGTGGCTGGCTCAGTGCTTAAGAGCTGCTCATGCAGAGGACCTGGGTTTGATGGCGAGTGCACACGTGGCGATTCACAGCTTCGGGTGTGGGGGGGTGCAGGGGTAGGAGGGTAGGGGCATAAGGGGTCCACCACCTGTTGGCCTCAGCAGGCACTGCTGTCATTCACACAAATCTCTCATACACACATGATTTAAAACAATAATAAAATATTGTTTTTTTACAGAATTGGAACAGGTTTGATCCTAAAAATCTAAAAACCAGGCTTATTAACTGCAAAACCCCCCAACTTCAGGAAAAGCCAGGGAAATATGGCCAAAGGATGGCTGTTGTCCCTCCCCTGGTCCTATTCTGTGAGGATCAAGGGACACGCCTGAAGTACCTTATGCATAGGCCTTCGTGGCTCCCCACAGGAAAACCAAATGAAATACGAAAAACAAAACAAAACAAAAAAAAGTGAACCCAGCCCTGAGCATCAGAGGAGTAGAGACTTGGTCAGTTTGGCCCCTGTGCCTATGGCACACCCTTGAGGGAAGTAAGTGCCTGGGCCTACGCAGGCTACTAGAACGCTTGCCCGTTTCAAAAAGGCAGGAGTTCTGGAAGGCAAGGCAAGGAGGCGTCTCCAACTGACCTTCAATTTCCTAGTGACTTCCAACCCTTAACTTCAGGGTGTTCCGTGTCCCTCCTTGCTGCACGCTGGTGTGTGTGTGTGTGTGTGTGTGTGTGTGTGTGTAGGGGGGAGGGTGGGGAAATCAGCCAGCAAACATGGAGATGGGCTAGCCTCGAAGGCATGGTGAGTGTCTGCACAGCGCACCTATTCACACAGACCGGAAACCCACTGCTTGGGGTCAGAACAGCAGAGGCCACAGACACCGGATGGTAGGAAGTCTTCCTGCAGGGAGAAAAGATGGTATAGAAAAATCCCTTACCTCAGCAAAAGGTCACTGGAGGGAGGAAAGAAGCCTGCACTATTTCTCCGTACACTGAGACTTTCAAAAGTCCCGCAGTACAAGAAATAACGCGAGATGCTTATAACACGGCCTCGCTTCTGGGCTGACATTTTCTGGCCAGCCAGCCGGTCCCGTGACATCTATAAAAAGCTTCAGACCATGCAGACTCAGCCACTGGATCCCGGGAAAGGGTATGAAAGGAACGCGAGGAGGAATGTAGCTCGGCTGTTGGGCACTTACATACGAGGCTCTGGATTTCATTCTCAGAATCACACATGTCTCTAATTCCAAAACAATTTTTTTCCCCAGACAGGGTTTCTCAGTGTTTCAGCTCTGATTGTCCTAGGTCTCACGTTGTAGACCAGAATGGCCTCGAACTCACCAATATCTGCCTGCTTCTGCCTCTTGAGTCCTGGGATTAAAGGCGTAAACCATAACCACTCAGTTAATTTTTTTAGATTTACATTTTAGAGATTTGAGAGATTCGCCTGCATGCATATACGTGCACCGTAGACACTTCTGGTGTTTGTGGAGATCAGAAAATGGGGCCGGATCCCCTGGAACTGGAGTTGGGGTAATTGTGAGCCTCCGTGTGTGGGTGCTTGGAATTGCACCTGGGTCCTCTGCAAGAGCATTGAGTGCCCTTAACCATCTCTCCATCCCTGCGTGTATGCATGCTGTCTTTTGTCCTGATACTCCACTGAATCCATCTTAGTTCCTAGCAGCTTTGAGTAGAATGTCTAGGGCTCTTCAGACAGGCAATTTACTAGGCTGACTGCCTTAATACGACTTCCTGGCTGGATCCATTCCTCCTGGATGCTTTGAGGGTCTAATTTGATGTTTTATTTTCTCTTCATTCTCTTTTTTGACGTGTTATGCACTTGTTAAAAGCTTCCTCATTAAAAACCAAAAGCACGACTATCACAGATCATTCCCCAGCCCACACAGGACAAGCGTATGTGGTGTGTAGCATGTGTTTGCCTGTGTTGGGACAGATGATGCGCAGGTATGTGGGCATACGTGTACACGGGAGGTCTGAGGTTGATGCCAAGGGCCTTGTTCAATCACTCTGCCTCCTTATTCATAAAAGCAAGGCCTCAATTAAATGCAGAACTCACTAACTGACCCTTCTAGCTGGCCGGCTTGCTCTGGGGAGCAGCGCCTTTGACTTCCGAGGCTGGAATTACAGGCAAGTATTTATGTAGTATTTCTGTCTGGCATTTATGCAGCTTCTGAGGACCTGAACGCTGGTCCTCCCCATCCACCGAGGTCTCCAACTCCCCAGTTCTCCCTTTGTAAGCTCGGTGCCTGTTGTTTTTCATGTCTAACTGCTCGGGCTGCACCCCTGCTGTGTTTCTGACTCTACAGAACAGGTTTTGTATTTTTTATCCTGGAGTGTGATGTGGGTGGAAGTCTTGGACTGGGCTTAAACTGGACGGCCTCTGGGCTTTGACTCTTCCCTTTGCTCCACGCAGACAGACACCGCAGGTGTCAGGGAGTCAGCGCTTTTGTATGGTTAGTATTTGACAGCAAAGACAGGCGAGCAGCCTCGAGTGGCGCCCCCTAGTGTTAGAACTCTGGGAGTTACAGTTTTTCTGCAGGTCCCGGAAACGGATTCCTTGATCTTTGGCAGCAGCTAGTATTGCAGCTTATAGTGTGGTTTTCCCTCTGTGGGAGCTGAACAGCTTCCTCTCCTTCAGCTCCGACCCTTGAGTCTTTCTCTGCTTAACTCTCCCCTTGTTCCTGTCCTGACGACTTCTTTAAATTGTTTGAGCATTGATTCTTCTGCTGCCAAGCAGCTGGCCTCCTTGCTGCTTCTGCACCTCGGCCTGTCTACCCCTGCGGCTATCGCTGACTGCTCTGTTGTGCTGGCAGCCAACATTTTCCTTGCTACTAAAAGTGGGGGTGCACACCTTTAAGTCCAGCACTCGGGAGGTAGAGGCAGGTGCATCGCTGTGAATTCAAGTCCAGCCTGGTTTACAGAGTGAGTTCCAGGGCAGTTAGGGCTACACAGAGAAACCCTGCCTTAGGAACAAAACAAAACAAAAACAAAAACAAAAACCAAAACCAATAACAACAAAAAACGTGTAGCCCTCTCAAGCCACACACATGGCCAGGCCCCTCTCCTGAGGGTTCAACCACAGAACACTCTAACTGCCTTAACTGGAAGCCTCCTCCCCCGCACAGAGTAAAAAGCCCAAACTCTGGACTTGAAATCACACCAGTCCACATCCTGGGAATCTCCACCCTGGAAATCTCTGCCCTCAAAGAAGTTCTAAGTAAACCCCATTTCTGCTCGGTTCTCTGCTACATCTTGCCCGAGCAGAAGCAGCCACCCTCCTGGTTTTCTCTCACCCATGCAATCTCTTGTGTGAGGTTTTTTTGTACGGTGGGACTTTGTGGTATTCCCTGGCTCCCGACTGCTAGGAAGCCTTTCCTATCTGAGCTGTAACACTTGCATTTGTTCTGTGACTTGGACAGGCTCTCCTGGTGCCTAAGTTACCCTTCCTGGTCTAGGCTGCACTGGGAACCTCCCCCTCCCCAGTCCACCCCCAACAGACTCACCTTCTGGCTCACTGATCGCTCAGCAACCCACCCACCAGTGAGAATTAGATAAGTTTCCCCTTCGGTCGTTGTAAATATTTCCCCGAGTCCAAGGAAGTGACTGTTGAGTGTCCAGCACCACTCTACTCTTGGGGGTGGAGGTACCCCCAGCCATGGTCTTTAAGGCTACAGCTGGCCCTCTTCACCTGACCCCATCTGCCCACCCTTGGAGCTGCAATCCTGCAGCTTCCTTAGCCAAACCAGACTACTATGCCCCTTCCTGCCCTCTTCTCCACCTTCCTCCTGGAGCTACCCATCACCCCAAGCTCCTTTAGGCCCTCATGGCTTTTGTGACCCTATTCTCCAAAGCTTTCCTGTGGATGAGACCCTTTCCTAGAGCTCGGTCTTAGCCCTTGACCTCTACGAAAGCCCTGGTACCAGGCTCCGAGTCTCTCTGCTGGCTTAGCCAGGTTAAGCTCTGCCCTCCCCCCCTTTGAGTGTGGTGATGACCCACTGATTGATTGGTCTTCTTTCAGTCCTTCCTGAGTTCTGGGGACACCCACGACTGCAGTGACATTTTCCTTCTCTCTCCTCCATGGGAACATGTCTCCCATACCCTCATTTCCCCGTAGGATGCCTCTTAGAAAACCTCCAGCCTCTCCACATGACACCCCACCTGAAGGACACTAAATTTATTCACTTTTGCAATCAAATTTTGCTTTAAGATAGTCAATCCACAGGGCCACCTAACAGCACCCTAGATCCTAATATCATTCATTACCTTTTTTTTTTTTTTAATAAATACTGTTGGTAATGGGGAAATGGGAAGAGTTTCCCAGTTCCTATTTTTCTTTTCTCTACTCTAAGCCTTTTGGTCTGGTCCCCCCCAGCCCCCCTCACACACATAGGATAAATGTCCTGCCTTTTACATTACCATTGATGGATCTATAAGTTTATTGCAAAGTGGGAGCCAGGAGCAGGACCTATCAGGAGGGGGAGAGAGCAAGGAGTAGGAGAGCTGTTAGGTGCACACACCCTGCACACACTCGCCACTGGCTGGTGCATCTCTTAGCTCCCTCCTGCATCCCCCTCTCTATATCTAGAACTCAAAAATTCTACCTCTAAGCATTCTTTGTTCCCATCTTACTGGATTCAGGCGTCCTTGTGGTATTAGTGGCATCAGATGGTTGTTTTGTGCTGTTCCATTTCGATTAAAAGATGACTCTGGACCCACGCATGATCGTTTAAAGGCTTCCTCTAAAATCTCTATCCCGTATCAGGCGAGCCACCTGACTGTGTGACAGAGGAAGGAGAGCAGCAGAAGATAAAGGACTGACTATTCCCAGTGGGAATGCTTGCCGCTCTTCTCATGCTCATTTGGTTTTGGTTTTGCTCTCAAACTTTAGCTAAGGTATAAATCTTACCTCAAGATTTGTAAGCATACCGGGTGTGGTTAAAATCTAAAACATCTCTAACACTAGGGTTAACTTTAAAGTCTGAAACACTGGGGTTGGCAGTTAAAAATCTATAAGTATGTCATCTTAAAGGGGATGTGTTGCTTGCTGCTATCTCAGCTGCTCCCCCCCCCATCAGGATGGAGGCAGCCCCATGGTATGTGGTATGCCTTCAAGGTGTACCATGGGAGAGACGAAAAAGCATGAAAACAAAAATACCTGATGCTGCTGGGCGGTGGTGGCGCACGCCTTTAATCCCAGCACTTGGGAGGCAGAGGCAGGAGGATCTTTGTGAGTTCGAGACCAGCCTGGTCTACAAGAGCTAGTTCCAGGACAGGCTCCAAAACCACAGAGAAACCCTGTCTCGAAAAACAAAAAAAAAAAACAAAAAAAACCTGATGCTGTCGAAGGCCTCTCAGTCAGCCATAGCTGCTGCCCAGGCTCCCAATGCCTCTAGGTCCATTTTTCAGATGCAGTCAGAAGGGCCATTGATTGGGTTTGGGTCTGTCCAAAGCTTTACAAACCATTGTAACCATGCCCACAATGCCATCAAAAGGGACGTTGGGCTGCTGACTGTCCTCATGTCCTTCACAGCATGAGGACATCAAGCCCAGATCAGCCTTCAGCCGACCTCCTAGATCTGGCCATGGACGACAAGGATGAAATTCTATCATTTCTAGGGATGACTGGATTCTTATATTCCTGGATTCCTTCTTTCTCTCTTCTCACTTGCCCCCTATATGAGGCGGCCCTCACACGAACACCTCCTTGTGCCCATTATGAAGCCCTTTTATAAGTTTCAACAGGCTCTCCTCCAGGCCCTGGACCTACATCTTCCTGACTTAACTCACCCTTCTCTCGCTATGTTACAGAAAAGAAGGGGGTGTGCTCTTGGGGTCCTGGATCACTAACTGGGTGACCTTGTGTTGCATATTTATCAAAAACAAAACAAAAACCAAGACCATACTAGACAAGGATGGGCAACTTGTCTGCACACTCTGGTCACAGCTGAACTTCTTATATGCAAATCAAAGAAATGAACCGATCGGTCACCTATCAGTTCTTTTTTTTTTTTAAAGATTTATTTATTTATTGTGTATACAGTATTCTGCCTATATTCATGCTTGCAGGCCAGAAGAGGGCACCAGATCCCATTACAGATGGCTGTGAGTCACCATGTGGTTGCTGGGAATTGAACTCAGGACCTTTAGATGAGCAGGCAGTGCTCTTAACCACTGAGCCATCTCTCCAGCACCCACCTATCAGTTCTTTTCTCACACGCATCCTGCCTCCCCACATGCAAGGGTCTGCACACACTACCCTCTTCCTGAGTTCCTAGGTAGCATTGATAGAAGACACTACACTCAGCTTCCACCCATGCCCACCTCTTAACATTTCAGAGCTCCTCCCCTAACCCATCCCAGAATACTCCCCATCTCACTCTTTTTTTTATATTTATTTATTTATTTATTTATTTATTTATTTATTTATTTATTATGCATACAGTATTCTGTCTGTGTGCCTGTCTGAAGACCAGAAGAGGGCACCAGACCCCATTACAGATGGTTGTGAGCCATGTGGTTGCTGGGAATTGAACTCAGGACCTTTGGAAGAACAGGTAATGCTCTTAACCACTGAGCCATCTCTCCAGCCCCCCCCATCTCACTCTTGAACTGAGAGCCTAAAAGCATCACAAGGAAGGAAGCATTGCCTTCAGTCACCTATATAATGTTGGTTGTGGGACCCTTCTAGGTCAAACTCACAACCGCCATTCATAGCCTCACCCACCAGAACCTTACCTCATCTCTCCATTAGCTGCTCTGAGCCAAATACACTGCCGACCCTTATCAGCATCACAGGCTGGTTTAACTCCTCAGGGGCATGCTTTATGGACACATCGGATCCCTCAGACTGTAATAGTATTTTAACTCTGAGCACTGCCACCAGCCCCTAAATCTAAACGTTCACAAAACTTTGATCCTCAGTTACACTCAGGTTTACTGCTGCGTACCTGCCAGGTGTTCCTTTTTCCAAAATTAGGAGTGCTACCTGGTGAAGAACCCTTGCCAGTTCTCGCCACAGGGTTTAGAGTGGCTTAGCAATCAAGTGCTTCAGGTCCCATGCTTTCCACAGTCCTGGGTATAACGGCTGCTGTCGCCACTGGAGCAGAGAGAATGACTTCTTTCCTAGCAATTTACCACCAGTTTTCCCCTAACTTCATCCAGGATCTCCAATGGGTGGCTCAGACCATCCTTATTCTCCAGGGACAAATAAACACACTGGCCACTGTAATACTACAAAATCCACAAGGGTTAGATTTACTAACTTCAGACAGAGGTGTTTTTTGTCCCTTCCTTAGAGAAAAATGTGCTTTTATGTCAACCAGTTGGGTACAGTGAAAAAAAAAAAAGATCTGACAACTCCAGACGGATCTCCAAAACCATAAGAAACAGCTTGATGCCTCTGGCTAGTGGATCATTGACAATCCAATAGGGAATTTTAACCCCCTCTCTCCTCCTTTTTTTAATCCTACTAGTCACATCCTGCCTTATACATTTATTGTCTAGATTTCTTCAACAACAGGTCCAAAAGATTTCTAACCAGACTTTTAAAAATTAACACAGATTTCTAACCAGACTTTTAAAAATTAACACAATTTTTATTGATTCTTTGCAAATTTCATATCCTGCACCCCAATCCCAGTTTCCAGTCCTTCCATGCCCATCGTCTACCCTTGTAACCTTCCCCCAAAAGAGAATTTTTAAAAAGAGAAAAATAATAAAAGAAAAAACCAAAAACCCACTCAGCCCCATGTCTTTCCCGCCCATCACATGCACTTGTCGGGGTGGCCTTGGGAGCGGCGGTCGTCACGAAGTATATAGACCCCTTTGTCCAAGCAGCTTTACTTGCAAACGCTCATTGCAATGAGCTGTTGGTCTGGTTCAAGGCCGCTGGCTTCTGGCACTCATCAATACTGGACCCTCACAGAAACTTCTGATACCCCACTGTTGCTCTGAGTCTTCGAGATCTTGCAGATTTGCTTATGCCGGAACGATATGTTGACGTGCTCCAGCAGGTCACAGATGAGGTAGATGTTGGGATGACCATCTCAAAGCCTGTGGTGTGGGCCTGCGTGGTAGCCAAGTTGGTCAGTGTGCCATCCACTAGGATACCCCCACCTGCCAGCCAGGTGAGGGTCAGGGCCAGCTCTCCCTGGCCTATATGCATTCGGGACCAGGTCTCCTGCATGGATGGTGAGGGATGAAACCAGTTCTTCTGTATGCAGGGCCGGCTCTCCCATTCCAGTGGCCAGTGAGGGGAGGACCGTTTTCCCAGGGCCGTTGAGGGTCTCAGAGGGAGTTCTCTGAGGACACTTGGGCCAGTTCTGTCAGGGATGGGGGCAGCATTTCCATTGAGCCTGCAAGGGGCAGGACCAGCTCCCAGGGGCTCAGGTCACCAGGGCCAGCTCTCCCATGGCCCCTGGTAGTAACACAGGCCATGGACATCATTATAGACCCTGGCTGTGGTTGGGCCACAGACCCAGACTTGGCTCTTGGCAGCAGCCCAGGCCATCACATGGTGGCAGTGTAGGCCAACCATACAGTCTGTTCCTCACTGCCAAGGTATCTCCTACTCCACTTCTCTCCAGAGCACATGGACGCTCTGCTTCTCCTTTCCCAAGTCTCCATTACAGATCTGCCCATCCGGGTTGCTTGGTGTCAGGCAGACTATCTAACTTTTAATCAGTTGCTATTACAAGATTCCTAGCCCCTAGTACAGACCCAGAGGCCAGTGGCTCCCAATATCCCGATGGTGAAAGCCAAGTTCTTCCAAAGGATTTCAATGTCCCCGTTCAACAGGAAGTAGTCTAATGAAAGCATTGTCCCCTCCAAGCCCGATTATTTATTAATAAAAAAGGAGGGACATAAGCCCCTTGAAGCACGTGAGTGGCTAGGTCCCTCCCCTGAGGACCTCCAACCACCAGGTTCCACTGACAGAATGCTCTAATGCATAGAGTAAAAAGCCCAAACTCAGAACTTGAAATCCCACCAATCTCTCCCCAATCTCTCTGGACTTAAAATCCCACCAATCCACACCCTGGAAATCTCCACCCTGGAAAGTTCTTCCCCTCAAGAAACTCTGTCTTCTTCTCAATTCTCTTCTGCTTCTCACCCCAGCAGAGGCAGCCACTCTCTTGGATTTTTCCTGTCCATTAACTCTCTTGTGTGAGGTTTGTTATGTGGTATTCCTTGGCTCCTGAGAGAAACCTGTGTTTTGCAACCTGGCTCACCAAGGGTTGTGAGGAAGTGGGCCGTTTGTTTGTCCCAGCCGCCCGGCTAGCTTACACCTGAAATAACCACACAGAAACTGTATTAATTAAAACACTGCTTGGCCATTAGCTCTAACTTCTTATTGGCTAACTCTTACATATTAGTTTAACCCATCTCCATTAATCTGTGTATCACCATGTGGCAGTGGCTTACTGGAGATTCTAACCACGTCAATCTCAGAGGATCCATAGCTTCTCCCTGACTCTTTCTTCCTCCCAGCATTCAGTTGTTTTCCTCGCCTACCTAAGTCCTGTCCTATCAAAAGGCCAAGGCAGTTTTTTATTCATTAACCAATGAAAGCAACACATGAACAGAAGCTCTTACACCAACCAAGGGAGCCAAGCACCTGCAATATAGCATACAAGGCTCATCAAGGTACCAACCACAGAATTGTCTTTTTAGCACCAAACATGGCAGTCCTCTTGCTAGGCCACTAGAGGAAGTATCAGCTCCACCACTGCTTGTGATGACAAAGGCCCATCATAGTTAAGACATGGAAGACAGGTGTACTTGCGTCCACGACCCTTTATCACCAACCCTCTTGCTATGGCTTGAGCAGCAAGACTCTCCGAAACTCACATAAGAGCTGAATTCCCACGTGAGGATGAAGTGGAGGGGCTTGATCTGACTCTTGTGTCTAGAGATGAGGCCTCAGGGAAACAATTAGGATCCGATAAGGTCACCAGGGTGAGTCTTGTTAGATGAGAGGGAATCCAGGAAGCACACACACACATTCCTGTCTCTCTCACAGGATGACTGGCTGGGGCTGTGTGGACTCAGCTAACAGTCACTGTCTTGGACCAGAACCACAGCCAAGTTACACCTCGGTATAAGAAGACCTGTAGCACTGCTATTGGCAGCAGAAAAACAAACACCACCTCCTTCTTGTGAGTAAAGTTTCTATTTATGGCACTGTAAAATGGTTTGCCCCATTCTACGCCTTTATGACAGTGGGCCTGTGCACTCTGGGCCTCCGTTCACACAACACTGAGGTTCAGGGACACTGCAGTACTCAGAGTGCACTCCTGTTGACTGGGGGGAGAATTCTAGGATGTGACTGCTTTGTCATCCACCTATCTATTTTTTGGCCATGCTGTCATGATGTGAACATGTAAATCACTGAATTCTAAGTCAGTCTGCATAACCAGAAAGCCACGACCACAAAAGCCAAAACAGAAATAACACATGCTCAGCAGCTTCCCAAATGGTGCATCACTTCTAGTAGTGACAGAGGCCCAACGCTTTGTGCTCTCACCAGCACCTGCTTGCTTTCCTGGAGATGTTTCATTATTTGTGTGAAAATTTGCCCATGTACACCAGATCACAGCCCCTGCAGCTGAAGTTACAAGCATTTGTGAGTGTGGATGCTGGGAACTGAACTTGGATTCTCTGGAATAGCAACATGTACTTTCTATTTTTTTCCCCCCAAGTTTGCTGTTGGGACAATCTTTTTATATACAGATGTGTCTCTGTCCTACCTCACCTGCTTAAGGCACCTTCTGATTAGTTTAATAGAGCTGAACAGCGAAAAGCTAGGAGGAGAGGATAGGCAGGACTTCTGGGGAGAGATAGGAGCCCTGGGAAAGAATCTGAAATGGGAGATTCGCCAGCCAGATGTGAAAGAAGCCGGATGTAAGGTACTGAAGAGAAGTAACGAGCCACATGGCAGAATGTAGTTTATTATGTATGAGTTAATTTTAAGTTTCAAAATTTAGTTGACAACAAAGCCTAAGTTAAGGTCAAGCTTTCATAATTCATAAAAAGTCTCTATGTCATTATTTGGGACGTGGCAGTCCACAAAGAAAGTCCGACTTGTTTTAGATGTTTGCCTACCCCTTACGTGTGCCAGGTATGTGTCTGGCATTCATGGAGGCCAGGAGACGGAGTTGGATATAGATAGCTGTAAGCTTTATGGCCTGCCAGATGACTACTGGGAATGGACCTTGGGTCCTTTCGAAGAGCAGCACTCTTATCCAGTCATCCCTCCAGCCTTTCTTTCTTTCCTTCTGCCTTTGAGATTGAAATCTTAAGTCCCTCCAGCAGGTCAGCCTCCTCTTTGTACTTTAGGCATCTGGCTGGGCGAGAATCACTTGTGTAGAACGTCTATGGACTGTTCTTGAACACTTGATTCCTGGCTGGAGATGTTGTTTGTGGAACCTTAAGTGGGATAGCTACCTGGAGGCGGGCTGTTGCCGGCGGGTCTTTCATGCCAGGGTTCCTGCCAGAATTCTGCTTTCCACCTACCAGAGAGCAGAGCCTCATCATAGCATTTTCCTGGATTCAGCTGTCTTCTGTTAATGGGATGAACCTGTCCAAATCCTAGGCCACAGCTCCCTCCTCCACTGAGCTCGTTTTATTAACAAAGTTACCTCATTCTTTTGTGTGGCTAGGTGATTTGCCTACATGTACATAGTATACTAAATGTGTGCTGGTCCCCACTGAGGCAGAGAGTGTTGAATTCCCTATGATTAGAATTAGAGTTGTGAGGTGAAGTTCCTGGGAATTGAACCCAGTTCTTCCGGAAGAGTAGCCAGTCCTCTTAACCACTGAGCTATCTCTTTAGTCAGAGCTCCCGAGCTGCTTCTTGCCATGTAGTTATAACTTACGCCAGGATAGGCAATATTGGCCTTCTCCTGTTAATGGGCCCATATCTGAGTCTTTGCCCAATGCAAAGTTGAGTATTCCATCTGACTTCTACTTTTCCTTGTTCAAACTTCATTATGTTTAGAGCTGATGTGTTATATGGTAAGAAACAGTGCTTCCTTCACTCATAAGCATCATTTTTATGTGCCTCACTGTCTTGTCTGCATGTATGTGCACCACGTGTATGCAGTGCCCACAGAGGTCAGAACAGAGTGTTGCATTCTCTGAAACTTGAACTACACACAGGTGGTTGTGAGTGGCCTGACATGGAGGTTAGAATTGAATCTGTGTCCTTTTCAAGAACAGTCATGGCTCTTACCTGGTAAGTCATTGCTCTAACCTTGTCCAGTTTTACTTGCAAGTTCAAGTGTTATACCAAGGTTGGCACATAGGCTGTAGCAGACACCAACACAGGACAATCAAATACATCTGACTGTAGAAATTTAGAACAGCAGGAATACAGCAAAAAGCCAAGAGGAGGCAGTGCTGTTCTAGCTCAGTAGTGACTGCACCTGCACCATTATCAGGTACCATCCCACTAGATTCTATGCGTGCACACCCTTTACCCCAACAAAGAAACAACCCGCACTATCATCTATGGCCTAAGTCAGCAGCAATTCTCAAGGTTGTCTCTAGAGCCCATGCCCTTGCCTGTGTTGACACCTGTCTGGGATACCTGCAGAATTCAGGAACATGAGGCATGTGCCTGGCCGAGGGATGAGAAATGAGTAACAGCATTGCCATCACCCCTGCTTCTGCCTTTAACGCAGTGTCTCTGGGCCAGCAACTTGAGTCCAATACTTTCTCTACCTGTGGGGTATTCAACCCTTTTAGGGGTTGCACAGGAGATATCCTGCACATATTTACATTACAATACAAAGTAGCAATGAAAATAACTTTATGGTGTGTAGCGGTTGTCACCACATGAGGAACTGTATTAAAGGCTACAGCACCAGGAAGGTTGAGAACCACTGCCTTAGACCCAGATGGTGGAAGGAGAAAACCAATTCCCCCAAGCGGTCATTTGAGTTCCACACATGCATGGTGGCACATGAGCAACCTCACACACGTGACAGTCTAGGTAGCCCACAGCGACTTTGAACTGGCAATCCTGCTTCAGCCTCTTGGGTGCTGCAAATATAAGCATGCTTCATTTAGCCAGTTCAATATTTCTTATTTATGTATTTATTTATTATGTATATAATATTCTGTCTGTGTGTATATCTGCAGGCCAGAAGAGGGCACCAGACCCCATTACAGATGGTTGTGAGCCACCATGTAGTTGCCAGGAATTGAACTCAGGACCTTTGAAAGAGCAGGCAATGCTCTTAACCACTGAGCCATCTCTCAGCCCCCTAGTTCACTATTTCTTAAAAGCTTCAAAGAAACCCTGTCTCAAAAAAACCAAAAAAACAAAACAATAATAAAAACAAAACACAACCAAAAACCAGAAACTAAAACTACTCCATGTATTTTGAGTATGTGTGAGCTGACAGGCACACAGTGCCATGATGTGCATGTGAAGGTCAGAGGGCAGCTGAAGAACTCCTTCTCCCTTTAGCCCGGCATGATGGCAGCACCATTACTCCCAGCAGATTAAAGGCAGAGGTGTTAGGATTTCTGTGAGTTCAAGGCCAGCTTGATCTACAGCAAGTTCTAGGACAGTCAGGACGACATAGAGACAGGGTCTCAAAAAACAAAAACAAAAACTAGAGTTATCTCTCCCCCTGCAACCATGTGAGTTCCGGAGACTATGGATTGTTCAACTAGGGGCACTCTTTAAAATAGCAATAGAGCCGGGCGGTGGTGGCGCACGCCTTTAATCCCAGCACTTGGGAGGGAGAGGCAGGTGGATCTGTGAGTTTGAGGCCAGCCTGGTCTACAAGAGCTAGTTCCAGGACAGACTATCACTAATGCTATCTGCTGGTAATCCCAGCAAACAGGGCAGGGAGTGAGGAGACATATGGAAAGCTGACAAGCCGGAGGACCAGGCAGAGGATCTCAGGATGGCAGCTGGTGGCTACTCTCTTAGTAAAAATGTTCTGAGCACTCATATGTCAGGCACTCACTGATGGTTGCAGGTGTGTGTGTGGGTCACGACAGTGGCTGAGTTTCTCCAGGAACTGGTATACCCAAGAGTCAAGGACAGGAGAAAGCTAGGTCTCTGGGCACAACCTGAAAAAGACACAGAGGAACTCTCTAGAAACAAAGCATCAGGCTTTATTTGTTATTACTTTTAATACAGGTATTGTACTGCAGACATCTGTTAGTCTTGCGATTCATACGGCCAATACACAGAAATGAAAGGAGCAGGAACTCATCTCAAGCCTGGCTGGCACCCTCCAACCCAACACACCTGTCCCTTCTACCCTCACAGCCTTTCCCCAAGACAAGCAAACCCTAAGTTCTTCCCCAAAGACAACACCCAAGTGTTCCTTCCCCAGAGGACGGTGAGATGGAAAAGCCAGCCCAATCCACAACAAGGAGGCAGTGTGGGCTGACAAAGGGCCAAACCCTGGCTGTGGCAAGCAAGGCTCATCACCAGGAGAGACAGGAGCATGCCATCCGCCAGCAATGTGAGGTCCTGGGCCACACAGGTCAACCATCCCTGAGACGAGCAGAAGGAGCCCTGTCCTCTGGTGGCACCAGGTTCCAGAGGAGAGCAGTCTCCCCCGAAGGAGCTGTGACTGAAGGGTCCTGGGTGAGCACACACAGGCCACTGAGCCCCTCACCACCAGTCCCAGGGCCTCCTGCTGCCCACTGAGCCTGGTGACCAGACCTGCCTCGGCCACCTGAGGCAGTCCCTGCACTGTCTACAGTGAGAAGCGAGTAAGGAGTAAGGCATCGGACACTTGACTCTTCTTTCCACACGCGATGTCACATAGGCACGCTGCTTGGGATGCTGGTTCTAAAAAACTTGTTGGCCATTTTTCAGAATATCCTTTTGGTTTTAAATACTGGTCAGGAAAATCAAATGATGTAAAAATATGTGAATAATTTTCTATTAAAGAAATGAAAAACTGATCTGCATCTAAAAGTGCAAGAGGTGAGGTGACTGAGCCCTTTCACCAGATGCCACGGCAGTGCACAGGCCATTGCTTCAGCTGTTGGAGGAGGCTGGGATGTGTTTATGCTGACATAGAAAATTATAAATTACACTGAATTAGTATCCATAATCACTATATACACACAAACCAGTTCTAAAATCCACTGGTTTACGAGTGAAAACCTCACAAGGTACGGTAAAACAAGAAACATGCTTGGATGCCAGGCTGTGATTCTGTTAAAGCCAGCCAGCTTGATGGACACATTCTACTCCGTCACCAGCATGAGCATTTCCAGGGACTCACCTCTGGGACTGGAGCAGTACAGATGCAGACCACTCTGAAATGGCCACCAGTGATGCTTGCTGACAAGGGATATTTTGGTGAATGGGTTAAAAGGCGGATGAACTACCAAAACAAAACAAAAAACAAAAAACAAAAACAAGCCCCCCTCCCCAAAGAAACAGCCCAACCACAGTCATGTGTACTCCAATATTCTAGTGTTTCACCTGTAGAAAGAAACGCTCTGAGCAAACAAGACCGTAACAGAACATATGGCTTTACAAGAACGTCAATTCATCAACTAAGCTGTAGCAATAAATACTTGATCTCCACCAAGACTCACACATTCGATCCGCCTGCAACAATACCAACAACAGTTACCAATCAAAAGCGGGTTATAAAAGAACACCAAGTATTATTCAAAATCACTTTGTAAGTCAGAACAACCAAAATAACAAGGGCTTTTCCATCACAGCTCTGTGCCAACCTGGAAGAAAAATGAATTCAGAATTTTGTACAAGGTGGAAAATGTATGAAAACTGCCTAATACTTTGGTCACACTAATAATTGTCAAATAGTTATGTTTCGAATACAATAGATCTGTGTAGTCACTTTATAAAACTATTCTTACAACCATCTGAACTATGTATCACTACTATTATTACATGGGCGGCAAGATCTGATGTCACAGGCTACCCATTATTTAGATCAATACAATATAAACATACGCAAAAATTCTTGGTATTTCTCAATGTGCAATATTTTTACACTTCTGAATTTCTCTGTACAATGTCTTAGAATCTAGAATATAAAGGTTGCTGGTCCTGATCCCTTGCAGAGTGCAGCAGTGGCGGCTTGGGAGCTCTGAGTGACCCCTCCAGAGCTCCTGGTGGTGGTGGCCTGCGGTCCTCAGTCAGCAGCAGCAGTCACTCATCATACAGGGCCATTAACTGACGTGTCGGTTGGCATGCTTGGCTGGTCAGTCCTACAGAGAAGGAGACAGACACCTGAGGCACTTGAAGCTGAGCAGGTCAGCTCTGCCCACCCTCCACAGGGCACATGGCTGCCAATGGAGACAGCAGCAGGCGTGTGGAAGCTCCTGACTCAGCTGCTCAGAACTGTACGCGGGTGTGCGTGCAGCAACAGTTCAGCTTTCCCACTGCTGGGCTTAGCTGTGTGCTTCAGCAACTCTGCTCTGTCCTACAGAGGTGCAAACTGACTTCCAGCTGGAAAGCGAAAAGGAAAAGGTGTGTGACGAGGACAACTGTGGAGAACAAAGGGTACAGCCAGACCCTGGCTCCCAGAGAGCAGAAGCAGCAGAGACATCAAGGGGCCGACGAAAGCAGATATAGGTCTTCTGTCAAAACTACAACCTGAGGCATTTATTTGGAGAGGCTCAGCCAGGCTGTAGCTGGAAGCACACAAGCGCTTTTTCAACTGGACTGTCTTCCCCACTGGAGACCTGCCAGCTGTAACAGGACCCAGAAGGTGCTCCCCAATATTGTACTCTAATTACACATGATGGTGCCTTGAGAATTGTGACTGCACCTTCACAGTTCACAAGCTGTGTGTTTTAAAACATGTTCCTTAAACTCAGTCCTGTATTCTCCTCAGCAGAAGGGGGGACAATAATGTCTGCCCCAAGGCTTTGTAAGGATGATGTGTGCAGAACACTAGCACACCAGCTGAGACAAGACTGAGAAGCTCCCCCAGTCCAGCTCACTGCCACTGCTCAGAGACCAGTACCCCTACTTCCTGCATGCAACCCTGCAGCTTCCCCTTGAGCATGTTCTTTGGGCTATGAGATACCTGCTTACTCACACCAGCGAGTCCTGTTCTGACAAGGGCTGGGTGAGGAAGGGCAGAAGGTCAAATATAGATATAAGCAGTGCCAGGTCTTCTATTGGCTTGCCCTAACGTTTTGCAGCTCACCCTGCAGACTGAAGGGCAGGGCCTTTCATGCCATATAACAGCTAGAGAGAGCCAGGTGGTGGTGGCACACACCTTTAATCCCAGCACTTGGGAGGCAGTGGCAGGCAGATCTCAGCGAGTTTGAGGCCAGCCTGGTCTACAGAATAAGTTCTGGGACAGCCAGGATTGTTAGACAGAGAAACCCTGCATCAAAAAAGCAAACCAACCAACCAGACAAACAAAAGAAACAGCCAGAAAAGAACCTAAATGGGTGCCCTTTGGCAAATAAGTCATCAATGTAGAGCCAAGAATCATACTCCTGTATGTATGACTTCTTTCAGAGACATCCTGCCTGTTCAACAGCCTCAACTCAGGAAATCAACAGGCAGAAATTAGGGGCTGATGCAACCATTTAAAGACACTTGCACACCCAGGAAAAGGGGAACTTCCCCAAATAGCTAGAATCCTAGCTGGTGCCTTTTCTTTCCAAGCCTTCCCAAAAGCAACCTGCTCACACAGTACTTACAATTAATTTTGTAGGCAAAAAGACATTTTTAAAAATCATAGTACATACTTCATTTTGTCTAGAATTTCTATGAGCAGACAAACAGGGTGGAGGGTAGCCATGAATAGGGACTTCCAGACCAGAAGTATTGAGCGCCCCCTGCTGGTTTCTGCCCACTGGTTCTGCAGAGTGCAGCTTACTGGGAAGTCTGGCCAGGGGAAAGTACAACGCCTCTGCAATTGCTTTAAAGGTCACTTTATTCCTTCCAGAAGGAATACACATCTTTTATATAAATAAATATATTTTATCAGAGAAGTGAGCTCTGAGAGGTGCTGAACAAAGTTTCTTGCTGTCCAGGGCACATCCTCATTCATCTTCTGACGTAGGCTCCTGCGAATCCGTGGCCACCTGGCTCTACCTGCGAGGCCGAGTGTGTGGGCGTGGGCCCTCTGCAGCTGAGGCTTTGGCTTGGCCTATCCCTTCAGACCACTGGCTCAGTCTAAGCAAAAGGTGACTAGAAAGAAAACACCACATCCAAATCACATGGCTCTGGCAGTGGGGCTGTTGTGCTTAAGATATGCCCACCCACAGGTTATCAACCCTCCAGGGATTGATCTCACAGGGTCTCCCCTTCTAGGGCTTGAAGTATTTAGCAGTACATAACAAAGGACCTCAGACAAGTCCCCTGTTGTTGCAAGTGTGACTGTGGGAAATGAGGCAGTTAGGCCTGTTCCCCTCACAGGATCACTAAGGACTTCAATCCTGAAGGACTCAACAACATTCACAGCATAGCCTGAGTTGAGTTAGGCAATTAAGGTTGTCTAAGCAATCATTCCTCCCCAGACCTTCCTGCACAGGCAGCATATCACCCAGGCTTGAGCCAGGGACTCTGGTTGCTAGCTGCAGAGATAAATGTTGGGGCACCGGACTACTTCAGATCTGAGAAATGCCACTGCATCTAGCACACTGCTAAAGCTTGGGTACAGCTGCATAAACCTTTCAAGCCCCCACCCTCAAGTGTTGATTCCCTTCTACCTTCCAGGAGATGTCAAGCAGAGGCAAGGTAGAACCTTCAGAAGGTGCAGGCAGGTGGAGTGGTTGGTTACCTTTGCTCAGGACTACTGCTGGGGGTCCGAGGAGCTGCGCATTTGGCTTCTGCTGGTTCGGGGCTCTCTTCTGCATCTTTGCAAGCAGCATCTTGAGAGGTAGACAGTTTCTCTTCCTCACTACAAGAGAGAGGAAGCAGGCGTATCACATACCAGGCATGATGCCCAGGGCCAGAGGATGAGGTCACATGCAAATGGCTCTGAAGTCATGACTGCCATGGAGGCAAGCCCTGGGGCTGAGCATGCTCAGGGTGGAAGGATCACAGAAATGCAGACAGTGACTAGGGAACCACAAGAGGAAAGGGCCACACGCAGGTGGGAACTGAGAGGGACAATGTAATGTGGCTGGTGTCTGAGAAAGAGTGGTCCATGTCACCGTACATACCGGTAGGACTTCAACACTCTGAGGCCAAGTGTGCAAAACAGAAAAAGAAACGTACAAGAGTTTCAGAATACTCCTAGAAATGAGGAATTGGGGAAACATGTCCACGACTGCACATGGCACCCCGCAGATTCGGTGGAGGTGTGAAGAGAACCTGTTTGAAGGAACAGGAGCCTTTAGTTCCACCATGCACTCAAAGGCCACACCCACCACTCGCACGTGCTCCTGGCTTGCAGTCTTGACTCAGACAAGAGGTACCTTGCTAAGCCAGGTGGAAAGCCTTCTGCTGCCCTCCAACAGCGCATACCTAGAGCAGACACTAGGAAGGAACAAGGAGCCAAAGAGTCGAAGCAGCAGCGAATGAGGTCAGAGTTGCCTGTGGGCAGTTCTTGATGGAGAAGACACATTTCTGACTTTGAGCTGGAAGCTTAGCTGTGTCCTGCTCTACCTGGATTCACACTGCACCTAATTCAAAGAGATTCTGAAAGGAAGGCAAGTCCTCCTCAGATCCGAGCCTTGGCTTGGACTTGCACATGAGACCCCCAACTTCAGGGTAGTTTACCAGGTCATTCAGGAAACTAATCACAACCTACAGATCTGGTGCAGGTCTGATCCCCAGGCTCTCCACAGTGCTGGGGGTGGAGCCAGGGCAACAGCATGCTAATCATAAACTATACCACCAAGTTACAATCCAGTCCCTTGAAACTTCTTTGTCAACTCACTTTTCTTATCCCTCTTCTACTCCTTCCACTTCCTCTATGGCAACTACTCTCTTGCACCTAACCATTACTATGTGTTTATTCCAAGTCTATTTCTCTGAATCCTGCACATCTGAAGGGTCACGTGTTCCTGGGCGCACTATGTCCACGTGAGCACCCACCTCTCTGTGGCTCCCTACAGTTACAAGCAACCAAATCTCACTCTACCTCCATGCCTCAGACTGTCAGGAACATTAACCACAAGCACTGATATTTCTTAGGGTGGTATAACCAGGAAAAGAAAATCGTGGGCCATTGTTTATTGGCAAAGAACCGTCTCTTACAAACATGCCTTCCCCACTAACAATGCATAGTCCCCAACCTAAGTTTCTTTCTAATCTCCTGAAATCTTAGAAGAAGTGGGTTGTGGTGCCTGGTCTCATCTCTACAGTGACTCAGAATGTTTCACTTTTTCAGTCTTTTTGGTTTACTTGCCTGTAAACTGCTGTCTTTTGCTCATATTCTGGTTTGGTTTCTTCTGCCCACCCCACCCACTTCTTTCTCTGTGACAAGGTCTCACTATGTAGCCCAGATTAATCTCAAAATATCTAGTTAGACGTGGCTCAGTTGGAAGAGTGCTCACCTAGCATGCACCAAGCCTAAGGGATCTGAGAGGTGGAGTCACGAAGATCACAAATGCAAGATTATCCTCCTAGTGAGTTTAGGCCAGTCTAGGCTGTATGGAACTCTAGAAAACATTCTCTCCATGTAGCCCACACAGGCCTGAGCTGTCAGCAGTCACTGACCAGCACTGGCGGTAAGTGGGATTACCACCCCCAGCTGCCTGTCCTGTTCTTATCAGCATACAGGGATTCCTTGAATACTAAATTCTAAACTCTTGTTTACGCACTACACATTTCTGTTCCAATCTGCTCCTCCTAATCACTGACTAGAGATTTTTAACATCAATGTGATCACATTAATTCATTATGCACTACAGTTTCTAATTTTGTTTTTATTTTTAATTATTTTTACTTATGTGTATGAATATTTTGCCTGCATGTAAATCTGAGTGTGCCTGGTATCCACAGAGGTCAGGTGTCAAATCTGGAACTGGAGTTACAGATGGTTGTTAAGTCTCCATATGGGTGCTGGGAATAAAATCTACCCTTTGGAAGAGCAGCTAGTGCTCTTAACCTCGGAGCCATCTCTCCAGCCTCGTTATCATTACTTCTTTATGGTTTAACTACGAGTAGGTGTGCCTGTGTGAGTATGAGTACACTTGGTACCCTATGAAGCCAGAGGTATCAGATCCCCTGGAGCTTGAGTCATAGATGGCTAGGAGCCGTCTGACATGAGTACTGGAAACTGAACACAGGTCCCCTGAAGAGCAGAAAATGTCCTTAACCAATGAGTCATCTCTCCATCTCTCTCCAGCCACCCTTGTTTTAAAAAGAAGTACTTTTCTGTCCACAGGTCAGAAGAATACTCTATCTTTGTCTCTGTTAACTCCCATGAAACTATGGGCACACCATCAGGCTCTAGTGCCTGGCTCCTCACCTGCAAAATGTGGACGGAGTCACAGCTACACCTCACAGAGTTTCTGAGAGGAAAGAGCTGCTACAAGCAGAACACACACAAAGGGTCTAGAGAGTGAGTACTGGCACTGAGGGATATGTGTGTACACATTTTCTTTTTTTTTCTTTTTTTTTTGGTTTTTCGAGACAGGGTTTCTCTGTGGCTTTGGAGCCTGTCCTGGCACTAGCTCTGTAGACCAGGCTGGTCTCAAACTCACAAAGATCCGCCTGCCTCTGCCTCCCGAGTGCTGGGATTAAAGGCGTGCGCCACCACCGCCCGGCCCACATTTTCTTACCTTTGGGCTTTACACACTATCCAGCAGGACGGTAACCCAGCCGATTTTCTTGCCTGAATTTCCCTAGTGCTGAGGGATGACAAGCATGTGCGACTATGTACAGTTGGTTTCTTTTATGTGGGTGTGGCATATAACTTTGTGTGCATTTGCCCACGTATGCATGCTTGGAGGTCAGAGGTTGATATTACATATCTTTTTCAACTGCTCCTCACATTATTTGAGCCATCATCTCTCCGTGAATTTGAAGTTCACTAACCTGATGGCCAGCAAGCGTCCAGGGTCTGCCTGTCGTCTCAATGTTGGGATTACATTTGCACACACCTGGTTTAACCTTTTACACGGGTGTAAGCTACAGTACTCTTATATGGGTAAAACTAAAGTACTCATCTTATATAGCAAACACTTTACCCACAGAGCTGCCTCCACAGACCCACCAGCTTGTATTCTCTTTTTAATCCCCCTGCAGTTGCTTTACAATGTACTTAGAGCACACTTGGACTTGACTTTTTCAGAGGAATCGACTTTCTTTCACCTTTACTTTTTAAAATGGTGCTGGGAATGAACATGGCCAAGTATGAACATGACATGTATATGCCAGGCAAAGATTCTACTGCCGAGCAAGCCTGCCCTCTTTATCTCCATCATCATATTGTACGTCCCCTCAGTACAATCACATCACAGTTTCAATGCCCTTGTCTTTGCAGTATGACCAGATAGGTAGCAGGCAGATCTTCTTCTAACTGTACCTCTTTTGCCACTCAGGCAAGCTAGGAACCTTGAATTTCTCCCTACATTTTAACAGTATTCAGAACAAACTCCACCTAAGAACTTTTACTGAACTTGAAAACTAAATTTGTCCTGGCGGATGTCTCTGTAGCACTTAGCTACACGATGGTGTGTAATATCTTCACTTGCTTAGGTCGTCTTCAAACTTCTCTACAAAAATCTTCATTAAAATAATTCTTAAATGAAAATGAACTTCACGGTTCTGTGTGTTTGTGTTTAGTTTTGTTATAGTATTTTTTTTGTCTTACTATTGTCTGATTTGCATTTTTTTGGTTTGGTTTTAGAGAGAGAATATGAAGTTTGGGTGGGCAGGAAGGTGAGAAGGGATTTAGAAGTTGGGGAGGGCAAGATCATAATATATTGTATAATTTTTTTTAATAAAAAAAAATCCTAAATGAAAATATTGATGTGTTTTGTAAATGGTGTGTACCAGCATCCCCAGCTTAAGGCTTAAGGCTTGACCATTTTCCTCACCAGTTGTGCTGAACTTGTATTAACTTGGCTGGCTCACTGTCACCTCTGCAAACCAGCAGCTTTCACCACTTCCCTCACAATCTCTCTCCCCATTTCCAGCCTTTCTTTCCAGGAGAGCCTACACAGATAGTGACCAGAGCCAGCTCCTCTCTCCCCTCCTGACTCCAAAGTAGATGTACCAGATACTGATACTTCTCTTATTCTTATAAGTAAATGGAATCCACCTTTCTGTTATGGTGATTCAGAGTATTAACCATATATCAAGTGTAGAACCTTATTTTTTTTAAAAAAAGTCAACTTTTTTTTAAAAAATCTGATGTATGGATTTTCCTGATATCCAACATCCTTGAATTTTAGGATAAACCCTTGCACTTAGTTTGCTTGAAAGTAAATGCTCTATTTTGTGACTTGTTTTGTGGTTTTGGAGAGGCTTCATTGCCATCATGAATTGATCTGGGTAAGTTTGAAATTTTCTACTTTCTGTATCTTAGGCTGGTGCATGCACGCCTGAGCGGCACCGCAGTTGATCCTGGCCAGCAGGCCGGCACCCCGGTGTGCTTTGCTTCTTGCTTTTCCCCACATATCTCCAAATCTCAGTAGATCCTTTATTCACCTTTAAATGTGAGTTCTCTCTCTTGCTCTTTCTATAGCCTATCTGCTCTTTCCTGGTTGTGGTTTATCTTTTCATTTCAGTGTGTCTTTGGCAATATTAAAAATTAAATTAAATTCACTAATATTTTCCTTTATGATTAAAAAAACATTTCATTCCTAAATAGACCAAAACATTTTCTGTCTGAAGGCTCATGATCATTTCACTCCTAGTCATAATGAGGCGAGGCCTGATTATTTTTTTTCCTCAAGGGAGCAATAATTTTTTTATTAGTCTGCAGTTTTCCTCACTGGAGTGTATGTCATTCCAGCTTATCAGGCCAGCTTTTAGGCCGAGGAGGGCCCTCTTGTTCGTATTTGGTCATCGTCGCTTTATTAACCAGTCTTAGGATGACCTACATGGATGACTCCCTTCCACTAAGTGATCCTGGGTCTCTTTCTGCACTTCTTTAGAAACAGCACGACTTCTGTGAAACTGTCCGTGGGATGATGGGATTTGACTGATTTTTAAACATCATTTGTTGAGAAATGTCAAGGGTATCTTTCCATTAATAAATCTTACACATCTGTATTTATTTCAAGTCTTTATTAAAGGTTCCAATAAGATTTTAAACTATTTTTCCTTAAAATTTATATTCTTATTGATGAGATCTAATATTTTATTAAAACACACACACATCAATTGTCTGGTTTGCAAGACAAACTGAGTTTTTTTTATGTATCCAAAAAAAATTAATTCCAATTTTTCTCCTCAGATTTAATCAGAATGTTCTACGTACAAAGTCATCTATGAACAATGACCATTTCATCTACCTCATGTCTTTACACCTTTTATTTTTACACTGTATTCACAAAGACATCAACATAGTGTTGAGGAAAAGCAGACGTTAAGACATGCCAGCTCTTGGCTGTAATATTCTGCTATCGGTAGTAACTACATATCACTTCAATGTGACCTCATGCTGATGTTATACAGTCTTGTAATTTAAATACACTGTGGAGAGGGCTAGAGAGGTTAAGAGCAATGGCTGCTCTTCCAGAGGACTTATGTTTGATTCTCACTACTCACATGGTGGCTTACAACCACCTACAGCTTCAGTCTCAGGGAACCTGACACCCCCTTCTGGCCTCTGTGGGCACTGAACATGTGGTGAAGACATATATGCAGGCAAAATAATCATACACATAAAATAAAATGGGAAAAACAAATAGGCTGGATTTTGTTTGGATGATGATGATGATGATGATTATTATTATTATTATTATGCGTGTGTGTATGTGAGGTAGGTGTATCTGTGTGTCTCAAAGGACAACTTTCAGGGATCTGTTCTCTCTTATCATGAGCCACAGGGACTAAAACAAGTCACTAGTCTTGCATAACAATGCTTCACTTGCTGAGCCATTTCGCTTGTGTGTTGTGTACAAGTGTGCACCTGTATGAGTATGTGAACATATGTGAGCATGCACGCATATCAAAGCCATAGCTCAACCCTGAGGTCACACCTCAGAAGCCATTCACTTTTTTTTCTTAAGCCCCTCACATTGGGACTTGGGGTCCAACAAGTAGTCTAGGCGGGCAGGACAGTGAGCTCTAGGGTTCGTTCCTTCTGTTTTTGCCTCCCCGAGTGTGTGTCACCATACCCAACTTTTTATTTGCATACTCAGGATTAAACTCAGGTCCTTATTCTTGCAAGGCAAGGCCTTTACCAACTGAGCTGCTTCTCCATCCCCTATTTGCAAGTTTTTAGTGGAAGAGTGTTGATTGCATATGACACACATGGGATTATCTTACAATATATTTCTCTCATTTGTGGTTTTGTTTTCTGGTGCCCTCGTTAGGCGGTGAGAAAGACTTTAAGCACTGCCTTAGCTGCAGGCAAATCTTGATGGAAGTGTTTCTGTTACTCTCTACAATTTCCAGATTTAAATTTCTATTACGATTGCTTTTCTGTTCCATGAATTGTAAAAGTGAATCTGCTATTTTCTAATCAAGTCTGGTGTTGTTAGCACTAAATTCTTGCTGCAGAATTACAATGAATGCATTATATCTAGAGAATACAATCTATCTACATTCTGCTGAGCCTTGGATAGACAGGTGGGCTCTGCAGCCTCTGCCCATGTCAGTTTAGCAAAGCTGAACGCTATCAATCTGCTAGACTCTGAAGACACACACACAAGAGGAAAAATGCACTTTAGGGGCCTAAACTTCTCCATCTCTTGTTTAACACTGATGGAGATGTTAGAAAGATAGAAAGCTAGCCTTTAAATACTCATTTGAATCTAAAAATGTTTATGTCTGATTTCTTCCCCCCTTCCTCCCAACAAGCTGTCACCATAGGAGCCCCAGGCTCGGTTACCTTTTGAAGACAGCAGTCTCTGTCTTGGCGTCTACAGTGAGGCTGAGTGTTTCCTTCATGCCGCCATTCATCACGGTCTCAGTTACCTTGTCTGTACTCTCAGCATCCTCTTCCCCGTCTGAGCTGGCTTCCATGGCCACACTGCCTGGTGCTGAAAGTGCACAGAGTGGAAGGTCACATCCATCAAACCTACTGCGGAGCTGATGCCCTTTTCTATGAAGACTCCTGTGCCTTAGTCCTGGCTACTGCTTCAAGATATTGCAAGTGGCATTTTCACCTGGCTAAATTCTTGATGGGCATCAATGCTTAGAAAGGCCCATGGAGGTGGCTCACAGGTTTCCTCAATGAAGGGCTGGCAAATTCCAAAAGAGCCTTCCTAGCTCTATGTCCACATGGTCCCAGTTTCCTCCCATCTCCTAGGTCTACTCTACAACACAGTACAATATGCCTGGGGATCTTTCCTTTGCTCTACAATAGGAAGCCACACAGTATGTTGGTCATGAGCTTGGACTTGTCAGATTTCTGGATCTGAACTCAGTGCCCCCACCCCCACTCTTAATCTGTGCAACCCCAGACAGGAGACTATTCTGTGCCTCTAGCTTCTTACCCATCAAACCAGCTACAATGGTATTTTAAATGTTAAGTTGCCACAGTTTAGAAAGAGTGTCTCAATTGAGTAACTCTCTCATCAGGTGAATCTGTGGGCATGTCTGTGGGGGTTCTATGGATGTTAACTGATGTAGGAGGACACAGCCAACTGGGGGCCAAGTTTTCAACTGTGTACAAGTGAAGAAAGTTGATTGAGGATGATAGCAGAAGCTGGTTGGTATTTATGCTCTCTGCTCCTGCCGATGGATGCAATATGGCCAGCTGCTTGAGTTCCAAAATGATGGACTATAACCTGAAATTATAAGTCAGATGGGGCTTTTCCTTTTCTATGTTTTTTTTTTTGGTCAGATATTTTATCATAGCAACAGAAATAAAACTTTAATACCAGATCAATGAAGTTGGGACAGAATTTTTGTGGGCTCAATTATTAGGAGTGATAATTCTCCCACCAGCAACCTTTTCTGGCTCTGGGGCCTCTGCTCACTGCCTCTTTCTTCTCCCAGAAACTTATTGCTTCCCTTCTTCCCGAGACTCTTGCCTCCATACACACTCACTCCCTGCCACATGCTCTGCTGATACCACACTCACAAATGGCTCTTCATCAGTCTGCAAACAGTTCAGGGTCAACACAAGGAATACAGGTGAACATTCTGAGCAATGGAGACAGCTCCCTAGGGTTCAGACATCTATGACCACTTCATTTTCTCATATGGAAAGGAAAAACCAATCCTAGAGGCTAAACCAAGTTCTCACCCCTACATGTCTCAGCAAAACCCTGGGGGTCTTCAGGATTAGGAATAGAGGCATGGTATCTAGCCTGGTCTTCTCCACTCTGGGGATTACGCTTCCTCTGGCTTTAGATACCTATCTTTAACATTGACAAGACTGACAGCTGAAATCCAACTTCTTTTAGATTCCCTGTTTTGTGATTCTGTCACAATAGTTTCTTCTCCTATGTTGATCTATGGACATCAGAGCCACACTATCTTATTTTCCTGCCTCCTTTCAGGCTGAGCCCAAGCCTAGTCTGGTTTCTTCTACCTGCTGTGAGCATGTCTGCACACTGCACTCACCCTCTGGCTGAGTGGCCAAGGCAGCTGCACCAGGTATCAAGGGATCCATAGGTTCAGTGCTGGTTTCCATTTCCACAGGAGAATTACTCCTTAAAGACTCCTTTGTGCTTTCAGAAAAGAGAAAATTCAGATGTCAGCGGTGGGAACAGACCTCAGTTACACAAAATGTAACATGAAATCAACACTTAATGTTTAAAAGCTATTCAGAAATGAGGTCTCTGTCACCATGTAAAACAAACACCAGGGCGGCAGTGACACACATCTGTACTAATTTATAGCACTAGACTGGTGGTGAGTGAGAAACAAGCTCACACACAGGGAAGTCAGACTCTGCCTTATAGCTGTGCCGTTCCACAGGTGTTGGTCAGGGACTGGCTCTTATTCCCCTCATGTGGAACTTGTGGTGCATGTAGAACTCCACACAGCCGAGGAAGTGCCAGCTTCCATTCTGCCCTGCTAAACACCCTGGGTATCTGATGAAAAACCTCCCTTTCGGGCAGTGGTGGCGCACACCTTTAATCCCAGCACTCAGGAGGTAGAGGCAGGCAGATCTCTGTGAGTTTGAGGCAAGCCTGGTGTGCAACACAAAGAAACCCTGTTTTGGAGAAACAATCAACAACAAAAAACCCCAAACCAAAAACCCTTCCCTTTCTGTTTTGCAGTGGTGCACAATCACAAGTCCCAATCACATGCTGCATACCGACTCTTACCCTGTTTAAGGCACCACAGAATACGCACAGTAAATACACACCATCTACTTCACTCTGGAAAGGCTCTAAGACAGCACACACTTGCTCACCTCAGAGAGGATGTGAACTCTGAAAAAGAAGCCCAGCCTGTCTCTTTAGTTGGCATTGGCTCCTCTGTGCTCCAGACATCAGATCCCACTGAGTCTAAGGGGGCACCATGGGTGGTTTCCATGGGGACATCAAAGTTGGCTGACCAGGTGGGTGCTGAAATGAAGGGAGGATTAGCATTTGGAGAAGTCAGTCCTTGAGTTTGACAAGAGACTCTCTTTCTAAGGCTGAGTGTGGTAGGGTGTGCCTGTCATTTCAGACACTTGGGAAACTGAGCTAGGAGAACTGTTTAAGACCAGGCAGGCCTTGGGGATCCTCAAAATGGAAATTATTTTTCAAAACCAGGTTAGCAGATGAGAAGAAAGTAGTTGTTACGGGAGAAAAATTAACATGGTGCCACTGAGGTTGGGGCTAGCACACTCACTAGGAGTGCAAGGTGACCCTTGTGACTTTTCATCGAGCAATTTGATTTCTAGGAATATTTTCCAATAGAAATATTATACAAAGCTATAAAGTACATAAAAAATTCTACCTAACAATTATTTTTTTTTCTGCTCACCACATACAAAGTTCTGTTACTAATTCATAGGGTCAAGAGCTCTACTTCACAGTTCAGACTACAGGGGAAGGAATTCTGAATTCTTAGGATGTGTGACAGTCCTTCCCAGGGTAACTCCCCAGACCTAACAGCAGAAACTTCTCAAAACTTTGCAAACAACCCAGGAGAACAGTAGGCAGAGAGGTAGGTGTTTGAGCATCCACACATACATGTGGCACACACATTAAGAGTGTGGTGTCTCATCTCTACTGATAAAAAAGAAACCTTTCCCAAACAGCAAGAAAATAGAGGGCTGGAGAAATGGCTCAGAGGTTATGAGCACTGACTGCTCCTCCAGAGGTCCTCAGTTCAATTCCCAGCAACCACATGTTGGCTCACAGCCATCTATAATGAGATCTGGTGCCCTCTTCTGGCCTGCTGGCATACATGAAAGGAATGTTGTATACATAATAAATAAATAAATCTAAAAAAAAATTAAAAAAAAAAGAAAAAGAAAATAGAAGGCTTCTGCTCTGCGGTGCTCAAGTAAACACAAATGTCATCCAGACATTCCCCTCAACATACAGCAGAGGCATGTTGTTTAAGTCATACCATCTCACATCCTTCTGAGACCATATGTCCATTATTCTCCACTCTCCTCAACACCAATTCCTTTCTTTTAAACCTTTTTTTTCTTCCCAGTTTTTCTTTGGCTTTTTGAGACAGGTTCTGTAGCTCAAGCTGGCCTAAAACTTGCTGAGTAGATGGGAATGACCCTGAACTCATGATTCTGTTGCACCTCCCAAGTGCTGAGATTACAGGCATGTGTCACCATTTCCAGTGATTCTGGAAATCTCTTTAGGTTTTAAAAACAAAACAAACAAACAAACAAACAAAAAAACCCCCACCCTCTATCAGCTACAACAGGGAATGAATTTTAAGGCACTGCTAAGTGGACGGCGTACACCAGTCCTAACTGACAGGGCTGTAATGGCTCCGAATGCATGAGACATCTAGACTACCTAGATCTAAACATCTCAAAGAATACAGCATTAAGACTAAGGGCAATGGACTGCTTGGTGGGGACAGATGAAAAGGCACCAGTGACCTGCTGCACAACAGTGTGAATGTGCGAAGTCCCAGGGGAAAAGTCTAAGAGAAAGCAGCCCTGAAGATGCTCCCTTTCCTTCTGCTATTTCCCTACGACATCTTGGTTATCTAGTCCAGTTCTCTCATTGCTGCTTTGAGTTCTGCCTGTCAGGAGCTCAGCAGTTCCCCACAAATTTCAGAAGGCAATTCTTGGGGACAGGAGAATGGCTCAGTACAAATTTTCGTGCAGAGGATCTAAAGCTCAGTTCCTAACACCTATATAGGGTGGCTCATAACTACCTCTAATTCCAGCCTGTAATCTCTAGGAGATCCCACAGCTCTGGACTTCTGACTCATGTGCACAGACCCACAAATAATACATGCATAGACATAACTAAAAACAAATACATTTCTAAAAGTCAACTCTTGGAATCAGTACCCCATCCTGTTCCTGAGCCACACTCAACAGTTTGTGGCACTCTGCTTTCTTGCTGGCTGTTTTCCCTTTCAAATGACCTTGTCAGTGGCCCCAAAGCCCTGCCTGTTGCAGATCTCTCGGCACCCTGCTCAGGAGTGCTAACTACTTCCAGGAGGCACCAAGCAGAGGGCAAAGACTGTGGCAATTCATCATTACTGGCCTGATACCTGGCACACAAAACCATGTGCATTTGAACCCAAGGGCAGGGAAGCCTAGGCCCTGTGTCTGAGGACACAGACCTTCCTGACTGGAGAATGAGGAGGCTGCTTTCAGATCAGAGCTTTATGGGAATTTGTGGATGATGCTAAAGGCATGTTTGGTTGTGAGGCTTCACAAAGAACAAGGACATAAATGCTGCTTTGGGTGACAGGGAACTGGTCAGGCTTTGGGAAAGTCTTCAATCATATCATATAATACCCACCCCATCCATTTTTAAAAGGCAGCACAATCAACTCTTCTAGTTAGTAAGCAAGAGGGCACAAATGTGGATCAGCTGAACAAGGCTAAGGTTTGGACTTTCACAAATAAACTGTGAAGAAATGTTAAAATTTGAGCTTAATTTGGCTCTAGTGGTACATTTCATTGATGACTCCATATTATTTCTTCATTTCT
>NC_022015.1:38150735-38161017 GCF_000317375.1 Microtus ochrogaster
TGAGCCACCATGTGGTTGCTGGGAATTGAACTCAGGACCTTTGGAAGAGCAGGCAATGCTCTTAACCACTGAGCCATCTCTCCAGCCCCTGTCTCTGTTATTTTTAAACACACACACAGACACATTTTTAATTATGTGTGTGCAGGGTGTCTTTGTGTATAGGTGCCCATGGCAGGCAGAAGCAAGCATCAGATCCCGTGGAGTTTGAGGCAGTTGTGAATGACCTGAAGTCAGCACTGCGAACTGAACTCAGGTCCTTGACAATGGCAGCATGTGCTCACAATCACTGAGCCACCTCTCCAGCCCCAGTCTGTGGCTTTTCCACTGCTGCTACAGTATCAAGCCCTGGAACTGGGGGGGGGGAGGAGGAGACGGACATGTTCTCTAGCTAGACTTGTGAAGATGATGTTCAATCATCCCCAAGTATATATAACTTGTCCTGCCCTAGCCCTAGGAAAGACTCTAGAAATACAAGCCTGTAATTAAACCTCATCTGTGCTTCAGAGGCCATCTCAAATGCCACAGGCCATTCTTTTGCCAATTTTCAAAGACAGGCCATTTCTCTCCACACATCCCCTATTTTTTGTTTTGTTTTGGTTTTTGAGATAGGAATTCTCTATAGTTTTAGCTGTCCTGGAAATAACTCACTCTGTAGAGCAGTAGGGCCTCAAACTCACAGATATAAAACCAGGCAATTTCAAGCACTAGAACTAACTCAAAAGGTCAGGGTGACTCACGCTCGTTCAGGTCCACCTCCATCTTGTCCTCTGTGTTTGCACTGCTGGACTCAAACAGGTCTTGTTTGGCCCCGTCTTCTTCTTCCGAGTCTGTACTTTCTTCGCTGTCTGTACTGCCGGAGCTACAAAACAACACTGCAATATTTAAGCTATTTAATCAGCGACCAGCCATGTCCAAGAAAACATTAAAAGGGTTCCTCTTTGTAGCCCTGGCTGGCCTCGAACTTAAGAGGTCCACCTGCTTCTGCCTCCTGAGTGCTGGGATCTTATCTTCTCATCATCTTCTATATACTATCTTAGGATGCTGTAAAAAAAATTTTTTTAATTGGGAAAAAAAGATGTCCGAGTTCCTGATGTGACATCTTACAGGCAACGTATTCCCCACCAGTTGTGGCAGTGCATGTATTCTTTCCCAGCATATGTGAAGCTGAGGCAAGAAGTTGCTTTTGGTCATGGTATTTTATCACAGCAACAGAAACCCAACTAAACAGAAATTGTACCAGAGAATGGAATACTGCTGTGACATACCTCACCATATTTTGAAGAGAATTACAGAAGGATTTTAGAACATTGAGCTGGAAAAGTTGTTGAGTGCTAGGGTTTAATGGGCTATTGTGTGTGAGTCTGAAAGAATGTTGAGAGCAATGCAGAATGATGGAGGCCTGGCCTATGAAGCCTGAGAAGTAAGCAAAGACTATATCTGGGGCATTCGATATTTTGTATTAAAAATCAGTAAATCAGTGGTTTTGGTCAACTGGGGCTCAAGAACTGGCTTTGAATAAGAAAAGACCAGAACCACTAAAGTGAAACCTTTGCTTTGCTGGGACAATTAATATGAATCCAACATAACGGAATCAAAATCTTCTGGGAAGTTCTTCTGTATGGATTTAAGAACCAACTTGTAAACAGTTATGAAAAACCACCTCTCAGGATTCTGTAGAATGCTGTGTGGATCTCATGGAAGCACGTGGGGAACTAGAGCTGACTAATGGTTATCTCCAGCTCATCAACACTCATAGGTTTTTGAGTCCAGTGTGCCAGCCTTTAGAACTGTGTATCTTACCTTTTACAGTATTATGAATAGCATCATTTAGTAACTTCAACAGTTCCAGTAGAGAAGATATAATTATACTGATCATGAGCAGAGAGACTTTGCTAAATGAATTTGAACTTTCCTATACCCAAGAAAACTTTCTGACTCCCCAAGCCTTGGTCTTATACCGGAGTGCTAACAGGCCTGCCTGACAAGAAGTTTTAGGATAGAAACTTAAGCCTAACAAATACAGCACCGTTCATACTATATGCTCCCCAACCTTTTCCTTAATTATGGTTCTTTGTATCATTCAAAGATCATTTAGGTTGTCATTGGCACATAAGCTGTTCATTATCTCTTATTTCAGTCTTTTGATTGTCTGTCTAACCTCTACTGACATCAACACTCATTCCTGCCATAGTTTATACCTTTTCTTGCGCATTGGGAACTTATGAACAATGAACTTCTCAAAGAGAAATTTCTAGATTCCTCTGTTGCTTTTGTTGTAGTTCAGATTCTACTTTAATCTTTATACTAGATTACTTGGCTTTAATTTGCTCATTTTCTATTTTCTTAGTGTATAAACCAAGGCCACTGATGTGAGATACTTTTAATTTAATATAGCCAATTGTTTCCCGCATTCTGCTATACTGGCATTTTATTTTCCTTCAATTTGAAAAACCATGAAGGCTCCTCACCCACCTTCCAGTTTCATTATGTATCCGAGGGCTGGCCTTGAGCTCACTACAATTTTGCACTAGTTCCCAAGTGTTAAGGTAACAGGCATGTGCCTCCATATCCAGTTCCTACAGACAATTTAACTCTTCTATCAGAAGCTTTCAGAATTTTCTCAGACTTGCTTTTATGGTCTGGATGTGGTCTTTTGTTGTGTTCTTTTCCTTGCAGAATATCTATTTTATAAAGGTGCAAGTAGTACATGCTGGAAGATGGTGCGGTTCAAGCAGTCTACTTAGCAGGCATGAATTTTGTCTAAGAGGGGTGCTGAATGATCTGCCTGCAATCAATTTGTTCACCATGCTTTGCATTTGCAGTTCTATCCATTTTTGTCTGTTTAATTTGAAACTGTGTCATTTGGTAAAAAAGCAGTTTAAGACTGTTATGTCCTCTTAATGAACTGACCTCCTTGACTTTTTGGAGGAGGGAAGGAAGAAGGCAGAGAGCAAGCACATGTGTGTATGCATGCATTCTTGTGTGTAGAGAACAGAGGCTGACGTAGGGGTCTCAGCAGTTCACTTTATTTTTTAAAAAGAATTTTCTCACTGAACTCAGAGAAGGTGGCTGATTGGCTAAACATTACTTGTTGGACAGAGATGGTTCAGTGGGTAAAAGTGCTGTGTGTCAAGCCTGATAAACGGAATCTGATCCCAGGACCCAAACACTCAAAGGAAAAAACTGGATCCTGAAAGATGCCTCCGACTTGTACCCATGCATGTGCTAAGGAATACATGTGTAAGCACACACGTGCACAACCTAAAGACATAGATTAAATAAAAGTTCTTCACTAGCTACCTGCAAAGGAGACCAGAGTTAAAAGGAGGGGGGCACAGAGTCACAGTGCATGCTTCCTACGTAAAGAGATTTTTAGGATAGCTTTACCTGCCATGTTCTTGGAAAGACAGAGGCGGGCTGGCCCATCCTCTTGTTATTTTTTGCTTGTCTATTTACTTAATGTATATGTGTATTTTGTTTGCATGTATTTCTGGGCCAAAAGAGGCCAGAGAGGGCAATGGATCCCTTGGAACTGGAGTTATAGGTGGCTATGAGCTGTCATATGGGTCCTGGGAATCGAACTGATGTCGTCTGTGCTCTTAACCACCACTGGGTCATCTTCTCCAGTGGTCTGTCCAAATGAGCATTTCTCTGGACGAAACAAAGCACTGGCCTTGGGTTCAGCTTACATTGGTGGCGCCATGTGCAAATCTCTTGCTGTGAGACGCTATGGCTCACCTGGACCTCCTCTGGGATTCTGGAGTAAACGCAATGTGTTTCTCTTCCCAGATATCTTCCTCATCAGAGCCACCATCGTCAAACTGCTGTATCCGTTCTTTACAACATGCTTCAAACAGGGCAATATTTCCCTACAGAAAAAAAAGGTAAGCAAAAGAGAAAATACAACTAAAATTAGAACTACTAAAGCCAGAACTGTTTTCTCTCCCAAATCACCAGTGAAAACTGTTTTTTTTTTCCATTTGCTTTTTGCAAAAAGGTGCCACCACATATAACCAAATAAAGCATAAAAATAAAATGCTAGCTTCTATGTAAATAATATAAAAATTCCCAAAGACTGGATTTTAAACTGCATGTAAAAGGTCTGGATACACTCTCCTCTTGAGTTTTCTTATATCTCACGAGCTAACCCATTTCATTCTGAGCTTCCTTTTTGCTCCAGAGGTAAGTCTTCAATATGACCAACAAGGAAAAGGCCTGGATCCCTCCCGCCTGCTGCTACCAGCCCAGGAAGCCATGAGGAGCTGCTGCAACCTGAGGGGTTGTTTCACAGCAGATAAAAGTACTTTCTCATGATACTCAACCTAAAAATCAAGACAGCACCATTAAAATGCCACAAATGTCCTATCTATAGAGAAACCTGGCAGAGACTGATATTGATCCAATCTAAGTTCTTTTCTTACAAAAGAGACAGGAAACCAAGGTCAAATGTCTATGGTGCAATCACAAGTAACCAGGGTCCCATTAGCTTAGTCACAGGTTATAAATTACTGCTTGCAGGTTCAGGCAGACACCATGACCAGGTGACACTTTAACACACCTGGGATGTAGGATCCCAGAGTACAAAGGGGCCTTAGCACAGGGCAAACAGTCAGTGCAGCACATCCCTTACAACAGGAAACTTTCATACTTACACTTTCATTTGTATTGAGAGTAAAGTTGATGTCTGACACTCGATCAAAAGAAACACTGTAAAGAAAGTATAAGAATTGCTAATCACCCATAGGTGGCTATAAACAATGCTCTGAAACTCTCAGAATTTGAAGTACTTAAATTATCATTGTAGTCCCCATCAGTAATAAGCCCACCTACCTTGTTGTATTCAACTGTGCCCTCCCTGGTACTAATGAATGGATACAGAGGACAGCTGGGATGGGAGCCTGTTGAGATGAGGCTGTGAGCTCCCTGACAGCCTTTCTACAATGTATTTCTATCTTCTGTGCCAATTATGGTTCCAGGGATCATACCAAGAAAACCAAGAAAAAAAAATTCCTAATAACCATGCCCAAACACTAAAAAGCACAAAAACACTGTCATACATGAAACATAGGGCAATCCTGTCATCGTGCCTCCATGACAGTGAGGGGTAAATGCAGTCATAATGAGCTACATGACTGTCAGCGGTGGGACAATGTCATCAATCTTCAAAGCTCAGTTCTAACCAGTCACCAGCCCAAGCACCGTATTCTGAAAGAGAATGCCAATTCTCAACCAGTAACACTTAGAAGAGTCCAGATGGGAAAATCCAAGATGTCGAGCAGGGATGGGGTGAGGATAGAGAGAGAGAGAGAGAGAGAGAGAGAGAGAGAGAGAGAGAGAGAGAGAGAGAGAGAAGAGAGAGAGAGCATGCTACCACGACTCTGCAATAGATTGCTAACATGGCAAATGTATAAATGCCTTATGCCGTGTTTGTTCTTGTTCATTCTGGACAGAAATCAGTCAATGTGGAGGGCAGCTGGATGCCTCAATGCCTGCTGTTTGCAGTAGAGCCTCTGCTCCACAGTGCCAGAAGTGTGCTGTCAAAAGACTTTAGCTTCCCAGACTGCAAACTCAAAAAAAAAAAAAGCCTATAATGGTTAAAGTCCAACAATTATTGCAAACTACTATTACGTGTCACAGTGGACTCAGTGAGAGTCACTGCCTGAGATCTAATCACAGTGGCTTAAATTTTTCCTTCACCCCTGTTCTCAATAACCCATGATCCTCATGTTGGGATGTGTTCTTCCCATGCTAGATGCTGGCTCTCAGTTCTGCCAATTTCCTGTACATTTCCATCCACTGCTTTGCCACAGTTTCTAATTCCCTCTCTGCCTTTGACCCTGAACACAAAACAATGGTTAGAGTGCTTTGCTCTTGGAAAATAACCCAAACATCCTTACAGGGACTCTCCCAGAGCAGAAAGCATATGTAAGCAGGGTTGATCTACTGCCCTGGTCATCTGCTGGAATGCAGTACTCAACAATAAACTATACAATGAGTGATACCTGTGAGCAGATAGCAAACATGGGACGGAATTACTGAATTACTTGCAGTAATGTCATTGCATATGCTAAAAAGAGCAGAACAGTGGCTGGGGTCTTTATAAAAAGGGTAAGTGGAGGGCAAGGGGAGGCACCTATGGTACCAGATGCTTAGAAAGCTGAGGCAGGAAGATGCTTGAGCTCACAGCTTCAACACCAGTAAGGGGCAAAGCAGTAAGACTCATCTCAAAAACAAAGATCACTTGCCCCTGACTCTGCAGGGTTCCTTGGAGTGTGTCCCTTAGCTGTTGAACTAATTACCCAGGTACAAAATTGTATGCTGCAAATAAACAGGGTGGACCTCCCAACTCAGGGATTTATAAAATCCAATAAGTCAGGAGATTGGCAGCACTTCACAAAAAGCTTGTGTCACCAAGGAAACAGGAGAATATACTCACTTGCCAATGTCGTCTTGATCTGCAAACTTCTCATCGTTGAAGCCAAACTGGTCAATAAAATTGGACGTCATTTGTTGCATCTGATAATCAGAAAAGGCCTGGCAATCCCAGGACCAGTGACAGTGACATCATGATTCTAATGACATTCTATACATTATTTGCCCATTTGTGTTCCAGAAACCACTTTAATTCACACAGCCATGTGGCTTTAAAAGTTGGTGTGTTTTTCTTTAAAAAAAAGAAAAATCAAATAATTTCAGACACATTTTACCCCAAAAGGGGGAATTTTGAAATGTGATACACAAATTGCTCCATTACACATCATAAAGAAATACTTAAGTGATCTTACTAAAAAGTGACTATTATAAATAAATAGTCTCTGGACAGATAACAGATAACTGGGTAACCTTAGTGTGAAGAGTTGAGAGACACGTAAGTCTGAAATTATCAGAAGTACCATCATCTCCAAACACAGCCAACAGCACCCTAAACTATAACACACCACCCACAACTTCCCACCCTCCCCTGGTCTCCACCATATCCCCACTCCCATCCACCATAGCAAAAACAGCATCAAAGGAAGAAAGACTGATGGACATAATCACGACCCTACAAATGAAATGCTGGTCTAAGTCTTGGAGGCTGGGGACAGTCTGAGATAAGGAACACTTACTTCTTCTATACAACCTACCTGAGAAATGGGGCAAGAAGTTTTAACCTCATTAGAAATTGTTCAGAAAAGCCTGGAATACTGCAAGGTCTACAGAAGAGGCAATTCTATTCCATCAGGCTCAGGTGAGTCTTCCCAATTGGAAAATGGGGGAATCTTATACTGGGGCCCAATCCAAGTGCTGAAAGTCTACTGACGACATCAGGAAACATGCCCTCGCTACACAAAGACACCAAGTGCAGCCTCACCTCCTCCCTCTCATCCAGACAATGAATACAGGACCACAGGGTCACCCTATGAGTACCACATGTGGTCAAGGACAGAACCAGAAGTGGGACCCATGTAACAGCACAGACGGTTTTTGAGGCGACTGGCTGCAAAGGAACAATTGATTGATTTCTCTTTGGTTCTTTACCTCAGCAGAGCCCACAGACCTCACCCTCCACTGCACAAATACATCTGTCATTCATCTTGATCACACTAACTCTTATAGCAGGGAATTATGGCATGGATAATCCAAATTGTATGTAATTTAAAAGTAAACATCATGTTTGGCTTTGGAAGTAATATTTTGCTCAGGTGTGAAAACAAAACAAAAACAAGGAAAACCTAACCAACCTAAGACTCACTTTCCTCTCAAGCAAGACAATACCCTCCCCAATCAGGCTCCTAGAGATGGGATGACATGAGTTCGTGGGTGTATGGGGACAGTGAGCAGCTGGCTATGAGGCAGGCATTCACAGTGTACCCAAAAGAGGTGGTGTGGCAGGACTGTACTGGGTAAGGTCTGGAGAGCAGCTGAAGTAGTCACAGGAAGTTGATTAGAGCAGAAGAAAAGGAAAAAGTTCTAAAGCTCTGGGGAACAAAGTAAAATGGGACAGGCAGCCTTCACAGTCACATTAGCAAAAGAAAACCAGGTCCTCTGACTTGGAGCCTCATTGCTTATGAGGCAAAACAGATGCTTGATACTTCCCAGGTGTATAAAGGACCCATGGGTCATCTGCTGAGCAAACAACATAAGATGGGCTATAGATTTATCTAGACTAGAATTTCAGAGCAAGGCAAGGGTCCCTCCTAGATGCTCTGTTTAATGTATTTATTGGCTTTCTTCAAACTCTTCATGCCACTTGTAATACAATTCTTTTGGATATAACTGAGAAGAAATGTTCCTTGAAGTTCAACACTTCACCAGTAAATATACAACAGCAAATACACTGCAAATGTATGTATATATACAGATACATTCACATGTACCCACATGTACTTTCTACTTGTCAATCCTATGCACCTAGACAGAGCTATGGCAACTGACAGAAGACGGGATCAGAGACTTCTCTGTTCTCGGTCTAGCACAGCTTCTGAGAAAAGAAAAGGACTTCCTGTCTGTATTGGCTTTCTACACTACTGCTATAGAAGCCAACAAGGCCAACATGCAAGAGTGTTAAAAATTTACATGTCCCAGCCTGGAAAGCAACACACATGGCTATAATAACATTAAGGAGTACTGTCAAGTACTGCCATCCTGGAGAGGGTGGGGACAGATCTCTAACAGTACTGCCATCCTGAGCGCTGAAACTGCTCTGAACTGAGTCTGACTTATCCCAAGCCTGCATGTGATGTGGGGTGCTAGAGGTGTCAGTTTACTTCTGACACCTGTCCATCCAGTACAGGGGAAGAGCTTGTTTCCTCCTCACCTCCCTCTGGGAAGCAAAGTTGGGGCACACTAGGAACCCAGAAAGTACTAGAGCAAAACAAAACTGACAGGCACACACATTACAAGACACTGGCTCACTGCTCAGGCCCACATCTGTGACGGGGTACCTTGTAAATGACTGTCCTGCATTCTGCACACTTAGGGGCTCTGAGAAGGATGCCCAACTTTAAACAGGAAAGAGAAATTTAGCAACCTGTTATCTACAGATAGACATTCTGCCAACAGTGGAGACTATGACAGTGCTGTTGCTTTTGTTTTTGTTTTGTTTTTTTTTTCAGAGACAGGGTTTCTCTGTGGTTTTGGAGCCTGTCCTGGAACTAGCTCTTGTAGACCAGGCTGGTCTCGAACTCACAGAGATCCGCCTGCCTCTGCCTCCCGAGTGCTGGGATTAAAGGCGTGCGCCACCGCTGCCCTGCGACAGTGCTGTTGTTAGGTTAACCTAGACCCTCTTTCTCCAGAAACACACATATCAGATTAATTTCAAAACAGTTCATGATTGGTTCATAATTTAAGTATGCAAAAAAGAGCCACTGCAAGCATGTCAATCAGAGTAACCAACGATTACTTCCTATATAGAGAGGTTATAGGCAAGGAATAGAGCCCCTAAGCTGAGGGTCCTGGCCAGGGCTATGTCAGGAAACCCCAGTTTTATAACTGAACTGAATGAGAAAACATCCCAAAACAGACATGGCTCTAGAACCAGGTATTAAAATAAATGAGACAACCCACTTTCTACATGCCTAGAAAAAACGTCTAGATTGGATCCGTACTGTAAGTTTAGGCATATGCAAAGTCTTCAGTTTGATTTAGAGTAGTGAGAGGATATGTATAACAAAGTTTATCAACATAGTTAGGAAGATATTCAAAGCATCCTTTTTCTCTTTATGTATTTTTAAAATTATTTAGTGTGTGTGCATGTGGAGGTCAAAGTTCTCTGACTCGTCAGTTCAGTTCTCTCCTTCCACCATGTGGGTTCTGGGGATCAAACTCAGCTCTGCAGACTTAGCAGCATCTCAATGGCTGAGCCACCTCACAGGCCCAGGCATCTTTTTCTTTTCTTTTTTTTTGGTTTTTCGAGACAGGGTTTCTCTATGGCTTTGGAGTCTGTCCTGGAACTAGCTCTTGTAGACTAGGCTGGTCTCGAACTCACAGAGATCCACCTGCCTCTGCCTCCCAAGTGCTGGGATTAAAGGCGTGCGCCACCACCGCCCGGTTAGGCATCTTTTTCTTAATACTCAACAGGTACAAACCACCTTCATAGGTCTCAACTGATCCTCTAGGCTTTGTTCTAGAGTTATAGCAATACATCTGGGCTCATGCCTGGTCAAACTGATTGTCTGAATATTCTATGGTATAAGTGGGACAGTACTGGGCACTGACAACAACACAAAGCTGCTTGTAGCACAGTTTGTTGTGCTGGGCTCCTAGGTAGTCAGAGCTTCTTAAAAAAGCAAGATGTGGC
>NC_022015.1:38161124-38181934 GCF_000317375.1 Microtus ochrogaster
AAAAAAAAAAAAAAAAAAAAAAAAAAAGCAAGATGTGTGCTTTCCAAGAAAACACTGCTTCTCCACTAACTTTAGGGGAATGGCTGTGCGAACCAAAGCTAGTGTCAAGAAACATAGTGAGACCAGCAAGTACTAAATTTTCATCTTTCTGTCTGGGAAAGACTAAACTTCTTCAGCATCAAAAGCAAGCCAATTGCTCAGTTGCAATACTGGAATGTGATGGGCATGCAACTTGGAAGCAAAAAACAGCAATGCAAGAGAATTAGAAGCTTCATACTGCGCTGAGACTGAAAAAGAAGCCAAGCACCTGCCAGTAAAAAGTGGTGGTGAACAGAATTGTGGAGCTGGCCATCTACTTCTATTTTGAACTCTTAAACTCAACCCCTAGTAGAAATATAAAACCAACTGTTAGATTTCTAAGAATAACCAAAAGTATGATAAGTTAGTACATATCAATATCAAAATCCTGTTTTTGCCAGAAAAAATTAAATGTAGTTAACACATGGAGACAAGTTGGGGGCAGGAGTGTCAAGAATGATTCGTATTAAAACTTCATTTAGATGCTACACAACACAATTAAACTGCTCTGAGGGAGGATTATCTAGATTCTGTTTTCTGTCGCTCTTAACCAAGGTCTCTGCCATGAATGTAAGTGACAATGCAGTGCCATTAAGGTCTGCACAGTGAGCATGTGAAGTGACCTGCTATTTTACTTGTTGCATGTAGTGCTCATTCCTCATTCTCACCCAGGAACACAACAGTATAAGCCCATCTGGCAAGTCCCCAGCTCTCCCTGTTTAAATCATTTTTGCCTAATTGGTAGCAACCCCAAACCACATCCTAACACAGTGACAGATGCTGACTCCCAAGGGCAGCTAAACTATGCATTAAGATAAAAATAAATAGCAAAGCTTTAGGTGTGACTCACTTGCTGCAAAGAGGAATCCTGTGAGAAACCCGTGTCTTTAAAGTCAATTTCATCATCACTGGATGAATGAATATGGCAGGTTGTAACCTATATGCATAAAAATGTAAAAAACTATTTAACATAGAAAAGTGGTGGACATTTTTATCAGCATTTTTTATGGAAAAAATATCACATTCAATTTTTGTTTCGATGTACTAAAAACCAAAAAACCCCAGAAATAGCAGTCAGGTTGTCAAGCACACCCAGTCAATGTAGAGTCCACTCTCTGGCTGCACACCCAGCTGGCTGGTGGTTCCACTCCTCAGAACTAGCATCCCCAGGAATCACACAGGAAGGATGAATTATTCCATTCAAGAGGGAAGGCATAAGTAATACTACAGTGTGCAGATGAACTAGCACATATGTCAGGCCTGTGGGTAAAACACCACCCAAAGGGTCACTCATGAGTCACTACAGAGATCAGTTTATAGATAATCATTTCACTTCAGTCTTGACTTTTCTACCTATACCCCAAAACAAAACAAAAAACACTAGTCACAAATGCTCGTTAAGTCAACAGTCCCCTGACTAATAAAAGACCCTCTGAAAATGTGACCTCCATGCCCCATAGAGAGTAGTAAACTCTCAAAAACTAAGAAAAACACCAACATGAACTATTCACCATTCATGGCCAAGTGATGCTTGCTAATCAGAAGTGTGCTGAAAGAGATTAAGGTAAGCACAGATCTAGCACTGCACTGAAAATAGCCCTCATAGCACCTATGAGAATGAACAGTCAGTGAAATTCTACAAGTGTTGTACTTTTGAAAATCTAAGGCAACTTCATAGCCTGCCATTAGCAAACCAGTACACACCATGCCAGGTCAATGTGTATTTGGGGCATAACCAAAGTAGAGGGCAGAGAAACAGGACAATTAAGTTAGCTGCCATGAATGAAGAGAGCAGAAACTTAGCTGCTTCCAGGAGCTTTGTCTAAGTGCAACTATGGTACAAAGAAACCTTAGGCCAGTGATTCTCAACCAATGGGTCACAACCCGTTGAGGACATAAATATTTACATTATGATAACAGTATCAAAATTTCAATTATGAAGTAGCAATGAAATAATTTTATGGTTGGGAGTCACCACAACATGGGGAAATATATTAATGGGTCACAGCTGAAAGAGGCTGAAAACCACTGCCATAGGCTTTCCCCCCATAAAAATAAGAGTTAATCATACCATTAATCAAAGAGGACACTTTTGTGGGACAACTAGAAAGAAACAGACATGTGGCTCCTTTGAAGCACTTTCCTCCAGGGAAGTGTTTATAATGTCCCCACTTTGGAGTCAGGCTCTCATTATGTAGGCTAGGCAGGCCTTGAACTCAGGAGTCTTGCCTCAACTAACATTATTGAGGTGTATTACTACACTCAGTTTACAAGGTCTTCTCCAAAGACAGTTTAGCTAATTATTAACAGCACAAGGCATGCAGACCTTTAGCTGTGAGTTAGTGGAGGGTGTAACTCTGAGGTCATCCATACCATAATTTAATTTCACTTAATCTGAAAGAATTAATAAGCAAACTAAAGAGAGGGTTTCATTGCCTCATAGGGGATCAGAATTCCAACCCACTCACCACCAGCTATGTGTAGCCTGAGTTCCTGATCTACATCACACAGCCCTTCTGAGGCATCTGAAGCTCAGAAATGCCACCTTCACTTCTTCAGCTAAAACCCTAGACTGTTCCCAGCTGCCCAGCCACCCTCACAATGTAAACCTGATCAACCACTCTTCACCAAACCTACCACCAGTTACTGAGTGGGTTAGTGAATAATGCCAGTGAAGCAGCTTATCCTGCAGTCTGTGTTCAGTCCAGAAGTCACAGAGAGCTTCCAAAAGTATACATAGATTTAAGTTACTTTCTACTTCTAAACCAAGTGGTTTCTCATCTTAATACAAAGTCAAGGCCTAACTGCTTGTCTTCACTTCCACCCTTGTTTGCTCTGTCACAACAGCTACAGCAGACTCTATACTCACCCCTGCACACTCTATACTCACCCCTGCACACAACTGCAGTATCTCCTCTGGGGTCTTTGCAGTTTGCTTCCCTCTCTTTGGCTATATTAATGTAGCTGTAATAAATTTTTCCTTGAGCAGTGTTTAAAAAAATTTATTATGTACATACATGCGTGCATGTTACAAGTGCCATAACACATGTATAGAGGCCAGAAGACAACTGTTTAGTCAATTCTGTCCTTCCATATTTACAAGGGTTCTAGAGATGGAACTCAGGTCTCCAAGGCTTCCTTGCTTGCTGAGCATCTCACCAATCGTTTGACAACCTATATCCAAACCTTCCCAACTTGCTTCCTGGCATTAGCTCCTCAGCACTATGACACAGAACAGGTCATTCAACAAAGTGCTGCTTCCAAAGTGTTTCTCCCCTACTTGGTAAGTACTAGTATCTTCTATGATTGGCACTGCAGGCACTTGAATGTCTACAATAACTAACACTAGCAAGTCATTAAATGACACTCTTGCCAAGGTCGCCATGTCAGTGAATGACAGCTGCTGCAGGACTGAAAAAGCAGCTCCCAAGGTAGCACACTCTTTCACAATAGCAGTCAGTATTGCTAATGTGTCAAAAGAATGAGCAATGGACTGACCATACCCCAAAGGAACGAACACCCTAAGCACGAGGAGAATGCTGAGTGAGGAGGAGCTCATCAGCAAGAGGTGCCACCATAAGTTCCTTACTAGGGACTCTCGGCACCTGCCAGCTCCAGGGCTGGGGACATTCTTCCCTTCACCCTAGCTAGTAGCTACATAGGCAACAAATTCACACAAGTGTGTGCCTATCACTCTACACCACCTTTAGGCCCTGTCTGTCAATGCTGAGAAAGAAACAGCATTGCTTCTAAAATACTCTCTTTGCTGGAGGGATAAGCAAAAACTGAGACAAATCCAACTTCTCAAAGTTAGTACAAAACATTTTCTAGTTTTCATTTTCATGTAAGTCCTTGCCAATTTTTAGAATTCACAATTCTTTGTATCTAACTATAACATGAAATCTTAAAGTTGGGTATGGTGATGCATGCTCATAATCCAAACATTTGAGAGGCTGAGGCAGAACGATTAGAGTTTAAGGCCAGCATAGGCTACAAAATGAAACACTGCAAAAACAAAACCAACCCAACAACCCAGCCCAATCACCCCAAGTTTAACATTCCAGCTCCCTCACATGAACACCAGCAGCCCAGGACCAACTACACATATACTTTGGCTTCATTCTAAATGAAGGGCCTGAAAGACTGGAGATTTCTCCATCTCGGAGCCAAGTTAGAATACTGCAGTGGACATCACAGGAGCCAAGGCCCACACAGCTTACACTGATACAGTGGGGGCAATAGGACAAGTGTGGTAGCAGCTATCCTTATGTGAACAAGCAAATATTAAAATATGCCAAAGCAACATACCAACATAGTGACTTCAGCTATGAATACTCCTCAACAGTGTAGAGATTTATGAGCCACAAAAGCAACAAGGTAAGTAGCAAATCTAGTCATCTACTTGGTGAACTCAATTAATACCCAAATGACATCTCCAACAGTGAATGTGGTTTTACTAAGGCCACACACTACATTCATAGGCACTGTCACTTACTCAAGGATAAACAAGGCCCACAGTATTTACCAAATTATGTTTATAACAGTATTCTACAGTAGCCTACTGCCCCCCTAGAACATGTACCTAACCCCACCAAAGTAAACTGAATATAGTCTGGGCTGGAATATAACCTGAAGGAAATAAGTAAAACCTCTTTGGTGACTAGACTAATCCTTAAAATCTTTAAGAAAGAAAAGGCCTTAAGCCAACCCAACAATGCCAGTGTAGCAAATTCTTGGGAGAGAGGCTAATCCAACAGGACATCAGCATGCTTTGGTATTCTTTTATTAATTCATTATTTTTGTGTGTTTGGATGGTACACACAAGACATACACGTGGAAGTCAACTTATGGGGAGTTTATTCTCTGCATCCACTGTGTAAGTTCTGGGAATCAAACTCAAGGTAAACCCTGGCAGCAGGAGCTTTATCCATGGAGCCTCCTCACTGGCTTCTTTGAAGGCTTCTCCCAAGGTCATCTTACTGTTTAATACCTCTGTGGTTTAGGTATGATTACATTTAAAGGAGAATGGAACTGTACTTTGAGTGAAAGATGGTGCTCATACCAGCTTTCTCCCAATGTGGAATGGCTGTAAATGTCCACCACTCAGTATTTATAAAATCTCTGCAGGTCTACTGATGCTCGTGAATGAGCTGAGGAAAGTGTAGGCAGCAATGACACCCTTCTTTACTACGGTCTGCTCTCAAACAAATCTGCTGCAGTTACCCAAGATTACAGTTGTTTTTCTTTCTTTTTGGGGATGGAAGTGGTGGCGAAATAGGAGGGAGATGCTTCTTGTAGTCTAGGCCTCAGTCTTGCAAAGTAGCTAAGGCTGGCCCTAAACAACTTGTGGGGTTTTTCTGTTTTTGCACCTGTGTTTCTGTATGTGCAGTGCATGTCTATGTGTGGGTACCGTGGAGGTCAGAGGTTAGGACCTGGAGCTCACCATTTCCATCAAGCTGGGAACCTTCTGACTCTCCCCTGATGCTGGATTATAGATATGTGCTGACATGCCCAGGTCCTGGGGATTAAATGCAGATCCTCATGTTCCCACACCAAGTGCTCTATATAACGAGTCATCTGCTAGCCCTAGCCTTGAACTTGCAATCCTCCTGTGGATTATAGGTATGAACTGATGTCCCACAGAAAAAGTTGTTTTTTTTTTTTTTTTTAAAAAAAGCTCAGCAACAAGCTTTAAGTGGACATTTTTGACTTTTATCTTTTTTAAAAATCAATCACAGACTAGGCAGAGCTACATCATAAGACTCTGTCTCAAAAAAGAAACAAAGTCAATCACAGGTGGATAATTTTAAAACTGTCTGAATCAAAATACTCCTTTATATACAAAAAACAAAGGACATCTTGACAGCTGCATCACTACAGTATGATTGAAGTGGGAACCCAACTGGAATAAAACATCACAACACGGAGGACAGTGCCACTCTTCACAGCAGCCAACTACTAACTGGGGTGGTTTCAAACCAAGTCTCAATTGTTTTAACCAACTGACTAGCACAGAGAGTCTGAAACCACCCAGATATGTAATAGTTTTATAAAAAACTGCCCATCCTGCTGGCCAGCACTGTTGAGTGTGGGTTTGTCTTCCATGCAATGGTGTACATATGGGAGCCCTCAGACCTACTGTAACCACATATTTCCACAAAGCTCCCTTATACAGTCATCTCTTTTCTTTTCGTTACTTCCTAATTCTGTATCAACCCCACCTTAAAAAGTCATTACTTGGGACTGGAGAGAGGGCTCAGTGGTTAAGAGCACTGGCTGTTCTTCTAAGGACCTGGGTTCAATTCCCATCAACCACATGGCAGCTCACAACTCTCTGTAACTCCAGTTCCAGGGGATCTAACACTTTCACACCAATGCACACGAAATAAAGTTAAATAAATATATATAAAAGCCATCACTCCACTATTCCAGTCAATGGAGAAGCAAAGGTCTATGCAGAGGGACACAGGATGACCCACTGACTCTGTAGCTCTTATCTGAAGAGCTGCCTCCTGCTACAGAACTAATTTGTTAATGAATGAGTGTTATTTTAAGAAACACAAGGAACAGTGGCTAGTGCTGAACAGTACTTCTCAGTCAGGCCACCACCTGATCACCAGGTGCCACATCTGCAAAAACTATAACAAAACAATACTCACCTTAAAACTTAATATTTAAAAAAAAATTCCAAAGTCCAATATAATTTTAAAAAATTATCAATGCCATTATCCCCTGGCTGAAAATACCAATTCAGTTCACCATTCTAAAGCTGAAGTTCCCGAGTCATCTATAAATCTCTCTTCCAAAATGGTCATAAAGTGGGAATAAACTTAATTCTATAACAACTAGGAGCATCCATAGGAGTTGAGGTTCTAAGCACTCAGTAGCAACATGAGGCCCAATGTACAAAGCCACAGAACAAGAGAAAGGCAGAAGATGGTGCTGAGGTGCTTAGGGGCAGAACCCAGGTGAGACAAGACACTAATATGGACTGTAGTGGACATGGGTGGCTTTTTAGTACCTTTTTGCCATGCAAGGCAGGTCACTAGGAGATGACTGAACAAATCAAGAATGCTGTGAATACTATCTACTTTCTGCAAAGCGTTACAAGCTTATCTTTGGCCCACATTCCAAGTAACCAAGCAATGGTTGAGAGCAACAAAACCCCAGAGATGTAACCTTGTGAAACCTACTAGATCTACCGTGTTCCTCTTGTTCGTCTCTCCCAAGGAGCTCGTGCAGAATGTCTCCCATCGCTCCCTGACTTCGTCGGGAAGATCTTCAAAGTGAAAAAGGGAAAAAAAAAGCATTATCATACAGTGACCCACAGGGACAAGAGTGTACAGTCTCGAGGAGTAGCTGCATGAATAGCATGTGGGGGAGTCCAATCAGCGGAAGTCCTGGCTATGGCCAGCCTAGTGGTCCAACAGACCCAGTATACAGACTTGAGCCCCAACAACCAGCCCCATCCCACCAACAATGCAGGCCTGATCTGGGTAAGAGTCAAGACTTAGCAATTACTAACAATGCTTTGCTGAAATGAAACATGGAATTGTATCTTCAAACAACTCTTCTGAAAGAGGACAGGTCTTTGGGGTGGGGTCAGAGTAAGAACTGTATGCGGTTAAGTTTAAGAAGCCTACAAATATCAGCTTCTGTCCTCTACCAGGATCCTGAGACGAATACCAGGCTGATGAAGGAATAATACACAGAACCCTGCTGGATGCTGAGATTGCACTTGTACTGTCTCCTACATGTTAGCTTCATAAACAAAACATGAAGGGATGCTCCACAGCCTAATCCTGCTTTCTAGAGAAACTTTAAAAGAATGACTTGCAATGGTTTTCTGAAAAAATGAAGGCATGACTATACATCTTAGAGGCCTAACTATAGAAAGGTGATCGATCACCTGACAGTTCTGGTTTAAGCAACCATACACAGGTGCACACTTAACGCAGGCAACTTCCAAGAAGGAACAAGAACAAATGGTCATCTCTCCTTGATAAGGATACAAACCATGAGGAAGGGCGTGCACTTCTCAAGAAGCAAAATTATAGGAGGCCCAGTCTTAGTTTTTCTGTTACTGGGTAAGAACTAGGCTTTCAGTGCACACTCAACAGAGCACCACTTTTTACCAACACTTTTATCAGTTTCTTGCTTTCAAAGAAGTCTCAGAACTAACTATATCCTCTGGGAGAGAGGCCTGCAGGTCAGGGCATTTGGTACTCTCATTCTGGCAGAAATGGATTTGAGCTCTGAACCCTATATGGAAGACACACAAGTCACCTTGGGCTAAATAAATTTAAATGCTGGTAGAAAAAGAATCCGTAAGGAGCCGAAAATTCTCATTTTGCATAGAAGAAATGCTGACAGTGCTTTCGTTTCTCAAAAAAAGGAATTTAATTCACAGGTAACAACAGGAGGGAGGATGGGTTAGATTCTGGATGCAAGAGAGATGATTCAGTGCTTAAAAGCATTTGTTACTTTTCCAGGAACCTAGGTTCTGTTCCCAGCACCATTCGGTGGCTCACAACCATCCATAAAGTCAAGCTGCAGGAGATCCAACGCTCTTCTTCTGACCAGTTACAAATGTGGTGTATATACATGCACATAAGCAAAACACTAATATATACGGGGGAGGACTTCAGAAGAAAAAGGAAGAACTACCATAGCTTGAGTGCTTCTACTCCAATACAGAAACAAGGAACCAGATCAGAGACTGGAGGGATGGCTTAGGGGTTAAGAGAACTGGCTACTCTTCTAGAGAACCTGGGTTTAATCCCAGGCAACTCACAACCACCTATAATTTCAGTTCCAGAAGAAATCTGAAAACCTTTTCAGACCTCCACAGATACTGAATGCACATGGTGTACAGACACATATGGAGGCAAAATGCCCATACACGTACAATAAATAACCCCCACCCAAGACAGGGTCTCACTATGTAGCTCTGGTTATTTGGGAACTGACTGTACAGACCAGGCTGGCCTCAAACTCAGAGCTCTGCCTGCCTCTGCCCCCCAAGTGCTGGGATTAAAGGCATCTACTACTACGTCTGGTGAATAGATTAATCTTTAAAAACAGAACAAAAAGCCAGGCCACCAACAGAGATCTGTAACAGGAAGTGACTCCAGCATGCTGCTTGCTTTCTAAATGGACAGCAGCAATCAGAGCAGCAGTATAGCTGAGAACCACATGGTTCAAACATTCTCAAGAGCCACAGTGAGATAGTCAAACAATCTCTAAAATGTAAAGAAACTACAATCTTTGTTTCCCAAAGTGTAAATGTAAAGTGTTCCCAGCACTTTAACCCCTCACCCCTCTGATCCCACACAAATGTAAAGAGAATTGTTTAAATGACTTACCTTTGATAAGCTGCTGTACTAACACACTGTTCGGACCCTTGTCAGTGCTATGCACAATACAATTAGCTATCCTTGTGAGGTGTCCCATGTAACCATGCCGTCGTCCTCCCTCAGCCCTGACAAGAGGAAAGAACAAATACTCAGACTGAGAGGATGACATTCAGCAGCTTCTCAAATGGAGAGTACATACATAACGCAAGGCAGAGCAGCATGCGAACAGGACCAGCAACAACCACTGTCATTGACAGTATCTGGAGCAAACATTCACCAATGCCCCACACCACTAGAATTTTCCGTTACATTTTGGTAAAATTCTGAATTTTAGACTTTAGTCAGATTATAAAAAAACTGAGGTCAGAATTTTGTTGACCTTTCTCCACCAAAAGACATCAAATTTTATTTGTGCTGACAGACAAATCATAACTACTACTGGTATTTCTCAACTTGAGACAATGGCTTATCTGAGAACCTGGATGAGGTAAGAAAAGCAGCGCCCTTGCACTTGCTGAAGGCCACATAGAACAGAGGCCAATAAATCAGTCCTCAATGTTTTCTTCTGCAAAGATCTACTCTTTCCAACCACATTCATTTTACCTAAGACTATCTTTTTAATATTAATGATTTACAAAATAAAAGATTTTTGTTGGAGACAGCAGGGCAGAGCTTAAAAGGAGAAAATCCTTTCAGGAGCACTAAAAGATGACAACATCTTGGAGGCCCGCCTGGAAAATACAACACCCACTGGGTAAATTTCAGGGCGTGCATGGAATTTGAGGCTCACACTGAGCTACAAAGGCTGCCTTTGGCTTCACAGTAAGTTCCAGAGACTCTAGTGTCCCCAAAGACAACATTTTAACCCTCCCATACACCCTTAAGGCCACAGGTAAGTAAAAAAACCAAAAGACTATCTGCAAAGTTTTGGACATAGTGAAGCAGTACAGAAAACTCTTAGGACCCCAAGCTTATGTGGCTTATGTTGTTGAATCACCTGGCCTTCAGAAAATAGGCCCATAGAAAGAGAAGAGTATACAGGATACTTATGTACTAGTCCAATGAGGCAGGAAGAGAAAGACTAGTAGGTGGGAGGTCACAGAGGACACAGAACCAGAGGTATCCAGCAGACCTCACATAGGTCCCCTAAAGGAGCTCCATTTGGAATAATGTGCCTGCTAATCAAAACCCCTTGCTACAGTCACATATGCTAGCACCAGTTTCCGATATGGCCACATCAAAACCCATCCATGCTTCTTAGTGTTTACTAAGTTCATCATGACCACCTCAAAAAACAACAAAAGCAAGCTGATTCCTGCCCTGAGTCACTTAGCTCCTTCAGGAGCTGAATACAGATCTGAACGGTGATGACTTTGACAGTATAAACTATTGAGAATCTCAGCTGGTAGAATGAAGCTTAGCTTGCACTAAAATACTGGGTTTATTATCACTTGCACCTCATAAAACCAGACATGGGCACATGGTTGTAATTCTAGCACTGGAGAAGAAGCAGGACCAGAGGTCCAAGGTTACCCACAGCTCAACCTCAACAATGACGTTGATGCCAGCCGCCCCCCCCCCCAAAGGAAGGGGATGTGGGAAAACAATGTATCTGTGGTGAATGGATAAATAAATAAATAACGATGGTGGATCATTCTATGTTCTGACTGCAGTAGTGGTTATATACAGGCTTCATATAGCACTCATACTTCCTGAGATTGGTTATCTAGGAAAGGTATATCCTGACAAATGAGAAACAGACTTAAATATAACTCAGAAGGAAACACAATCACATTCATAAACATACTGGTTAAGCAAGACAATGCCTATAAAGAACAGTAAAGCCAGATGGTCACCTCCTCCCCACCCACTAAACCTATGGAAAACAAAAGCTGAACTGAAACCATAAAACCACTAGAACAAAAGACAAACACAACACTGGTCTGGGCAGAGATATTTTGGAAAATAACCCAAAACACGAATAATATAAGCAACAAAAAGCAAATGGGATCACCTCAAACTACGAAGAAACTATAGTAGGTAGAAGGTATTCCACACAAGAGGTTAGTGGAACTCAGAGCATTTCCACAGTGGAGCACAGCCAGGAGAACACAGAAAGGCCAACAGCAAACCTCTCCTCATTCTACCTAAATAATGCTTATGATATAGTCATTCCTCAAGAGAAGACATACAAATGGCCCAGAGATACACAAAAAGATGCGGTTATCACTAACAGGAACACACAAACCATTGCTAATGATCAGAACTCCCTTTTCCTACCCTGGCACACATATAAACCACCACCTAGTTAATGCCATCTATAAGCTAGGTGTCACTTATACAAACACACCCAGTATCATACAGCAGCACACCCCGAAAGTAATTTCCAAATCTACCCTCCACTGCCTGTTTCAGAATCTGGGGATGATGTAAAAACTCCCAGGGCATTGAAACGAGTACCTGCTAGCCACTACTGTTCTTGCTACTACCACCAGTACTACCACCACCACCACCACCACGATGACTACGGCCACCACCGTATTAACATTTTATGTAAGAAAGTTGTGGGTAGTGTCACTAACTAATGCTTCACCAAATCTTGACAACGAAGAAAATATTAAACATTGTTCCCCTTTAGGTATATCCTGCAGTGATACTTTACTCTGAGAGCAAGTACATAGAATGCTCTGTCCTAAGGGGGTAATCACTGCACACCAGCGGAGAGTCGATTTTTGACTGCTTTTATTCAACTCAATACTATTCTTAGAAAGCCTTCCAAAACAGCAGAGTTCTAAGAACTGACCAAAGGTTAGTAGAATAGTATCTGTTAGGATATAACTTTATTTTCACTTTCTCTAACTAGCAAAGGGGAGATGGTAACATTTTCTGTAATATAAATCAAATTGTACTGCTTTCAGAAACAAGTGACTTACTGTTTCTTCTCATTTGCATCCCAGGCTTCAAGGATTCGCTCTATTAATTGACATTTTTGGAAAAGCTAAATAAAAAAGAATACTCCAATTACTTCGATTATTCAATAATGGTTAAAGCATTAAAATACTAAAGTAAACCAAGCTTGTTGGCTCCGCCTTTAAGACCAACATCCTGGATATAGAGGTAGACAGATCTCTGTGAGTTCAAGGCCAGCCTGATCTAAACAGTGAGACCCTGTCTTTAAAAACAAAAAAATAAATTACATAAAAATAAAACTGTCAGTCGGGCGGTGGTGGCGCACGCCTTTAATTCCAGCACTCGGGAGGCAGAGACAGGCGGATCTCTGTGAGTTCGAGACCAGCCTGGTCTACAAGAGCTAGTTCCAGGATAGGCTCCAAAACCAGAGAAGCCCTGTCTCGAAAAACCAAAAAAATAAAATAAAATAAAATAAAACTGTCTGTGGTTCTTAGTCACAGGAACATCCAAATGCAATATGGTATGGTTTACTCCAAATTCCCTAATGGACCTGGCCACACAGGGAACTAGATAACTTGTTGCTAAGGGTGTTGCCACAGTAAGCAGTGAACCTGAGGCAAAGTGAAGATCTGTTAACTAAAGAAAACTGGTCAGCAGCACAGGGCCCAACCAGAAGTCAGACAATGAAAGTATGTTCTGGCAATCTAGCACAGAACTAACACAGTGATCTATTTTTCTGTTGTTTGCTTTATTTTACTAGGGATGGGGGAGGCAGTTAAGACAGGGTCTTCATGTAGGCCAGGCTGATCTTGAACTCACCGATTCTGTATTTATCTTGTAAGTGCTATGTTTATACACATACACAACCATCCCTGGCTTAAGTCACTTTTAAATGTGGGCAACATAACTTGAACGTATCTGAATGCTTGTGCAATACTGAGAACTTATGTCCTACCAAAACTCTAGGAGTCAAAGAGAAGCAGCTGTGAACTGCAAACTTCAATGAGCAAGGGCACTTGTCTACTCTAGTCATCTGGCTACTCAGCCAGCCTTTCTGTCTTCCAGGTCTGGGAATAAAAAACATGAGAACTAGATTAGATAAAGTCATAGGAATGTAGAACTCTGAAGACTGACCCAGAAAAATCACTGAGAAATATGAATTTTATAGAAGAGACCCCCTGACTCCCAAGTCAGGTATCAATGTGCACAGTTATAACCCCATCTCTTGGGAGCCTGAGGCAGAAAGTTCATGAGTCCAAGATCAGTCTGGTCTACACAGCAAGATCCCTCTGTCCCTTGCCCATAAAACAAAAGAGAGACCCTAAAAACATTACTCAACATTGACTAAAACTCATTTTGCCAAACTTTAGGCACTTATTCAGCACCAATAGTTAAATTCTGGTGTGCCAAAGTAGTGTAAAAGCATTCTCAGCACTACTTAATTATCTGCGGTTTTTTTTTTTTTTTTTTTTTTTTTTTGGTTTTTTCGAGACAGGGTTTCTCTGTAGCTTTGGAGCCTGTCCTGGAACTAGCTCTTGTAGACCAGGCTGGTCTCGAACTCACAGAGATCCGCCTGCCTCTGCCTCCCGAGTGCTGGGATTACAGGCGTGCGCCACCACCGCCCGGCTTAACAGCGGTTCTTTTAACACCCTCAAGGTTTGTTCAAACTTCTAATAGTTGCCAGCAAAAAAGGCCTACAATTCATTTAGCAGTGTTATGTCCAGGAAGTGATTAACAAAATAACTGGTCAACGTGCAATGAGCATGTGGCAGCTAAACCTTACGACATGGAAGCTACTCAATCTTTAACTGTGGTTAATTTCACACCCTGGAAAACAATAGTAACAAGGAAATAATGCTTACATGCTTCAACAACAAATTGTCTCCAGTGGAGTCTTGATCAGTAATGGTGCCATTTTCTGCATTCTCAAAAGGACTGGCAAGAATGAGCGCAACACAAATTTCCACTTGAGTATGTAGAAAGTTATTCCATGTGTACTTGAAGAACATGTCCTACAAAATAAAAGTGCAGTCTTTTCAGTAATCTCAATGCTGAAGCCACCACTTTAAACATACAGACAGCAGTAATTCTTTCAGGGTGGGGAGATGCTCAGTCAGTCAAAGTGGTTGCTGAGTAAGCGGAGGATTTGACTCTGGATCCCCAGTACCTACTTAAAAGCTGGGCATAGTGGCATATACGTCTGTAATCCATCCAGTGCTGGGAAAGTGAATACAGATAGAGCCAACTGACGAGCTTCAGAGTCAACGGGTCTCTCTGTCTCAAAAGACAAGGTAGAAGGCTACCAAGTTGACTTAGTCACCAAGACTGACTTTACCTGAATCTCACTCTGGGAACCCACGTTCCCACATGATGAAAGGAGAGAACCGACTCCTAAAGCGTGTAGTCTGACCTCAATATGGGATCCACGTTAAAAAGAACAAATGGTTTAATATTTAAAGAGGAGGTTTCAAATACTACTTCATAGTCCATATAACTATCTGTTCATTCAAAATGCTTGAATTTGCATAGACTATATTAGACAGTAGAGGAAAGTTTCAGGAACATGAACAAAAGATGAGCATAGCCTTCTCAAAGAGAAAGTGTTAAAGTATCCAGCTCAGCCATTCCCAGGCTCTTCACTGTACAGCTCCAGGTAGAATTACCACTGCTTCTTCAAACCACCAGGCATGCAGTAAGCTTTGCTTTGCACATTCATGAACTGAATTAAGGTTCATTTTTAAATGAAGAAATGTGATGCAGAGCATTATTTTTATTGAAAAAAGGTCTAGATTAACCTAACAACAGCACTGTCATAGTCTCCACTGTTGGCAGAATGTCTATCTGTAGATAACAGGTTGCTAAATTTCTCTTTCCTGTTTAAAGTTGGGCTTCCTTCTCAGAGCCCCTAAGTGTGCAGAATGCAGGACAGTCATTTACAAGGTACCCCGTCACAGATGTGGGCCTGAGCAGTGAGCCAGTGTCTTGTAATGTGTGTGCCTGTCAGTTTTGTTTTGCTCTAGTACTTTCTGGGTTCCTAGTGTGCCCCAACTTTGCTTCCCAGAGGCGAGGAGGAAACAAGGTCTTCCCCTGTACTGGATGGACAGGTGTCAGAAGTAAGCTGACACCTCTAGCACCCCACATCACATGCAGGCTAAAGTCAGACTCAGTTCAGAGCAGTTTCAGTGCTCGGGGTGGCAGTACTAGACAGTGAGTTCACACCTATGTCAATTTATAAGACTTAGGCATTATCAAGGGTGACTTCATGAGGCAGAATCTCACCAATATGACACCAATGCTGTTCAGTTCCATCAGATCCCCATTTATACTGCTGGTATTGGTTTGGAGCAGGCTGGATATCAACCTAATCACATTCAACCGAGTGTTCCCAACAGGAGGATCCAGTATACCCCATGTAGTCTTCATTACACTTTTCTGAGGAAGAAAAAGGTTTAAATTAAATTCAGTTAAATGAATAAATAAAAAGTCCATGTGCTGACATGGAAGGCCAGCTAACATCATACCATTTTTGTGTGAGAGAAATCTAACCTTTAGGCAGAATCTTAACAAGAAGTCAGAAACAAGTACATATGGTAAAAGGGGAGAGTCTGCCCTGAGAAGTAGGATGAATGGTTTGTTCTTGTCTACAAAGGGAGTGTCAGTGATATGAAATCACAAGACAGAAGCAGATGCTGTGTGTTCTGTCAGGAAAGAGTGACAAACTAAAATGCCATGCTCTCCCTGAAGGTTCTACACACGTCCTCCAATTCACCTATTTCCAGAACCCACATAGTAGAATGGAAGGAGACAAAAGGCTCCTACAAGTTGTCCTCTAACTTACACAAACTTCTTAAAAAAAACAAAACAACACCAAAACATAGTACGTAATGCTAATTAGGGTAAGTCTCTTATTTCCAAGGTTCTCAGATTGCCGAAACCAAGATTTTATCCTTGGCTACTCTCTTCTGCTGGCCCACGCCTTACAGTTCTACTCCATGGAACTCAGAAGACTTTCGAAAAAGCTTCATGGTGCTTAGGGGTGATTACCTGCTTAGCATGAATAGACTATATTCAATCCTTCGTGCAGCGAGCAAGTTCATTAATCAATTAAGCTTCTGTTAAAAATTCCTGAATCTATTCATACACTTTATCAGAGTGAAGTCAGGTGTGTCACTCACTGCTAGAGTGAAAGAGACTCAGTTATGAATTGGGGCCATTGAGTCAGGTGCCTCTTTGTTCACTTAGGGAGAAGCTGAGTGGACCACCAAAGACACACCTGGAGTCTTCATCACTCCTCTCCTATCCTTGCACACTTAAGGAGAAGCTGAGTGGACCACCAAAGACAAAGCATGGGTCCTCATCACACCTCTCCTATCCTCTTCCTCCATTTTTCATTGGTAATGCTTTCTCTCTAGATATTTTTCTTACTCTGGCTCCGAGGACTGCCAAGAAGGATGCTACTACTGGCTGCTAAACACTGAAAAAAGTTCCCTAGGGTGAATGAGCTGAATGAAGATGCAGAGCTCTGGCTGCAATGGGCCCAACAGGACCTTGACCACAGAGAGAACTGCTAACTACTCACAACAGACATGAGTGAAGCTAACCAGACACTTAGGATTTGGACTTAAGGTATCTTGTTACCCCTCCCTCAAAAGGTTAAGCAGAAAACAATGTGGTCAACTAAACAAAAATGGTCCTCACAAGTTCATATATTTGAATTCTTGATCTCCAGGAAGTGGTCATCAGGATTAGAAGGTATGCCCTTGTTGGAAGAAGCTTGTTAATGGGGATGGGATTGGAGGTTTCAAAAGTCCATGGCAGGGCCAGTCTCTCCCTCTCTGCCTGAAGATCAGGATGTAGCTCTCAGCTACTGCTCCAGCACCATGTCCCTTACCCTCATGATGATAATGGACTAAAATTCTAAATTCGTAATCAAGACCCAACTAATGTTTCCTTTTATAAGAGTTGCCTTGGTCATGGTCTTTTTCACAGCAACAGTACAGTAACTAAGTAACAAGACCTCATATAGAAGTGACCAATCTATATACTAAATTCTCAATGACTCATACCAATGTATACACTACAGATGGCACTGGATCCAAATGTACAGGGTAAATGAAAAGGACCATGGAAGACCCAGACGCTAGAAGAATCACAGTAGGAGCAGTGTGATTCCTACTATGCCTCTTTGGCATGTCTCCTGAAGTTCCACTGTGTTCAGGTTTGCATACAGATGCTCCCAATAGAAAAGCAACACCCTGCGCCAGGTCCTTTCTAAGTTGTATACCAAGATCTCGGTGGACTGTATCTCAATTAAAACTTTATCTGTTTACACTGTCCCCAAGATCATACAAAATACATTTCAAAAATCAGGCCAGGAAAGGCTGACTTTACCTCAAAAGCCTAAAAAGACTGTGCTACATATAGGAACATGTTTACTTTAACTGATATATAGGTTCTCAAGGAGGTACAAAACAAAAATGTGAGTTTACTAACTAGATGTTTTTAATTCTGATTTCCCCTCATTTAGAAAATGCATGTGGATAAAAGTGAATTTAAAAACTAGCTTACAGGAGGCACATAAGGCTCAGGCAAGATGATAGCAAGGCCAGCCTGAAATATATAGCAAAACCCTTCCCACGACTCAAAAAAAAAAAAAATCAACCAGCAAAAAAAATAGTTCAGAGGCAGCAAAATATAATAGTTTTTTACCTTTAAAAGTATTATGCAGGCTGAGGAGATGGCTCAGTGGCTGAAGTACTTTTCTCCTAGTATGAGTTCTATTTCTAGAACCCAGAGATTCGAGTGGAATCTGGTACATGTATACACATACTTTTAAAAACATAGTGTGTCACACTAATTATAATTATGGTCAGTCACTTATTTCCAAGGTTCTCAGACACTCTATTGACTGCCTAAACCAAACCCCTGGCTGCCAGCAACACTTATGACAGCAAACCTACCTTGGGTGGCTCGAGAAGAAGTTCATGGAAAGATCCAAGTCTTCCTCGGATGGCTTCTAGAACACTCTTGTTAACAGAACAAGTTGAGTGGCCCATGCCTGGTGGGCAGATCTCTATATGGCCTTCAAACCTGGAAAACAAATCAAGGTAACTACTGTAATTCAGAATAATTTACAGTATTTAATTATTATTCAGGAGAGTTCTCCATGTCAACTCTGCAGGAACACACTTCAAGAAACTGTGACTATATTATGGTGATGTCAGAGAAGAGGCCGAGAAACAGAGAGAAACAATACTCATGAGATTAGCCACCATGCCCTTAGAACCTAAAGGAGTTAAGGTATTAGGTGAGATATTATGCCATATCTCCAGATTCCCCTGAACCATTCGTCTCCTGTCACTGCCATACTGAAAGGTAGGTCTCTATTAGATGAGAAAATGTGGAATCAAATGGAGGGCTAACCCAAGTCACAGGACACAGTGCATTACCTGCCAGCTGGAAATGTTAATAATAAGCAGGTCCCTACTTATTCCCTTGATCATTTTAGATAAACAACACTGATTTCTATTCTGGTGGTTTAATTTACTCTACATAAAAATGAGTCTTCAATCATTACACTTGTTTCTTAGGGGAAAAAAAAAGTCCTAGGTCTCTAGACTTGAGGTGGGAAGAATTTCAACCACCAGCCTCTGGCACCAGGTAGTTGGTCACCATTATAGTGAGTACAAGGTAGCAAAATGGAGGAGGGAGGATGGAAAGGGAGAAGGGACTAAGAATGATTCATGTGCTGGGGAAAGGCAGATCTGGAAAGATAAGGGCAGTAAAGAACAAGCTGAGGTAGATGCCCTGCTTGCCAGGACCATGAATTGTTTCATGACCCTGACATAGCTATGGGGGTCATGTTGACATCTGTGGCTACTGTAGCCATGGAGGGCCCTGTGGGTGCCCGGAGCCTAGGCCACTATCTGTGACCAAGAGATGTACACTCACAGGGGCCATGATCAAGATTCCTTTGCTGCCACCCAGCACCACGGTGATATCTGGCCTGGATTGCTGCCAGGGGCCATGTCTAGGTCTATGGCCCTGCTGCAACTAGACTGAGTTGATGTTTATGGCTCCTGTTACCACTGAGGGCTATGCAGAGGTCCACGGTCTGGATCTACACCTGAGGCAATGATATTCTTAGAGGTTCAAGTTGCTGCTGGGGCCAAATAAACCTGGGTGGTCCATGCTATCACTCAGGGCCATGGTGTCATCCAGTCCCAAACTGTGGTCATCCATGAGCCATGTTTGGGTCCATGGTCCTATCACAGCCAGGGTCTGTGTCAATGTCCATGGCTCCTGTTAACATCAAAGACTGAGTGGATACCCTGGATCTACCAGGGGAAATGTTGGCGTTTGAAGGCCACGCTGCCATTTGGACCATGTTGATCAGAGCAATCTGCAATGCCAACTAGGGTTGCAGTGACACCCAGGCCCAGGCTATTGCCGAGGACTATGTTTGGGTCCATGGTCCTACTGCAGCCTGAGTCTGTGCTGTCTGAGGCCTGTGTTGCCACCAAGGGCCACACTGATATCTAGAATCTGGACGCACACCTCAAGCCATGTGTGGGTGTGAGAATTTGAGGGCCACACTGCCATTGGGTCCATAGTAGAGCTAACCCTGTGGACTGAGATGCAAGTGATCTAGCATTGTGAATGCCTGTGGGAGATAGGGCCCTTCATCTATGGTAGAGTAGGAGAGGGAAAGATGACCTCCCCGGCCCCACATTGCCTGTGGATGGGTAGGAGAGCAGGCCCTGAGGTCAGTCCCCTGCAACAACTGAGAGACCTGGTCACAGAGCCACAAGAGTGGGAGAACTGGCCTTGTCCCCCACCAGCTACACACATGGGAGAGTGGGCACAGCATCTCACTGGGCAGTACACTAAAGCTGAAAGAGCTGACCCTGTTGGCCAGGGAACAGGTCAGCTGAGCCTGTGGGTATAAGAGCAGATGAGCTGCCCTTGCCCCCTCTCTAAATACCATGGTATGGCAAAGGTAAAGGAAATAAGCTGGACCCTCTCCTTGCTGTCTGCTACATTAGGTGAGCTAGCCTGGGTGGTGACGATGAGGGAAAACTGGCAGGCTGACCAACCCAGCTACCACCCAGGCCCAGAATCAGGACTATGAGGGAACCCACCCAACACCTATCCACCTCATCTATGAACTGCTAGAGCATGTGAAGGGGATGAACATACAAATCCAAAGCGTCAGAAAAGCTGATGGGCATTGAAGAAACTTGTTATGGAATTTGCCTTCAATGTGACAAGGCTAGCCATTGGGCAAGAAACTGTTCTTGCCTTTGGCTGCTTGATGGTATGCTGTATATAATGGACATGCAAGACTCACAAAAAAGGCCGGGCAGTGGTGGCACACGCCTTTAATCCCGGCACTCGGGAGGTAGAGGCAGGCGGATCTCTGTGAGTTCGAGACCAGCCTGGTCTACAGAGCTAGTTCCAGGACAG
>NC_022015.1:38182399-38185277 GCF_000317375.1 Microtus ochrogaster
ATACAAATATTGTAACTGTAATTCTTGCTTGATAACTTTTGCCACATGCAATTTTACTAAGCTAAAGTTAAAACCTTCCTTTTTACTTAGACAAAAAAGGGAGGTGATGTGGGATTTCCCTCTGTAGTGCATATGTTTTATTACCATTGGTTAATAAAGAGGCTATTTTGGCCTATGGCAGGGCAGAATATAGCTAGGCATGAAAACTAAACTGAATGCTGGAATAAAGAAGAAGTCTGGCAGTCGCCAAGTAGCTACCAAAGGAGAAAGACGCAGGAACCTTACCAGTAGTCCAAGCTTCATGGCGATATACAGATTAACAAAAATGGATTAATTTAAGATGTAAGAGCTAGCTAGGAATATGCCTGAGCCATTGGCCAAACAGTGCTATAATTAATATAGTTTCTGTGAGATTATTCGGGTCTGAGCAGCCAGGAAGTGCAATATCCACTTACACAAAGATACAGGATCTCCATGCCACAAGGTAACAATAGGATATTCAAGGGGAGTCTCAGTGAGGGGCCAGTATGAAGGATGTAACAAAAGCCAGAGACCTTGAACCAGACCAGTGAGTCATTAAAATGAACACTTACAAGACATATGAACTAAGGTATATTGCATGACTCACTGGGTCATACTACAGCTTCCATGCTGAGATTTTTAATTGTTTTGTTTTACTTTTAAATTTTGTTTTTGGGGTGAGGTTGCAAGGGCAGAGGGCAGAAACAAGAGGACAGGGAGATGCGTGGGATCAGGATGCAAAATGTAAAATCCACAAAGAATCAATAAAAAGTTTAAAAATAATGAAGTGAGACTCCCCTTTTCAGCGGGTATTGTGATTACAAGGGGACAGCAGTTCTCAAGTGAGGGAGAAGATAAGCCAGGAATGGAAGAAGGGCCTAGATAGATCAATGTAAAATGGGAGTATGAAGTAAAATTGAAAGTGTTATGTAGACTGCCTGAATCAAAACCTGACCTCTCCAATTACCAGTTAATTACCGATTGTTAACCCAAGAAATGCTAGACAATGTCCCCTTCTGTCATAGCAGTGAGGAGCCCATCAGCAGACCAAGGGCTGCACACCTCCTGGTACAGCTAGAAACCAGAGCCATCTCACTGCAGTAATGATTGCTAGAAAACACACCACTTGTGCTCCCCTTAGCTCTGAATGCAGATTTCAGAAACACAATTCCTGGAGAAAGGGGAAGAACGATCCCTCTGACTGCTAGCTCCTTCAGAGAAATATCACCTTAATCCTCATAACCTGTGGAAACTTTATTTGGGAAAAGGACCTCTGAAGATACAATTAAGGACTTTGAGATGAAAGATGAATCTGGATTGTGCAGATGGACCCACGGGGCTACCACAAGGGTCTCAGAGAACAGGAGACTGATAGACAGACAGACACTCAGGACAAGATGCGGACCAATGAAACAGTGGTCACAAGCCACAGAGTTGCCAAAAGTCAGTAGAAACTGAAGAGGTAGGGAACCATTATGTCTCTGTGCCTCTGGGAATGTGGCACTGCGAACACTGTGAGTTCAAGGACAACCTGGTGGACAGAGTGAATTTCAGTACAACCAAAGATACAAAGAGAAACCACATCTCAAAAAGCCAAAAATTAAAATAAAAATAAAATAGAGGTTAAAATAAAGCCATGTAAAGATGAAAAATACACAGAGAGCCTGTATACTGTATGTTACTATGTTGTCTTTAAATTGTTTGCTGACTCAGGAAGGAACAAAAGTTGCTAAAAGACATCTGATTATAAATGCTGCTGGATTAATCCACCACATATATTTTGAAAATGCTTTGACTTTAAAATTTAAGTAAAAAGATATGTTATTTTGGAGAATCGGTTTTAATGGAGAAGGGTTAAATTAAGATGTAAGAGTTAGTCAGTAAGAAACTAGAGCTAATGGGCCAAATAGTGTTTTAATTAATACAGTTTCTGTGTGATTACTTCGGGTCTAAGCTAGCTGGGGGGGCGGGAACCAAGAAGAGACTCTTCGTACTACAAGGTTTTGCTTTTGTTTCCACAGGAAATGAGGAACTCTAAATTCACTCTGCTTTAAGAAAAATCAGGTTTGACCAAGGAAGACCCCCTGAGAAATCTCTGATAGGAGGAACAGCCCAGATGTCTGAGTTCTACATCCAGAACAATTCAAAGACTACTGCCTCCGATAATCAAGCCTCACAAGATACTCCAGTCAGAACTTGATCATAATTCTAATTTTTTTTAGGTCCCCATAAGATTATCAGTGCCCTCAATCAGCAAGAAGTAGCCTGAAAAACTATGTTCAAATTCCCAAAAAATGGATTATGGATGTTTGCATTTGTTTAGAATGTTGGTTATCAAGCTGTTATGGATAATGGTCAGTAGAAAAGCTAAACAACAGAGACTGGATTCAGAGTTCCTGTTTAAAAGGGACAATGGTCTGTACCTTGTCACTTGTATTTTAAATAGACGCTAATTGGCCAGTAACCAGGCCATAAGTAGAGGTGGGGCAAAAAGTCTGGAAAGAGGAAAGTTTTAGTCTTCAGTCTTCACCCAGACACAGAGCAAGCAAGATGTGATTGCCTTGCCTAAAATGATACCAAGCCACGTGGCTAACACAGACAAGAATTAGGGGCTAATATCAGTTATAAGAGTGAATAAGAAGCATGAGCTACTAGGCCAACCAGTTTATGATTAATGTAGACTTCTGTGTGTTTATTTGGGACTAAACAGCTGTGGGACATGGTAGGAGAGAAACCTCAGTCAACAATGGTGTTTATACTAAATTCCCTTTTTCTGACAGTGTAACATTTTTTTCCGTTTATTTATTTATTAAAGATTTCTGTCTCTTCCCCGCCACAGCCTTCCATTTCCCTCCCC
>NC_022015.1:38192728-38198162 GCF_000317375.1 Microtus ochrogaster
GTCTGCTTCTTTTTTTTCTAAAGCTTTCAGGTGTGCTGTTAAGTCCCCAATGTATTCTTTCTCCGTTTTCTTTAAGTGGGCACTTAGTGGTATGAACTTTCCTCTTAGCACTGCTTTCATCTGTCCCATAGGTTTGAGTATGTTGTCTCTTCATTTTGAGACAGTGTAACATTTTTGAGCTGCTTCCTGTTACTGTCCTTTTCCTTCTAAGTTATTGTGGTTCTTTCCTCATATTTATTCCTGGTGTCTTACTATTCCTGGCAGATAGGTACATCTTGTGTGGTATTTACAGAGTAGATGTGCATCTTTATACCCTAGCCCTTTAATGTTGAGTTTGACGTGATCTGGTCAACAGCTGAGTGAGGTAGTGCTTAGGCTCTGTTGTTATGCTTGCCTTCAGTGCTCCAGTTTCTAGATACTTTGCTTGTATGGTTAGGGCTTGTGTGCCAAATTTTTCTCTACATATTCTGTATGCATGGCTTGGATGGTCCCTGTAAGCCTGCTCCTCCTGGACCTTGCGGAAATTTACACGTAAGCACACACATGTGTACACACACACACACACACACACACACACACTTACTTTACAAAAACATAATTAAACTACTGTGTCATCAACATGAAAAAAACTAGCAGAGGATGTAGCTAAGATGCATAGGTTAAGGGCTATAGGGTGCACTGAGACCTTTTGAGCTCTATAAAACAACCTGGAATCTATTCCAGTTTTTGGCATGTGAATTCTCACATCACTACCTTTCTTGGATATAACATAGCAGCAGGCTTCCCACCATGGATTTTTACTTGTACTTCTTGGCCTTTGGTGAAAGGATAGCAGAAGGTAGAGGGCACAGTTCTTCCTCTTCTCTCACACTCCATTAAGCCTTTCATCTCAGATTCTGCCTTCACAGATGAACTGCCTGGCAATCTGATCTTCTTCACAGGTAACGCTGTCTTCTTAGCCAGATACTTCTGAGACTTAATCCTTTTTTTCCCCAGGTCTCAGAAACCTCACCAAGATCAAGTGACAATCCAAGATCTAACTATATTTTAAAAGTTTGGTGTTGCTCAATGTTCAAGATGAAAGCTCCTTCATAGAAGCTTTGTCTGCTTCTCCTTTTATTGCTTCTCTGGACTACTCTTTTAAAATGGCACTGTGTGTTTTCCCTCTTACACCTGATAAAAATGTCGTGTCTACTATTCCTCAGGTCTTTCTTTTTAAAGTCAGAGTTGTCCTATAAGCCTCACAGCACTACTCAGTATGACATTAAACCATAGAGAAGGCAGGAAGGCCCTGAGGCATGAGCTGAACGATAGCTGGGCAGAACTTGGCATACCTTACTAAGCTGCTTACATTATTTAAAATATGAACTTCTGGGGAAGAAGGAGCAAGGTAAATTACAGATTCTCCAAATTATAACAGATTCAAAAGCACTGTTGCCAAACTGCCTTCCATTACTACTGAGATGAAGCAGGTCAGTGGCACAAGTTAGGCATTTAGAAAGTGGGGCTAGTAAGGCTGCCTTCACTATCACCCCAGAGACCTATATTTTATCACAAAGAAGAAAAACAGAAGTCCTGGCTGGCTGAAGGCTTTGCCTGCCAGCTGAGGATGCCACTCTTCTCTCCATGTTATCTGCTACACTGAAAGGGCCCAGTAACAACAGGAAAAACAATGCAACCTCTGCATATTCCTACAACACTTAATCCAGTGGCTTATTGAAAAACATTCCACATTCATGAATATGACACAGAACCTTTCCCTAAAGCCTCATGTTGACTGCTCATCTCTGGTGTGCAATACCCTCACAATGAGCCCCATAAACAACAGAAGTTAGTATGAGAATGGGGATTCAGAAATGAAAGAGTCCCTCCCTTTATTAGCACCTGCCAACTGGACACCCCCTCCTCCATCTTTATAAACACACAGCCAACAGCTGTCTGGGCTACTGTCCATGTTTGGGGTTTGCTCACTTCACATTCATTTTGGTGGCATATAAACTACAGCAAACAAAAGCTGTACCAAAAACATGCTGATCAAACCATACTGTTGAACTAAATCTCTGAACAGGTGACATTCACATGAATGACATTAATGTCCCTACAGCAGTAATATTCAGCACCTGAACTTCAAAAGGCATGCTACTATAGCTCACCTGGCTAGAATTAATCTTAGTTTTTGAGACATCTAAAAGTAAAACAGGATGGATGATTTAGTGAGATAAAAGGCAAGCTTACGTTGGTCGTCGAGTCTCAAGTAATGTCAGTAAAATCTGGATTGCACTGACTATGGCTGATTCATTCTTCTCCTTGTGAAAAATATTTGATAGAAGCTGCTCTATAATTTCTTGCCTAGGGAAAGAAATCAATAGTCAAGCACTAATTGCAATGTCATTTAACAGTAACAACTGAAAATTTGCAACACAATCCCTATAAGCACTCATCTACACACAGGCATGTTTGCTTTCTACTTCAAATGTCAAACCTACAGCAATTCCTCTTACATATGAAGTTTATCCCCTTGTAAGAGGATAAGGGAGGACCTGTTTGCCTTTGCCAACCTGGCTAAAAAGCAACAAATATTTCAAGGCTAGGTATAATATACTCAAAGCAAGGTGGGGGCAGAGGTGACAGCTCATGGTGATGAAAACAGTAAGAGTTAGAACTCAACACATCCATAAAAGGAAAAGTTTTCCAAATGGCAAATTAGAACCCACTCATGTTTGGCCACACAGGTATGGCTGCTGTGTGATTACCAAAAATCCAAAACAGGTAAAATGGACTTTTACTCTACAGTTCTCAAATGATAAGTCAGTAGAAACAGCACTAAAAGTGTATGAAATACTGCTTAGAGGAGTCACAGCAGCCTAAGGACAGACTAGAGCAGTGGTTCTCAACCTTCCCAATACTGAAATCCTTTAATATAGTTCCTCATGTTGTGCTGACTCACCAACCATAAACTTATTTTCATTGCTACTTCATAACTGTAATTTTGCTACTGTTATGAATTGTAATTTAAATATTTATAACCTCTGTGAGAGGGTCATTAGACTCCGCCCCCAAGGGCGTTGCAACCCATAGGTTGAGAGCCACTGAACTACAGGTTTGGAGCTGTGGTGCTGGAAACCGTGTTCTTCAATGGTGGTTTTCCAGCTGGAATAACACTGATGCCTGTCTATCATGTTCAGACAATGTGGGGCTCTCACCACACTTTTAGAACCATTGGCATCTACTTGAAGGCAATGGCAAATTGGCATCAACCATCTCATGCTATATCAACTGGGAATTCTGTCACATCAGGAGAACTCGATGGACAAAACAATGAAATAGGCAGCAAAAGCTTATGATTTAACAACACAGCACTGGTGCCATATCCAAACACACTGTCCATAACTCAAACACCAGCAGCAGGCATAGGACAGAACTTGCCACACAGGATAAGGGGATGTCTTTCAACCTCTGGATAAGGGGTGCTTTCTGACAGAGATATGTTCCTGTCTTTAAACACAGTAATAATACCAAGCATCAGTAAAATTCCTGATGTGTGAAGCCTTCTAGATCATTCATCCACATCTTTGGAACAAAGGTTGGTACTCACTGAGTTTTGTTTTTCATATGGATGACCACAGAAAGACATCTATAAAACTGACTCAAATTAACAAAACTTCTGAGTTCATTACTACCCATAATTAAGATACATAGTCTAGAACAAATCGAACTATTTTAAAGAATTTGAAAATTTCCAGAGATAATACTGGCTAGAATGCTTTTAACTCAGGCCCAAACTTCCTCTTAAACTTCATGTCCACCAACTCAAGATTTCTTTCTTGGTATTCCTCTCAAATACTCTTCCACTTAGGCTCATTCAAAGGCATCCTTGTGTACCTTTCACTCATGACATACATACACAGTGGTATCAGACCTTTGGATTACTCAGCATTCTAATACAGGCAATTTTCTTTATGTCTCACCAAAAGACTGGCTCTCTGATATCACTATGATAGTAACTAAACTATGTGATATTAAAAAGAGACAATGTGGTGGATTGAATGAAAATGAACCCCAGAGGCTCACAGCGAGTGGCACTATTTGAAAAGATTAAGAGGTGTGGCCTTTCTGGAGTTAGTATTTAACTGGGGCTGGGTTCTGAGCTTGTCTAAGCCAGGTCCAGAGGCTCACTCTCTCTTCCTGCTGCCTGCCTATATGGATGAAGAGCTCTCAGCTACCATGTCTGCCTGTGTGCCGCCATGTTCCCTGGCATGAGGAGAATAGATTAAACCTCTGAAACTGTAAGTAAACCCCAATTAAATTTTTAATTATAAATTAAATTTATAATTTAATTTCTCTTTTATAATAGTTGCCATGGTCATGATGTCACTTCACTGCTATAGAGCACTGGCTAAGACAATATATTTTTATATACCATTATTGAATGTATTAACCAAATATGTGGAGTAGGGGACTATAGTTAATGGAGGTTTTCTAAGCTCTAGCAGCCTTCTATTACTGTATTTTCTCAATCCATAAACAATAAAAGAGCAAGAAGCTAGAAACTGCCAAAGAATAAAAGGTATCCTAAAGGGGGTGAGGCAGCACTCATCTCCTCATCTCCCTTTGCTTCCTGACTGTATGCAAAATAACCAACTGTCTCATACTTCATACATTCATACTAAAGCCATGATGGACTTTACTGTCAAACTGCGAGCCAAATTAAACTCTTTATTCCTTAAGACAGGGAAGTGGGAAGGAGAGGCAGAGAGAAGAAAAAAATCCACCATAATGCACATTAGGTTTTAGAAGAACAGAGTGATACCACAGGCCACTAACTCACCTGGTCCATGTATCTGAGGGAATTCACTCCAACATGTATTGATATAAATAAATATATATATATATTCTTAATATATTGACTGTATACTTCTCTTGATTTCAGAAGCTCGAGGGAACTAAAGTCCAGCTTTAAGGTTGAAGCAAGCATATACACAGGCTCTGGTGGCCCTACAGAGCTCTGATCTCACTGCTGACCAGGTCATAAGGGAGACCTAATCACCCACTACATGTGGCCACCAACCAACAGTTAGAAGATAGCTTACTGATTCTGACATGTTCTAACTATAAATGCCACCTCCCAAGACTTCATATTTAAAAATCATTAAAATTATATTGCTTTTGCTGTGTTTCTATTGGACCAACAGCTTTGTAAATCATATAAAATTTTGCTGATATTCAAAAGAGGAAAAGATTTTGGTTTTATTTGTTTGTTTGAGACACAGTCTCACTATGTAGCCCTGTGACCTAGAGCTCAGAAATTGGCCTGCCTATTCCTCCTGAGTGCTGGGTTTGAGGGCTGCCACACCCAGCCAAACATTCAGAATTTTTTTTCTTTTTCTTTTCTTCTTCTTCTTTTTTTTTTTTTTGGTTTTTCGAGACAGGGTTT
>NC_022015.1:38198281-38217254 GCF_000317375.1 Microtus ochrogaster
GCCCGGCTCAGAATTTTTTTTAAAATAGATTTTTATTGAGCTTCACATTTTTCTCTGCTCCCCTCCCTGCCTCTTCCCTCTCCTTCAACCCTTCCCCAAGGTCCCCATGCTCCCAATTTACTCGGGAGATCTTGTCTCTTTCCACTTCCCATGTATGTCTGTCTCTCTTAGGATCCTCATTATTGTCTAGGTTCTCTGGGATTGTGATTTGTGAGCTGGTTTTCTTTGCTTTATGTTTAAAACCACTTATGAGTGAGTACATGTGATAACTGTCTTTCCGGGTCTGGGTTATCTCACTCAAAATAATGTTTTCTAGCTCTATTCATTTGTCTGCAAAATTCAAGATGTCATTTTTTTTCTCTTCAGGAAAATGTGGTACATTTACACAATGGAGTACTACACAGCAGGAAAAAAATGACATCTTGAATTTTGCAGAATTTTGAACTTACTCAAATGGCAGTTTACACAGCTCAGCTTACTGAGCACCACAACTGGTAGTATCTGGATGTTAGAAGATCTTCTGTGTTTGAAAGGAGTACATACATAAAGAGACATAACACCAAGAATTACTGTGCATGTACCATTTCCCTTGGCAACAATTCTGGAAATAAAAATCAGCTTTCTCACAGACTACAGCAAGCTGTTTTGTCTCTGGTTTGGCCCTCCCCTGTCTTACAGACACTTTGGCAAAAGATACAGAAGAGCCTCTTTGTACTGGAGAACTACTAAGGGACATATAACACCATGACAGACAAGCCAAGAGCAATAGACCAACGGAGACCACCACTGTGTCTAATGCTACCTGTGCACTCTTCAGCTACTCCTTCCAAAGGTGAGCCTGATTTTCCATAACACCACTTTAACAGTGTGGACATTAGTCAAAGATATACCCATGGTAACAACCAACGTTAATTCTGAAAATGTGAGAATCCTGGAAATCAAAACAGCAGCCAGTACCTGAGGGACCTTCCCCTCAACATGAGCTTAAGGTAACTACTCAGGCAAACTGAGTCATCTGCAAAGACACAGTGGTCTAAGATCTTCAGACGAAACCAACAACTTAAATGGGTCAAATGCAAACATACAGAAGATTCTATTTAAAAACCAAAAAACAAATCCCTCCAAGTTATAACGTGACTGTTTCACGTTAGGATGGCTCTGTAAACTCAGCTTTGTGGGCACAGAGAAGTTGAAAGTCCACATATACATGCCACTTGGTCCCCTTCTCACTCTTTCCTTCTCAGTGTCACCCACGGTAGAAGAAGGAAAGCAGGCTTTCCTTCTTTGCATAGGATTTCCATGACACGATGCCCACAAAGGAGCACCTCACTTACCAGTCACTCACAAAGTAACACATCAAACAGCATCAATGAGAAAAGTAAAAACCAAACAGTAAACATACTTTTCTAGAGTGGCAAGCAGGGGATCTGGTTCTGTACTGTTCTGAACTTGTAACATCTGGTCTCTGCTCAGGCGGACAATTTCACAAAGTGATTGTGAGGCATTTGAATGCCGCTAAAGGAAAAAGGTACAATTTTAGCTATAGAACTTGTTAGAAGTTATTACAGTAAAAAGTGAAGGGAGAAATTTCTTGAGAGGTAACACAAGTTAAAATCATCCATAAGCTTCAATAAGCAATGTAGTCCCAAAGAAAAGGACGAAGCATTTGACTGCCAGGCTGATGAGCTTCCCTTCCACACCTGCAGTGTAGATCAGCATACAGACAAATGTCTTTGACTACGTGCCTGAAAAAAGATATCCCACAAACAATACCTTTATTAGCACAGACAGATACACACACTACCTCAAATATTAAAAGCAAACAAAACAAAAAAAAAACTAATATAGTTTTGTGGACCATAGAAGGTATAATGTCCATCTACCTTTCTGGGAAGCTCTAGCCTAGCATTCATGTCCTGTGGGAACAGTAACATTCCAGAACACTACCCTCCTGAAGAGATGATACATACCGGGAATCCACACCCACAGACTAGAATCAGAACCTAACATGTTTTCCCTTCCACCCCATATGTGTATTGTTTTTTTGAGACAATGTTTCAAGATGTAGCTTAGGCTGGCCTCCAACTTGTACAACTTTCCTGCTTTAACCTTCCATCTGCTGGGATTTTAAGCAGGAGTCACTAAGCTAATCATGCTTTATCCTTCTCAAAAAAATGTGTTGTAGGCTGGAGAGATTGCTCAATAGTTAAGAGCATTAACTGCTCCTCAGAGGACCCAGGTTTAATTCCCAGCACCCACATCAAGGCTCACAATCGTTGATAACTCCAAAGGGACACCCTCTTTAGGCACCAGGCATGCCTGTAGTATACATACATACATGCAGGTAAAACATTCACAAAGATAACATAAAAAGAAATAAATCTAAAAACATTATTTTTTTTTAAAAAAGAGTGTCAGATTAAGCATAGTGGGGCAGAACCAGAGTATAGTAACCAAGAATAGTTTCCTACAAAACTAAACACGTACTTAACAAAAGAGCAGCAATGGGACTATCTTCCCAAAGAAATAAAAAAGGCAGGCAAAACACCCATACACAGAAAATTAAATAAAAAGTTTAAAGAACTGAGCTTCTCCTTCACGGTTTCTGTTGGACTCTACAGACAAATGTAGCCCTGTAAGAACTAAATTCTGCTCAAGAAACACAGCCTATTTTGGGAAACTACCCCCTATAAAGTGGCCAACTTTGCCTATGTCAACCGGCACTGGCATGACTCTAGAACATGGAGACTGAGCTCCTGAATACTAAACTCCTAACCAGAGAAGAAATTAGTACCCTTCTAGACAGTTCTCCCTTAGCATCCAGTATACACAAGCCCTGGAATGTATAAATAATACCAACTCTGGTAACAACAGTAGCTACTGCAATGGAGCATATACTCCACAATCCCAAGGGGGATAGGCAGAGAAGTTAAGAATGTATCTTAGATCTGCCCTAGGCATAAAAAACTCTTTTAGATTCATTTTAATTTAAGTGCACCATGTATGTGCCCGGTGCTTATAGAAACCAGAAGAAGGAGTGGATCCCATGGAACTGAGTTAGTTATGAGTTGGCAGGTGAATGTTGGGAACTGAAGCCAGGTCTTCTGCAAGAGCAACAAGTGCTCTTAACTACTGAGCCATTGCTCCAGACCTATGAAAAAAATGTAAGCAGACTATAAAAGAGGGTAAATCCACCTCCACAGAAAATCCATTTGTGAGTAACAAATATCCTCTGGATAAAAGCCCAGCTTTCTCTGTCCTGCTCATCCATGCTGTTCATTCCCCATTCTAACCAGCAATCTAGAAACATGTGTACAGGACCTAAAGCCTCAATCACAGTCTGAACCATCCTAACACCCACTCCTCCATGGACATGAAGTAAAGTCATACAGAGCTGTCCTGCCTGTAGATAATGGTTGACTTTGGATAATCTCACATAGCCTAGCGTGATACTTGAAGAGAGTGATGATTCAGACCTAAGGGACACACACCCTGACCACTCAGGATAGGGTTCAATGTGTAATGGTTAACTCAAGTTTCAGAATCACTGCCATTTTTGTGTCTAATCTCCAGCACCAGGGGAGAAAGTGAAGAGATGGAGGCAGGACACACGGTATATCTGTCTCTAGCCTCTATACTCAAGTTGAACCTATTTGAGGCTTCAAGGTCAGGACTAGGACTACAAAGTCATTGCTTAGGCTCAGTGGTGACCCAGACCTTGCTGTGATGTTTGCAAAGCTTTAGCCAGAGCTTTCAAGATGCAGATATGGCCCCATCACCTAAGATAAAAAGTAGGTATAAAACAAAAATAAGTGTGGATGGAGATTTATCACAAAGCAGGCTTAGCATGACCATAACTCTTAGAAGGAGATAGTGTCTGCTGCTCACAATGCAGGAACACCATCACCTCTCATTCCCATTCACAGACACACATGTATGTTCTGTGGCCAATCAACAGTTTTTAAATGAAAAAATAAAGTCATAAGAGAACTTACATCTTCTTCTTGCGATGGATGAACTATTTCCACAAGCCTCTGGATAATTCTCTCCTCATTTAGCCACTGAAAAACACATGGTAGAAGTGATCATAGCAACGAGTGGCTCCTGCTCAAGCCCCAGTGAAGATAAACATACTGGATATAGCCATCATACTTCAAGTAGAATTTACAGGTTTCTCTGGACTTTGAACACTACAGAAAATTAAAAAGTCTCTCAAGGAAAATGTAGTGAATTAGTGAATGTATCATTTTAAGAGTGACCATAAGCACAATCCCAAGTCCCAACAATCACACACTTAGACTCTATACTTAATAGTGGTGCTGACTGGATATTTAGTATGTACAGCATTTACTTTGGCTACTAGGAGCCTTGGGCAGATGGGCTACATACTATCTCAAAGAGAGTGTCCGCTCTGAACGTCAGATGAATGAAAAATAACACTTAGTATCAAGCCTCTGGGTTAAAAGAAATTGTTGCCGAATATTTGTTTATATGATAAAGATATGTTTAGGAGCTTTCTGGCTGGTTTACTAGTTAAATGACCAACAGCTAGGCATTAGAGAATAGGCAGGATTTCCAGGTAAAGAGAAAGAAACTAGGAGGAGGAATCTAGGCGTGCCATTTCACAAGCAGACTAGGAGCAAATTGGATGTACCGTACTAAGAAGGGGTTACTGAGTCACGTGGCAGAACGTAGACTAAAAAAAATATAGGTTAATTAAACTATAAGAGTTAATTAAGAACAAGCCTAAGCTAAGGCCAAGCTTTCCATAATTAATAAGTCTCTGGTCATTATTTGTAGACTGGCAGTCCAAAGATAGTCCAAGAAGAAAGCTTACTACAAAGAACCCAGGATGAAAGGGGGCTTTCTGATACCCAAAGCAAACCCACTACAGAAATACTAGGGCCAGGTTGGGGCATCCTAGAAGTAGAGAGATGGTCATCTGCCTGTCTCACAGGTAGAGCTGCTGGAACCATAACACTCTCTTTGTAACCTCTACATGGGATGCAGTGATCGGAGATACAGAAGGGATCAGAGTGATTCATAACTAAATGAATGAATGAATGAATGAATGAATGGATAATAAATAAATGAATAAGAGGATAGATAAGTAAATAAAGGATAAACTGGCAGGCTTAAAATTAGTGCTCTAAAGGAGCAAAGCACCATAAAATATAAGACGGTTGAAAAGTCACTTGACTTACAAAGGTTGAAGACAACAGAAAATGAAGTTGAGGCCAAGAAACCAAATATGATTTGCTAAAAGTAGAGATAAAACCCTGCTGCTGTCTCTAGCTCCTTATAGGGAACATATCCAAGGGCAATGCAAACAAGTACTAATGGGAAGTGTTATGGATGAAGCCACCCAATTGCTATGTTTTATTATAATTAATTGTTATGTGTGTATGTGTGTGATATAGCACATGTGTGGCGGTCAGAGGACATTCTGTGGGAATGCGTTCTCTTCCTCAATCATGTGGATTTGGGGGATAGAACTCAAATTGTCAGGTTTGGCAGCTGGTGCCTTTACCCACTGAGCCATCTTGATAGCCTTTAAGATCTAGGCATGAGATAAGAAACTTCCCACAGTATTTATTACCTGAGGCCACACTCTGACAGCAATACCCTGAAGTATATGCTCCTGATCACAGGTACGTGTATGTAAGTTCAGTCTTCACCACCTAAGTATCTACATTCCGAGCCCACTTCTGGATCTTCAAGATTTTAAGGAAATTTCCCCCTAACCTGCTCTTCTCTTACTGACCACATGCTCTCCCCAAAAGCTTAACTTTTTGGAAACAGACCCTAAAAAATTCAACTTAGAAGTAGCCAGAGGACTAGAGCCACTAAAGCAAATCACACTTTATAAACCTCCTCCTGAACTAATTCATATAAAAGTGACCATTACCCTCTTTGTTCTAACAGTCTTTCCCAGAATTTTGAACCCTTTTTGAAAAAAGATTCTAGAGAAACACACAAAAGTAGCAAGGTGCCTCCATTTGAAGCCTTGACCTCCAAGTTTCAGAGAACCTGCTTGCAGAACTTAGCTGGGTGACCTGGGTCACCTTGCAGATATAGCCCTGATCTACCAAATAAAGCAAGCATGCCTGGACATCTTGGCAGTGTATGCCCTGTAGTAGACAACCCCAGGTAGACCTTCCTTTCACAGACCCTCAAGTCGTTTTGGTTCCTTAGGTCTTTAAAACTAGAATTTCCAAGAAACTCATTTTCAATGGGATACAGTTTTTATTTCTTTTGGCCCAGGCCGGCTAGAACTTAAAATCCTCCTGCTTCATAATATAGAGTGTTGACATTATAGACATGTACAACTACATCAGACTGGGATCCAGAGAGAATAGTGCTAGAAGGCAAGGAAAACTGGGGAGAGGAACACAACTGAGGGACCACGGGAAGCCTTATTTTCAGATTATTCAAACCTCCCTCAAGTCCAGTTTCACCTACGACATATATCTACTCAAGATGCACAAATCCTAAAATTACCACCTTTCTGAACTTAAAGTGGGCCCTTTCCACGTACCACCATTTACTTGTTTGACCCTCATGGAGGAGGCAGGTTTGTCACACTCTTAGAAAACCTTGTCCTGTTTACATCCAGACCCAGCTTTATGATAAATCCTCAATACACTCACCATCCACATAACAAATCAACCGGCAAAGGGCAAATAACACTGCATCTGATAGACCCAGGGGCCTATGCATCCTGAGGCCTGGTCCAGTAAATTCTGAATCTCAGCTTGCTGAGATTGCACATACCTTTAATTCCAGCACTTGGGAAGCAGAGATTGGCTAATCTCTGTGAGTTTGAAACTAGCCTGGTCTAAATAATGAATTCCAGGACAGCCAGGGTTACACATACTGGTCTCAAATCAAGAAATAAAAATCAGTATCTTTTCTGTGTTGGGACAACTCCCTCCCTGCCTCATCCCCAGGTCTTCTTATCCTGTAAGATTTTCCTAGCAAACAGGAGCCCAGAGACCCAAATAACAGCATTCCCAAGCCCAACCCCCAGCAGTTCAGATCTCTACTCACATTCAGAACATCTTGCCTGGGCTGTGGAGGCTCAATACATGTCAAGAGCCTGAGCAACAAATCCATGATAGCAGAAGTTCCTATGTGCTTTATAATGAGGTCCACAAAATCACGCTTCTTTTTCAAGAAATCCACAATCTAGAGGAAAACAAATTAATCTGAAAGATGCATAACTTGAGGCATACAATCTAGAGTGACCAACATTCTCCAAATCCTACCAGTTAACTTAAGGACAGGGAGGCACTGAGTTAGCAAGCAGATGTCAAACGGATTAATAATAACAATATTCAAAGCCCTTAAATAAAGTCATCTTCCAAATCAGCATGCATCCCCACTACAAATAAAGCTAACAGAACCTTTGCCTTTTCTTTATTTTCCTTGTTCACTATCCAAGAAGGAGGCATTTTAAAAACTCACAACCTTACAAACAGTCAAAAAAAAAACCATACTATGTGGGGCTAGAGATGGCTCAGCAGTAAAGAGCACTGGCTTCACTTTCAGAAGTCACAATAACCTGTAACTCTAGTTCCAGAAGATCCAATACCCTTTTCTGACCTCTATGGGCACCAGGCATAAACACGTACACATACATGTAGACAAAACAAACATACACATAAAATAAAACTTAAAATATATATACTACTTTATAATTTACATATAAAGCAATCCCATTAAACTTAAATTTAAAATGTGGAATATTCAAAAAGATTTCTGTTTCTAAGTAGCTAGCTCACCTGGTCCACAGGTGATTTAGGCTGCACTGACACATGTATGACTAACAACAGGAGACTAGAAAGAGGGTGCTGTGCTGAAGGGAGATGAATTAGGGATCGAAATCATGATTCTATCCTGCAGTTTCCACAGTAGCCATTAGAACCTTACCACATATGCTAAGGGCACTTCACAGACTGGCAGTTTTTGTCACAAAATTTCACTAAATCCTGGAAGGTGGAATTCATTGTTCTAGATGAAAAATCCCAGGCTCAGACCTGCTACATATCTCCAAGAACTAAAAGGTGGCTGCCCTGGAATTTAAACTCAGATCTGCATGCTGCAAGAGTCCCAAGCCTTCCACAAACATGCACAAAGAAGCTTATCAGCCAGAACAGGTAGGACTACAACCCCAAGTAATTTCAAAATGAGTCATTGCACTGTTTGTCTAGACAATGATGCCAAGTAATCATCCTCTTCGAGGACTGGCCACTCACAGCTGAGTCCTATAAAAGTCTTTGAAAGGAAAGGTGAGAAAAACAGAAGTTACCAAAAAACAATTCCATGCATGGCAGAAATAGTGGTCCTGGAGCCTACATGTATAAACCTTAGCTGCTGCTATGAATAGTATAGCAAGGACCAATGGCCTGTACTTTAGACATTGGTGTTGAAGGCTAAACTATTCACCGCGGCCAACAATTGGACACTCTGCTCTCTGCTCTAAAAGCTAAAATAGTCTCTTTCTGGTTAAGCCACATGAATCTGAACTTTTGTTACCCTTGCAGTGCCTAAGTCTCAATACTATCAAGCAACAGGAAACACAATTCTCAAGTGTGACCTTTTTGGCAACTACACAAGCAATGCTGTTATCATCCAAGGAATCCTAGCTGGAAAAACAAGAAGCAACCAGATGAAGGGACTCTTCGCCTGGGGATTCTACTGGCATACACCATCACTGCCAGACAAATAACAGAACTAAGTCCCAGTGTCAATACACAAACCCTCAGAAAGCCTTCCACATATTTTAATGTTTTACCTTATAAACACCAAAAATCATACATAGCTACCAACCTGGATCCCAATAGCAGATATAAGGAGAAAAACATAACAAAGCATGTCTTAATAATGGAGGTAGCCATCTCTGACCTAACTATGCCAGAATGATGTGACGACTTGCAATGCATGTGGAAAGGGCAGAATGGAAAACAATCTGTACTACTTAGACTATGACTTGGGGGTTGTGACTCAAGGTAAAAGATCTTTCTCATACATACTTGGGAAAGTGGCCCTAATCAAATAAGAACCTTACTTGAACACAAATTCTACCACCCTTCTAAAATAAAATATGAACCTAGCCTCAGCAGAGGACAGAATATAGCAGGCTCAAAATAGTTTCAGTCCTTTCACGTACTCTGATAGCAAGATCAAGTAACTGGAAACTGTTGTCTACCACGAAGAAAGCCAACTCTGACTGAATTGACCATGTTCATCTCTGCCTGATGCAACTGATAATCTTGTCAGCTTGCACTAAGCATCTGCTGCTTTAGCTATTTCGTGAAAGTGAGCTCTTGGGCCTTTACAGAAACTTCCACTATGGTAATGTTCTCCAATTTTGGCAAACATCAGTGTGAACTGGAAGATGTGCCAAAAGTCCTCACTGTCAGATTCCATCTAATTCTATAGGTTTGGGGTAGGAATCAAGAACATACACTGCTTTAAAAAAAAAAAAAAATTCTCAGGTGATGCTGTCATCACTGGCCCAAAAGCCAGACTTGGCTAACCACTTCTTTGGGAAATGACATTTCCACACATACAACATGTGAACTGGAAAAAAAAAAAACAAAACAGAAGGGTCAAGGTAGAGGTACCTGTACAAACAGGGAGGTGTGAACCCTGACCCAGTGCTACAGATTCGGCATCCAGATATCTAAGTGAAATAAATGACCACCATGTGCAAAGCACTGGTCGATTTTCAGGAAACAACAAAGCAAAGCAACTGCTGAACCCAGGGGGGGCATTAGCTATGTACTCAGATTCAATCTGCTGCCCTCACAATGATATTTCTGATTATTTGTCCAGGAAAGAAATCAAAGTATGCTTACAGCTGAGGCCCTTCAATGCATATGACAGAAGAAAAATACTACTTAATGTGTAAACCAGGGCTGCTTAAACTGCTAAAGACCTAAAAGGCATTCTCTTATTGAAACTGGACCTCAGGCAAATGCAGAAACTACAGCAAATCCCTCAAGTCAGGGATGTACGGCCCAGATACTTACCTTTGGAAAACAGTATTTACCTGTTCTGGTTTTCTGCTGATAAGAATACTTAGCACCTTGCTGAAGAAACTGGCAAGTAGTGGATTCAGGGGGGACTCATTTAGGAGGAAGCTATACAATTTCAATAGCAAGGACTCATCTTCCCCCAGTCTATCATTCATCTGGGAAACATCAGAAGTGAGCAACTCACACGATATATTTGGATACCTAGAAGAATAGAACATTGTGTTATCGTCTAATGGTAACAGTTCATCACATCAAGCATAGCATCAGGAAGGTCCCCTAAAATTCTGTCAAAACATCAAAATCATCTACTAGGAATTAAAAGCACCTTCAAACCATTCCATCCAACCTCTTAAGTTAAAATGAATTTTCTAATTTGCCTTTAACCAAGTTTTAGTAAGATATGTTTTTGTTGCATTACAACTTTGGTGCATGCACGGGGCTTAAGAACCAAGATGTCACACTGTAACATCAGAAATATCTCACTGAAGGTACAGTGTCTTGACAGCCATCACATCCCAGGTGGACAGAGAAGTGGAAGCTCCGAGAGACAAGTTAGGGTCTGCCAGTTTCCAGGAAACTGTATTACACACAGATCTGGTGATGACTGCAGGTACCTGAGCAGGTCACTGGTCAGCTCAACTCAGGTGGGTTACAAGAGTATGATAAAGTTCTGAAAAGTTATCAAATGATCAGTCTCATCCCAACTAAGGAAAACACCTATCATGGTATACTGACTAAGACAAACAAGACACCAGCCTGCGGTACTGAAGGATGAGAGAAGAGCATTATACAAACCCACACTTTCTACAAGAGCCTTCCAGGACCTTACGAAGCTAGAGACAGGCAAGAAACCAGTCCACTGTCATTCTTCACTATGATCTCTATGATCTCACTTGGTAGGCCCACAGGAAGCAGCTGGCATTTGCTCTGCATTTATTTCCTCATGATTTTAGAAAAAACTGCAACCTCAATCATGTTTATCTCCAACAGTCAGACCATTTACTCTGAAAACCAAGCAGTAAACCTATGTTCCCCATGCTCGAATGACCCTTTCCAATGGTCACAGGAGACTCATCAGACAACACTATATGTGATAATAGTTCCCTTCTCTGCTCTAATACATTAACACATTCTTCCATCAACCAACCAGGAGCAACAGCCCAAGCTAGTCATAGGAATAGCAAGCTCAAAGGCTGACCAAATCAAGGAGACAAACTAGCAGAGTGACTATATGAGAGCTGACAGAGGGAAAGACTGTGGTCTGGAGAGTGTGACACATGTAGAGGTATCCAAGGAAAGCAAGGGACCATTGCACCCGAAAGGATCTGGGATGAAACGGGATAAACAGCATGAGTCCCCAAAGGAAGCGATGCGAGAGGAAGACAGAGTTGAAGGTGTGAAAGCATGCAGACTGTAGTTCCCAACAATGTCTTCTAGGAGGTTCTGCTCCATTAGTCTCCCCAACACTGTAACACAGGCATTCACCAATGCCACAGCAGACTTCTCTACTGTAACCACCACGTAGGAACACACAGCGGCTGTATCTGCAGCTATGGGATTCATACTAGGATTACTTCCTACCTCATCCACTTTCCAAGGTGTATTGGCCCTTTCCCTTAGTTTGTAGGCTTTGAAATATAATGAGGAAGGGCTGGCATTGCAAAGGTGGCTAATGAGTGACAGTAACTTGCATTACTCTCTATTTTCTAGGACAATGGTTCTCAACCTTCCTAAAACCGCGACCCTTTAATACAGTTCCTCATGCTATGGTGGTGAGCCCCCAACCATAACATTATTTTTGTTGCTACTTCATAACTGTAATTTTGCTACTATTATGAATCACAATGTAAATGTCTGTGTTTTCTAATGGTCTTAAACCCCCATGAAAGCACTGTTTAACCTCCAAAGGGGTCAGGATCCACAGGATGAGAACCACTGTTCTAGGATAAACTGCAGAAATTTTGCTAATTCCTCCCACCTGCTGTAGTACAGAGCACTCCTTTGACTGACATGGCTTCCTCTTACTGCACCATTCCATATAAACCACCACTTCTTCTATTTAGGAAAACAAATAAAACACTCCTTTAGCTACCATGTGCTCTCAATGCTAGAATAACTTCAAGGAGATGTCTTGCTTTGTCTTCCAATCTTCTTCAGAGCCATTTTAGCCAGGCTCTCAGGACCTGATTCAACAGGGTTAATATGGCCACACTGTAATTTCCTCAGCAGCAGCCTCTGATCATGGTTCCTCTTTTATCCTTGAAGTCTGTCTTTAGCAGCTTTTTGGGCGGCGGCCTCTACCTGTTTTCTTCTTGTCCTGGCCACTCCTCAATTCCTGTGTGGAACCCTAATTCAGTTAACAGCCTCCTCCATCAGTTTCTGAGCCTGCCTCCCATCAGCTCCATGGGTAACCTCTGTCAGCCTCATGCCATCATATGGTACCCATCCCCCTGCTGTGAGTCCCTGCCTCTACTCCATACCAACCAGACATCTCAAACTTGACAGCTATTCCACTCTAATCTACCTGGAGTAAAACACTCAATATCCCTTCCTTCCTAATCCTTCCTTCTTCTGACCTCACACCAAGGAAGCTTCTTCAGTTCTTACTTCATTTTATGTCTAGATGCTAAAACCTGCTCCCCCAAAAGGATATTGACATCTTTCTCTGCGGATTGCTACCCGCTTCTTAACTGACCTTCCCTTTCTACTCCAGTCTCCCAGTGCCTAGAGCCAAAGAGTGGGCCAGTACTAGCAGACAAGGACAACTGTCAGGCAATATCCATCACTCACTGCTCAAAACCTTGGGTGGCTTGTTTTGGAGGGTGCTCTGATTTCACCCCAGACCTTCTTTCTTCCTCCTCACCTCCATTCATGAGACTGCCTTGTTCTTAGGATATAACAAACACTCATGCACATTAGGGCTTCCACACTTTCAGTCTGGCTGTTCTTTGTCAAGCACTTGCAAAGACAATGTCTTCAGTTCCTACATGGCTCAAAATGAAGCTTCCTTCCTCTAGAATCCTTCCACCAACCAACTTCAGGTGTTCTGTCCTAGCCTGCTTTCTTCTCCAGAGGGCTTCTCTGACAAACTATGGTTTTACTTCTTACTCTGGATTGCCCTGACCATAACAATCAATCTTAATCCTCAAAATGCTTCAGATTTTGAACCTTTCCAAAAGGTTCTCTATGCTAATACAGGTGTTCAGGTCACCCAAAGTATATTTCACACCAATGTTGGCTTGAGCTGGGCCAGAGGCATAGTAGACAGAGTTCTGCTCCACCCAACTCAACCCCTGATCCTCCAAATGACACCACCTAGCACATCTAGGAGACTGTGTGAGAGAGGTCGCTTGCTCTAACAACTTTAAAGGTAACACAGCAGCACAAAGAAGTAGCATCACTGCCAAGCTTTCAGATCCAAGCAGCAAAGGCAGCATGGAGCCTTTCCTCTCAGTAAATAAGCAATTCGTAAAAGGTATGACATTAGAACAACATCACCCAGAAAAATATGAGGGTCAACCTAAAAAAGGAAACTACTTGTCTACTCACAGCTTCCATAAAGAGAGGGCCATACCACTCCAAGATTGCTTGATTGAAGGCCCATTATCCTGGACATATTACCACACCAGTTCCACCTCTGATCTGGATAAGACCCATCTAACGTACATGTCAGCTTACTGTGGCAGGAATTCCAAAGCAGCAAGGTGTTTAGGGCAATAAAAACACACTAGTATTTTTATGCTACACATATTTTCCTTTATAAGATACTGGTCTTCACTGAATCCTATAGTCTCTACTGATGGCTGAGTGTCAATCTTAAAGGCTGGCAGAGAACAGAGCCTCCTTGAGAACCTAAATCACCAATAACTTTAAAGGTATCAAGTATTTTTTTTTTTTTTTTTTTTTGCTGACAGCATAATGATATCTGAAGAAAGTTATTCTGAGGCAGGAATCCTGTTCCTTCCATATGATGTCTTTAATGAATCACAATAGATGTTTATTTTTGAAGGGATTCTTATTTCAGTGTGGGAGATGGGGCTACTTCAATGTTGGATATGAAAAATAACTGCAAGCTCAATATTAACGTGCTCATTAAGTGCTTGGTATTCCCAGAAGTGTAAAAAGAAGTATTACAAGTGGCAGCATTAAAGGATTCTCATTTACTGTATTATGCTGTTTGTAAACAGATTCAATTAACCAGCCATGAGTAGTTAAATCCACTCTATTTATTATGAGATTCCCTGCTTGAATATAGCTTCACTGCTGTTTGCCAAAACCCACTCCTAATGCTCAAGCAATGGAAGGCTGGCCTTACTATATGAGCAATACTCTTTAAACTCAAGCTCTGACTAGGCCTCTAGGCAATCCTGGCTTGTTATCTACAAAGTGAAGAAGATACTTAATTGAATGCCTTACTAGTATAAGAAGTTTGCTTGTCACTTAAAAAGCATGGCGTACTTCTGGCTGAGATTAACATTGAAATGCCTGTGATTCACTGAAGCTAGCCCCAGAATGGACTGTGTGCCCCCATTAAGACTGTAGGTCTTGACCATCTTAACCTCTCAATGGCTATAGTGGCTCTAGGGAATTCATAGACAACAAGAATAATCATTTTCTACTCCAGCCTAAGGCAAAGATGCCATTTTCTTACTTGTATCTGATCTTCTCATCCATGTCTTGAGGTGGCTCTTCTATAATGAATGAGACTAAGTCTTCGAGACATTCTGCTTTTAACAGAAACTCTATGAGCTTGCGGTTCTGTGCTTTACACTCCTGTAAGACGTCCTCCTCATCCATTAGCTCCTTCAATGTTACATCTTCTCTCTCTAGAAGTGTGTCTATATGGGATGATGAGTGAAGATCAAATTTCCAAAACATGCTGGTCTAAACAAAACAGAGAGTATTTAATAAAATTTCAGCTTTACTTACTGATTTCCCAGAAACCAAATTTCAGTTCAGTTTGGTCTACAATGTCAATTTGGCATTAACACAAAATTAAAGCAGTTTCATACTGAACCTACAAAATGATTTCCTTTTTGTTTGTTTGTTTGTTGAGACAGAGTATCTTTGTGTATCCTTCCTTGGCTGTCCTGGAACTCACTCCGTAGACCAGCCTGTCCTTGAATTCACAGAGATCCACCTCCCTCTGCCTCCCAACTGCTGGGATTAAATGCAAACAACAGCACTGGCCAGCACAAAATGATTTCTTAATGAGTAACACTGACAGAATCATTTTAGCCCCTTTTCAAAAAAAAAAAAACTAAAAGAATTTATTTATTAGCTTTCTTTTTAAACTTTCTACAAATGTTTTATTTAATTTTCTTGTTTTATATGTGCATGACCTGCAATGGAGTGGCCATGGAAGCCAGAAGAGGGCGTTAGATCCTTTAAAACTGGAGGCATGTGAGCCACCAAATAGGTGCTGGGACTCAAAATTAGGTGCCAAATGTTCTTAACCTGTGAGCTCTGTCTTCATCCCAATAATAATAATAATAATAATAATAATAATAATAATAATTTTTGTTTTGTTTTGTTTTTTCGAGACAGGGTTTTACTATAGCTTTGGAGCCTGTCCTGGAACTAGCTCTTGTAGCCCAGGCTGGCCTTGAACTCTCAGATTCACCTGCCTCTGCCAGGAGTGCTGGGATTAAAGGCATGTGCCACCACATCCCAGCTACAATAGTGTTTCTGCCTATATGTATGAGGGTGTTAGATCCCCTAGAGCAGGAATAACAGACAGTTGTAAGCTGCCATGTGAGTGCTAGGAATTGAACCTGGGTCCTCTGGGAGAGCAGCCAGTGCTCTTAACTGCTAAGCCATCTCTCCAGCCCCATCCAGAAAATATTTTTAGCTGGTTAAAGTGTTGAAAATGCTGAATGAAAAAGCTTGATTTTTAAATTTTTTGTTGTTGTTGTTGTTCTTCAAGACAGGGTTTCTCTGTGTAACAGCCCTGGCTATCCCTGGATCTCACTCTGTAGACAAGGTTGGCCTTGAATTCACAAAGATTCGCCTGCCTCTGCCTCCCAAGTGTTGGGGTTAAAGGTGTGTGCCACCATCACCTGGCTTAAAATGATTTTTAACCTACAAAAGCAAATCATCCAAGCTCAGCTGGCACATACCCATAATTCTAGTGAGGCAGGAAGATAAATTCTAGGATTGTCTGGGCCACACAACAAGAAGCTGTCAAAAAAACAAACAAACAAACAAAAAAAAACCTACAACACAAAAAGAAGCAGTTCATTCATACTTTAAGAATTTTAAGAATTCAATGTTTGGGTATGGCAGCCTGCACTTTTGATTCCTCTGTGTGTATTAGACTAGCCTGGTCTACACAGCTATCATGAGGATTACATAGAGAGGCCTTGTCTAAAAAACAAAATAAGCCTGGTCTACAGAGCAAGTTTTAGAACGGCCAGGTCTACACAGAAAAACCGTGTCTCGAAAAAACAAACAAAAACAATACCAAGGGAGGGCAAGTTGGCCCAGCAGGTAAAAATGCTTGCTGACAAGCTTAAAGACCTGAGTCTGATCCCCAAGCCCCACAGGGTGAAAAGACAACTTTTCTAAGTTGTCTTCTGATCTCCATAAGCATGCTGCCCATTAATTTTAAAACTATCAAGCAAAAAAAAAAATCATACTCAAAATTTTAGCGCTTGGTAAGTTGAGAATTAGTGAATGCTTATGTCCAGTCTGGGCTAGCACAGCAAAACTGTCTCAAAACACAACAACAAAAAACCTGAAAATGGCAGAAAGCAACTCTTTTGAGGAATGACGAATACATTCTTCACAGAACTGCCATCTTCAGCAACAAGTAACAATTAATGAGGACTACTCAGAATAAAGTAGTTGGTGAGTTCATTAATAGCTAAAAGCCTGAGGTCATCAAATGCAAAAATGAGCTAAACTTTAGAACTTATTAAATTTAACTATTTAATTAATTATTAAAGAATTTGACAAACTTACTATCCTAAGTCACTATGAGAAACAACTAACAGTCAACCTCCCACAGCATTTCATGGATAGTCTTTCCTCAACTTGGTCTCCAGGCCCACCACCACGAAATGATTGTTCTTCAAGTCACAGTAACAAACTACAGTCACTCAGCACAAGCTTCAGTAGCAGCAGAGCCTCAAAAGCCAGAGACTTCTTTGAGAGTGGCAAGGCACAAAGTCGCATGTTCCCAAAACAAAAGCTCTCCATAGCTACAGCTACAGCTTCGACACCCACCACTCAACTGCATCCACTTAAAACTACCACCAGAAAAGGTCATTAATACCTACATGTTCTTACAAGCAAAAGGAAAAGGAAAGGAAGGTCCTATCTATGGAAGGCGGATCTCTTTTTTTTAACTATGTATCTTACTAAATTCATCCATACTCAAAGCTCTCCTGAACATTTACCTCAAAATCATTTCTTTGAAAGTAGAAAAAAATAGCCAGTCGTTGATCACACACCTTTAATCCCAGGACTCGGGAGACAGAGGCAGGCAGATCTCTGAGTTTGAGGTCAGCCTGGTCTACAGAAGGTGAGTTCAAAGGCGGCCAGAGAAACCTTGTCTAGAAAAAAACAAAATCAAATAATGAAATAAAAATACAAATAAGAGAAATTATAGGGGCAAACTTTATCCACACCCTTAATCACAGTGACTGACCCCAAGAATGAGAAGCTAAAAAGCAAGCTGTGCACAGTGGGTTGTTCAGAAGTTTCCACTTCACAGAACAGATAGTCAACACTGAGCCTGACTGCCCAGCATGCAACCTCGTTAAGAAAGTTCAAGAATTCTTAGGGAACAAGTTTCAGAAAGCCATACTGTCAAGTATCAAGTGTCACCAAAGTCATCCCCTCAGTTTATAATGCCTTAGCATGCTCTCAAGGACACATGACTATGTGTCCACAATCTTAAGCAGCAAGAAGAGTGAGAGCCAAGGAAGGACAAACAGCAGCTGTTCAGTTCACATGACCCACATTCATCACACCTCACTTGAGAGGGATACCTGGGGGACAGAATGGGACACAACAACACAACACGAAGACACAGACCAACAACACAGTTCCACTGAGAAGAAACAAGGCAGAGGTCACCAGTGTAGACCCACCTTTTCCTATGTACACAACATGAATGAAAAAACAAGCTAGAGAAATGCACTTCCAAAGACAAACTGCAACAGACACACAGCAAGTGATCTTCCTCATCTATGATGGGAGGAAGGAAGGGACCTACAGTAGACCCCTGGTAGATAGCAGAAGGTATTTAAGCAACTACCTAATTTAAATACATTGCTGAACTAGCTCTGATTAGGAAGTCAAGGCAAAGATGGCAACAATCAACAAAAGATATACAGAAACAGAGGAAGGTAAAAGCCTAGAGGCAAAAAGTAGACAGAATAAGAAAAGCTGTACTTATTTGGGAGCTGGGTGGAAGGGTCCCCCAAAAGTAAAGGAGTTAAAAAAGAAAAATTGCAGTCCAGGCTTACTAATCCCCTAGCCCAAATCTGTATTTCTGAAGTACTTATCTAAAGTGTAAGCTATTTTAAATATGAAATTTAACACTGAGAAAACATTTTAGCACCTATTATATATAAGATGATTTTTTTTTACCACACTGGTTAGTATAGAACGTGGAAATAAGTACTTCTACAGTGAATTTTCTTTATATTACAAATGTATTTTATTATTTATATTGCAAAATTATTTGTATTTCAGCCAGGCATAGTAGCCTGAAACTATAATCTCAGTACTTAGGAAACTGAGGTTAAAAGACTCTAAGCTTGAGTCCAGCCTGGGCTACATAGAAGGATCTTGTCTTAAAAAACTAACAAGCTAGCTGGGCAATGGTGGCGCACGCCTTTAATCCCAGCACTCAGGAGGCAGAGGCAGGCGGATCTCTGTGAGTTCGAGACCAGCCTGGTCTACAGAGCTAGTTCCAGGAC
>NC_022015.1:38217424-38234597 GCF_000317375.1 Microtus ochrogaster
ACAAAACTGGAGTCAGAATTAACAACAATAAAACAAAATAATACTAGTGGTGGGAGAGAGAACAGGGTTGAGAGTTTCATATAGCCCAAAGTGTCTCAAACTCACTATGTTGCTAAAGCTGGACTTCAACTGATCCTCATGCTTCTGCCTTAAAAATGTTAGGGTTACACATATGCACTATCATGTCTAGACCTAATTAAGTGTTTGCAGTAGACATAAACGTATTTAAAGTACACACTTCAGCTGCTTGGCACTCAGCTTCTAGATAAGCAGGAATTCAATCTCACCTAGGAAGCTAGCCAACAAGGTGACAGGTTTGTTGAGAGACCAAGGTATCTATGTCCCTTTACCCAGGCTTCTTTTACAAATTGAGTTACGTGAAAGGAGGGAATCTCCACTGAGAAAATGCCCCCATAAGATCTGGCTGTAGAAGCATTTTCTTAATAAGTGGTTGATGGGGGAAGGGCCAATCAATTGTGGGTGGTGGCATCCCTGAGCTGGTGGTCCTAGATTCAATAAGCAGGCCAGTAAGCAGCACCACTCTATGCCTCTGCATCAGTTCCTGCCTCCAGGTACTTGCCCTGATTTCCTTTGATAATGAATACAATATGAAGTGTAAGCCAAATAAACTATTTCCTCTTGCTTTTGGTCATTGTGTTCCATCACAGCAGTAGTAGCCCTAACTAAAACACCCTGGGAACTTCGTCAGTGAGTATCCACAGAGACCTGGATTCTATTGCCAGCTGGGCTGCTGGAGTTTGCAATCCTGAGACCTCATCTCAGCACTTTAGTTTCAGCAGCTCATTACATTGAATGACTGTGGGAGTTGAGCAGCTGGCACCTACTACAAACAGAAGCTACTATTCAATCAACATGCCAAAATGTCACCTGGGAGCTTCCTAAGCTTTCATGGGCAAGGAATCACCGAGAAGTCTTGTTAAAATGCACCCTGTTTTCTGATTCAGGAAAGAACAGTTCCAGTTTGAGACTCTGCACTATCTACCTGATGCCATGAGTGTAAGCTAGTGCTGATCAATTGTTATTCAAAGTAACAACTAAGGATCAGTTTAAGCTATATTTTCAAAAACTGTAGTTTGAATGTTTGAATACAAAACCATGAAAAGCATACTAACATGAACATGGAACTGTACCAAAGGATAATGCTTCTATATGCTGGGAATATATATTGCTCTTATTGGTTGATAATAAAAGTTGCCTATAGTGAGGCAAAATATAGCCAGGAAGAAAAGTCAAACTGAATACAGAGACACAGAAAGACAGAGTGATGTGAAGAAGGATGTGAGACAGTCACCAGAGAAGCAAAATGCCAGCAGACTGCTAAAAGCCATGGCCATGTAACAATACACAGATTAATAGAAATGGGTTAACTTAAATGTAAGAGCTAGTTAGCAGTAAGTCTGAACTATAGGCCAAACATTCTGCAATTAATATTAAGCCTCTGAGTGATTATTTAGAAATGGCTGCAGGACAGGACGAGACAGAGAAAGCTATGCTCTTAGTCTCAACAGGACATAGGAGTAACACATTATATTACTTCTCAAACAATGACATCAAATGATAAAAGACATAATAGCAGAAGCTACTAGTTTCTCTGAAAAGAGAAACTGCTGAAGGTTGCCCTAGAATTAACTATGCATGCAGGAATAACAAGAACCATAACAACATCAAATTCAGAACCACATCATCATCCAAAGAGGTCTGCTTCAACTTAGCATTCATCTCTGCAGGGAGCGGGTTCTGCAAAGCTCCTAGTCCATACCCTGCCCTGTGTCAGCTATACCCATGAGTGGTTAGATGAGAGGCAAAAAAAAATCCTCAAAGACTCCAAAAACAACTCAAGATGATACGCCAACAGAGGAGCATTAAAGGAAGCCCTGAGTATAAGCGCTCTGTGAGACTACACAGTGCTATGGAACCTTTGTACACTATAAATAAATATGCACTACTCTCATTGGTTAATAAAGAGCTGCCTGGCCTAGACCTGGGCAGGAGAGAATGGGTGGGAGAGCCAAACTAGAAGAATACTGAGAAGTGCAGAGATGCAGAGAAGTTACCACACAGTCAGAGTAAGCAAGACATGTCCTAGTCTTGTCTTGTCTAAATGCCATGAGTATTGGGACAGCATATAGACTAACAGAAATGGGTTAACTTAAGTCATAAATTAGTGATTTAAGTGCTAGTTATTAATAAGCCTGAGCTATCAGCCAAGCATTTACAATTAAGTTTTTGTGTGGTTATTCGGAAATACTGCCATGTCAAGAAAACTCCACTTACAACACAGTAACATGCCAGTCCAGCCAAATCTGTCTATGTATCATTTAAGAAGCTTCACACAATTTCAAGTCCAAAGGGAACACCAGAGCAAATTCACTGGGCTTGCAGTAAACACTGCCAGGACAACACACCAACAGTACAGAAACAGGAGCAGCTGCTTCTGTCCAAGTAACAAATAGGAAAAGCCTCAGCAAACAAAATGTGTCTGAAACTTTTTAATATTATTTCAAGAATGTTATGAAGGGAATATTTTAAAACACCAATTAAATGTGTTCAAAAGCATGGAAGCACACAATGCCCCAATTTCAAACCCATTCCTATATATCCCAAGTCTCCTTGATGCCAAGTGACCTACCTAATACAAACACCATGTGAGCCACATCTAAGCGTAAAATTTTTAGTAGCCACATCAGAAAAATAAGGTCTGCCTGCTAAACAAGCATAAACACCTGAGTTGGATCCACAAGGCCAATGGTATGTGCTTATAATCCCAGCACTGAGAGACTAGAAAAGATGACTCCATGGGGCTTGCCAGTCAGCCAACCTAGCCTAATCAGCAAGAAACCCTGCCCCTAAACAAGGTGATTCTTAAGGAATGACAGACTGTCCTCACACAACCATATATATGCACACACAAAAGTAAAGTGAAAAGCCTATGGAAATTCAATGTGTACTTTACACCTATAGCACATATAACTTGGGCTTCTCAATTTGAAGTTCTCAAGATCCACATGTTACCTTCTCTACTGTGCTATGCAACAATGAGACTATGCCTCAGTTAAGATCGTTGCAGTTGCCGGGAGGTGGAGGTGCACACCTCTGATCCCAACACTCGGGAGGCAGAGGCAAATGGATCTATGAGTTTTAAGCCCAGCCTGGCCTACAGAGTGAGAACCAGGTCAGGACTACACAACACAGTGAAACCCTGTCTTGAAAAACCAAAAAGCAAACAAACAAAAAAGGCTGTTGCAGTGACTGACCAAAATTCCCCTTGTAGTACTGAAATAGTCCCTCCAATCTTTCCAAAGCCAAAGTTAGTCAATTTTTTCCATATAAAGTCAATGGAGGGGGGCTGGAGAGATGGCTCAGTGGTTAAGAGCATTGCCTGCTCTTCCAAAGGTCCTGAGTTCAATTCCCAGCAACCACATGGTGGCTCACAACCATCTGTAATGAGGTCTGGTGCCCTCTTCTGGCCTGCAGGGCATACAGACAGAATATTGTATAAATAAATAAATAAATATTTAAAAAAAAAGTCAATGGAGGCAAAGCACAATAAGGCACACTTGTAACCCTGGCACTTAGAAGGTAGAGGCAGGAGGATTGGCAATCTTAGCTACATGACATTAGAGCCAATACAATGGTGGTTTGTAGTAGCAGGCCTCTTGTTCGTCCCAACTGCCCAGAACCTAAATAATCACACAGAAACTATATTAATTAAATTACTGCTTGGCCCAATAGCTCTAGCTTACTCTTACATCTTAATTAATTTAACCTATCTCCATTAATCTATGTATCGCCATGTGGCAGTGGCTTACTGGGTAAATTTCCCAGTGTCTGTCTCTGGTGGCAGCTCCATGGCTTCCCCTCTAACTCTGCCTCCTTTCTCCCAGCATTCAGTTTAGTTTTCCCTGCTTACCTAAGTTCTGCCCTATCAACAGGCCAAGGCAGTTTCTTTATTCACCAATGGTAATCACAGCATACAGAGGGGAATCCCACATCAGTGATTTTTTGCTGTTTGTTCATGAGACAAGAGTTTGGAGACATAGGCCAGGCTAACTTCAAACTCCATATTGTCCTACTTTTACCTCCTGAGAGCCCAATTACAGGAAGTAGCAGAAGGCATTTCCTTGGAGAAGGCAGAAATCGTAGCTTGTTGCTATTATTGGCTCCAACATGATTTCTTCAGAGGTGTCAAAAGCAATCAGCTTTGTCATATCCAGGTATTCCAGAACATTGTTAATATCCCTTCCTCCTTTTTTTTTTTTTTTTGAAAAAGGAAATGAATTAAACCCATGAAACTTCTTAAATGTTAATTTGTACTGTATCAATAATACAGGAGTAATCCAAACGGTGTCAACTGATTAAAAATTACACGACACAGAGAAAGCCTTAATAAAGGAAGCAAAACCTCCAAATTTGTTTCACAGCAAGGATACCTGGACATGGAACTCCATTATATAAGTAAGCCTCAAAGGAATGGGACCAGGCATGGTGATATAGGCCTATAGCCCCACTCAGGAGGTCAAGGTTAAGTTCAAGGACAGCTTGAAATACAGAGTGAGACCCCGTCTCAAGAAGAAGGGAGGCTAGAGGGAAAGTGTCTAGGAGAGAAAGAAGGCACTCCAGATTTAACTGCAAAGATAGAGACAGGAGACCCACAAAGCTTCAACAACCTCACAGCAGGAAAGCAGGTCAAGCAGGCCAGGAGGACCAAAAGGCAGAAAAAGAAAGGACAATGCCAGGCCAGACCTTGAAGGGTTCAGTATGAATCCATAACATGTTCAGATTTGCTGTAGAACCAGAGAGATCAATTATTTATTATGTATACAACATTCTGCCTCCATGTATACCCACATGCCAGAAGAGTGCACCAGATCTCCTTACAGATGGTTGTGAGCCACCATGTGGTTGCTGGGAATTGAACTCAGGACCTCTGAAAGAGCGGTCAGTGCTCTTAACCACTGAGCCATCTCTCCAGCCCCGAGATCGATGAGTTTTAACCAAGAAAAACTGACATCTCACTGAGCCATCTCTCCAGCCCCGAGATCAATGAGTTTTAACCAAGAAAAACTGACATCATCAACAGCAGGGACCACACAAAGTACTTTTCTGGCTTTCAGCAACATTAGTGAATGGGAGTGAACACACTGAAGCTGAGTAAGTATTCGCTCTGCAGAGGATATACCACTACAGAGAGGGAGGAGAACAGAGTTAGAACCAAAAGGGATCCAGAGAAGATTCTGCAATGGCGCAACTTCAAAAAAGCAAAACTTAAAAGTTTCTCCTTATTACCATGCCTCCTTCATTGCTAAAAATTCTACCTCGTCAAAACCTAGTTTCCCCTTTTCATTCCTGACTGCATTTTGGTATCGATGACAACTTAATGCTTACTTGTGGAATTCTTAGCCACCTGAGAAACACAATGCTCAAAGAGCAGATGCTTCCACATAACATGGTCCAAATGTGCCACTGCAATGCTGAGAACAACGCAGCAGAAAGTCTCATCATACAGGTCACTTTTATACTAAAAATGTCAAAGCCCAGAAGCTGGAGAGATGACTTAGCAGTTAAGAACACTGGCTGCTCTTTTAGAGAACTTGGAGTCATTTTCCAGCACCCACATGGGGGCTCACAACTGTCTGTAATTCTAATTACATCAAATCCAAAGGTTTTGATGCCCTCTTCTGGTCTATGCAGTTACCAGGTATACATGGGTGATGTGGGAGTGTCATATGTCAATCTGTTGATTTCATTGGTTAAGCAATAAAGAAACTGCTTGGCCCTGATAGGTTAAAACATAGGTGGGAGGAGTAAACAGAACAGAATGCTGGAAGAGGAAGTGAGCTCAGAGACGCCATGCTCCCCTCTCCCGGGGAGATGCGATAGCTCTGCTCTCTGAGGCACACACGATGAAGCTCTGACCCAGGATGGACGTAGGCTAGAATCTTCCCGGTAAGTGCACCTAGCGGTGCTACACAGATGATTAGAAATGGGCTGAATTAATATGTGAGAATTAGCTTAGAAGAGGCTAGATAGAAATGGGCCAAGCAGTGTTTAAATGAATACAGTTTGTATGTTGTTATTTCGGCCAGGGTGCTGGGGACGCAGCCCCGCCACTCCTATTACTACACATGGGGTGTACAAACATACATGCAGGTAAAATCAACATACATATAAAATAATAAAATAGTCTGAGGAATGGGTGGCTGAAGAAATGGTTCAGCAGTTAAGAGCACTTGTTGCTTTTCTAGGCAACCTGGGCTCAATTTCCATCACACATGGGGTTCACAATCATTCTTAACTAAAATCTAAAATCCCAGGGGATCCAATGCCTTCTTCTGACCTCCTCAAACACCTGGCACATACATACATCAGACACAAAATAAAAATAAAATCTTTTTTTTTTTATTAAAGGATGACAAAGTTTGGCATGTTGGAGCACAACCAAGAAAAATCCACTCACTTTTTGTCAACTAATTCAAATATTTTAAATACTGCAGTTTGTTCCTCTATAAATAAGCATGTTCAATTTGAATGAACAGCCATCATTTCTTCCAAGGGGTCCTGTCTAAGAAGCATATCCATTGGCAATTTTGTCATGGTCTGGTGGTGTTAGAAATACCATTAAGCAACTATAACTAGACATGAAAATCTGTTTGTTTTATACAATTTCAAAAGCAATGGTTAAATGTATGTAAAGAATGGCTTATTCAAGGAATAGGAGGCTCTTGGCTTTGTTTTAAAGTGAGGCTTCGTCCCTTCGCCATCGTGCGCCACCTGCCCGCCTAGCCTTCTCGCCATGTCTTCTCACAAGACTTTCAGAATCAAGTGATTCCTGGCTAAGAAACAAAAGCAAAATCGTCCTATTCCTCAGTGGATTCGGATGAAAACTGGCAACAAAATCAGGTACAACTCCAAGAGAAGACACTGGAGGAGAATGAAGCTGGGCCTGTAAGGAGTCAACAATGAATGGCAAAACAATTAATGATGAATCGTGATCCTTGATGAGTGTTACAAGATAAAGTTCAACATTTTCAATCTGGAGACTTGATTATGTTTAAGTTGGGAGTGGTTTCTCCAGTAATAAAATGTAGAACCTTTTGAAAAAAAAAAAAATAAAGTGAGGCTTGAATGGAAAGGAAAAGGGTAAGTAAAGCAATAACAAATTAGGAAAAAAAGGTTCTCCCAGAAGCTTGAGAGAAAAAAGGAACAAAGACCTAGAAAAATGGTATGGTCTATTCTGGAGGGAAGGAAAGCTGCACATGCCAGAAGAGGGGTGGACACAAGCTGGAGAGGAAGAAATGAAAAGCTTCCACCAAAACATTCAAGGCTCTCCAAACCTCTAATCCACCAAGCAGGACTCCTGGCATCAACAGATGATAAGCCAAGCAGGAGAAAGGAAGCACCATGCACCCAGACAAGAGGCACAGTGGTAACTAGTAGGGCTATTCTTTCAAACAACAAATGAGTGTGCAGTGGCTTAGTGGGGTAAAAGCACTTGCTGTCTACCAAGCCCGACAACCTGAATTTGATTCCCGGAACTCGAACGGTAAGCAGAGAGAACTGACTGCAGCTACCTACCCCCCTGTGAATATCTGCAAGGGCAGCTTCCATTCTGAAAGAAGGCTGCACTACATGATAATCACAGTGCCTATCAAAACTGTTTTGAAGCCGGGCGATGGTGGCACACGCCTTTAATCTCAGCACTCGGGAGGCAGAGGCAGGCGGATCTCTGTGAGTTCGAGACCAGCCTGGTCTACAAAGCTAGTTCCAGGACAGGCTCCAAAGCCACAGAGAAACCCTGTCTCGAAAAACCAAAAAAAAAACCAAAAAAACCTGTTTTGATGTAAATAGTACAAGTTATAGATACACACTGATGACATGGAACCCCAGAAAGTAAAAACAGGAAGGTTCTACAGCTTCTCACAGGCTTAATGGCATTGGTCCCATATAACCCTTCTCTCCTATGGCAACTTTAGTGAAACATAAAGGCATAAAGACTAGGAAATGATATGGGAGGAGGTGGAAATTTTTAATAAAAATTAAAAAATAAAAAAAATAGGAAATGACAGGAAACGAATGAAAAGACAGAAAACAGAGAAACATTTGGGAAGTCTAGTATTCAAATAAAACTGGTTTTAGTATAACATGCTCATAGTTTTCTTTCTTCTCTTATTGGGGGTGGGGTGGGAAATGAACCTAGGGTCTTTGGCATGCTAGATAAGCACTCTACCACTGAACTATATATTCCAAGACCTATTCCAAGCCCTACTTCTTCTTCTTTTTTTTCCCCCCCAAAACGGGATTTCTCCATAGCTTTTGGTTCCTGTCCTGGAACTAGCTCTTGTAGACCAGGCTGGCCTCGAACTCAGAGATCCACCACCTGCCTTTGCCTCCCGAGTGCTGGGATTAAAGGCATGCGCCACCACTGCCCAGCTCCAGCCCTACTTCTTTTTTTCTTTTTTCTTTTTTTTGGTTTTTCGAGACAGGGTTTCTCTGTGGTTTTGCAAGACCTACTTCTTAAAAATCTATCTTCATTTATGTGCATCATGTACCTGAAGTCCCTGTGGAGGCCAGGAAAGATCTCAAAGTGTGCTTCACAAAACAAGGCAAATACACAGGAAACCAGAAGCCAAGATGCCACACAAAAGAGTGGAAGGCACAGTATCCAGAGGAAGGCAAAAGGCAAGGGGTTCTAGACAGAATGTATCACAATGAGAAGGGCAGACAGGCTGCTGGATGTATCTGACTATGTTGAAAAATTCTGCAAATAGGTCAGAGCTTTTAGGAATCATTAGCCTAAGTATACCTACATTTAATACTGATCTCAGTTAAGAGGTGTGTTTTAACTGTTGGAAGATGAAGGGAGAAGGAGGTATGCATGCAATAGAGGCAACCTCCTGGTCATAGCCAAAGTGGAATGGACTTGAAATATACATACACGAGACAATGAAGACACCAGAGGTGAACAGAGTTAGTTAAGCAAGCAGATCCAAGTCCGTGGGAATGAGAAAGGTGAAAAGATGACTGTTACTGTTTCTGTCACAAATCCAATGCTTTTGAGGTTTTAGCCTAATAGTCTTCGTGAAACAGCCATAGGTAGAATATTTCTCAAATCACCTAAAACAACCTGCTGTGCATGCTACAACTCAACATGGTACAGTTACATCTACAGTTTAAAAACAAAACAACAACAAAAAAACGGACAAAATGATGAATGAGATGTAAAAGAGGTTTAGTAGTGCAAATTTATTGAAAAGTTAATTCAAATTATGGCCATCCTCCTACTGGACATGTTTAAGCTGTCACAGGTGTTTTCAGAGGTAAGGTACATATTCTTCTTGTAGGCATATGTCATTAGTTCATGACTTGTTCTACCACAAAGTAATGGCTATGGAGATTATGACAGCTGTTGGTGTCATGGTGATGTTTCCTGCTGCATTCAACCCACAATTACACAGCAAGTGATCCGGGGACCTCATACTCCAAAGTCATTCCCTAGCTACATTCATCGAGAGAGGTAAGCTGTTCTAAAAGCTTTCTGTGTAATATTATAAGTTACATGAGAAATGTGTCTGCCAAATAAAAACACAATAGATTAATTTTCCAAGCTCAAATCACAGTGAAGTAATGTTTTTAGATCCCGACACAAGAGCAAAGGAAGTTTCCACTTTTGAAAAGCCATCTGACTGTTACAATGTTACAGTAAGGAGCTCTCACTCACTTCAGTCTTCAGTTGAGAATTTACAATGTAATGACAACTGACAGCATCAAAAGATCCTAGAACTCAATACACACCATCCAAATACTGACTAAGCACACTCAACTGAAGTCAGCTGCAACAACACTTGTCTACATAAAAGGACACTCTGAGGCCATGAGATGCTGAGGGCACTTACCACCAACCTGACAGTCAGTCCTATCCCCAGGTACACACACAATTTCAAAGATGAAATATGTAATGTCACTGATCAACATTAACAAGAGAGACACAGATTGATATGAGATAGCTGAGAGGGCAGTTCTGACTTTGAGAACTATTAGGTGAAGTATTACGCCCTAGAAAAAGAAATCAGTTCCCTCCATAGATAAATTTGTATCAGAGAAAACAAAACACAACTGTTACATTTTTAATCTCATCAATGGAAGTCTAAACATTTATCCCTTTTGTCATAAGGATCTGCCTAACATTCTTTTTGGCATTCTGGCTTTGTCTGCAAAACCACAACTATTTTCTAACTGGTCTGTCATAACGTAAGTTTACTCTACATACACCTCCTGAGTAGTTACATTCTAAGAATTCTCTTTAGCCACCTGCCAATGACTCCAGGACCACTAGAAACATCTAACTTTTCTTATGTTTCCTCACCCCAGTATAGGACAGTATTTTGGTGAGCAGAAATGATAAAGAAAAAAAGACTAGCTTGGCAGTGGAGGCACAAACCTTTAATCCCAGCACTTGGGAGGCAGAGGCAGGTGGAACTCTGTGAGTTCGGGGCCAGTCTGGTCTACAGAGCAAGTTCCAGGACTAGCTAGCTCTATTGCTGAGAAACACTATCTCAAAAAACCAAAAAGAAAAAGAAAAAAAAAAACTAACGAAAGGAAAGAAATCATTCTATGCACTGCCAAAGTTAAGGACTCTCTGTTAACAAAGAAAAAGAAAAAACAGAAGACAATGAAAAACTATCAGAAATAATCTCTCCAGAAATACTTCTGAAATATTACAGCCTACCACAAATTATTAATAAATTTTCTTAGTCAAAAAGTACTAACTAGGGGATGGAGAGATGGCTCAGTGGTTAAGAGCACTGTCTGCTCTTTTAGAGAACTGAGGCTCAGTTCCCAGAACAAACAGCACTTCACAAGCATCTATAACTATAGTTCCAGCAGATCCAATGCCCTCTTCTGTCCTTTTAAGGCACCATACGTACATTATAGTTCACATACATACATGTCTGTAAAACATGTATATTTTAAAATATTTTGGGGCTGGAGAGATGGCTCAGTGGTTAAGAGCATTGCCTGCTCTTCCAAAGGTCCTGAGTTCAATTTCCAGCAACCACATGGTGGCTCACAACCATCTGTAATGAGGTCTGGTGCCCTCTTCTGGCCTGCAGGCATACACACAAACAGAATATTGTATATATAATAAGTAAATAAATAAATAAATAAATATATTTTAAAAGTACAAACCATATAAAACAGAATTCACAACTATTCGCTCAGAAAATACTTAAAATCCAACTTAAAAAACAAACAAATATTATACTAATTTAATGAAATACTCTAAGAATTCAGAAAGCAATGAGCACAGTCCCAGCACATGAGAGAAGAATGATAACTAAGAGTTTGAGGCAAGAACAAGAGAGAGACCTTGTTTCAAAAAACCCAAAAGAAATTAAATGCAGATTAAGCAAAGAGAGGAGAGGCTAAAGGAATCCATACAGAAAAGTGCCCACACAGAAGTCACAGGACAATAACATACAGACACAGTTGGAGAAAATGGCAGAGAACAAATGTCATTAGGGAAATGCAGGGGCTACCTCCTTCTTGGGGAGAGGGTGGAATTGGCAGGTCACAGGCAAAGCATCAGTCTGTATGCTTTGGGATCAATCTGTTAGCAAACAGAATCAAAGGGCATCACAGCTCCACGGCTGTAATAGAGATGAATGGGGCAATATAGTTCCAAGAGTCAAAAGGCCTCGGGAAACAATGCCAACCAGAAGATACAAAAGGAAGACATCAAAGAGTAGTCAGCAGAAAATCTGAAATGTAGATGAGAAGCTCAGTCTGAGACACAATGGTCCCCTGTAGAATTTCCTATTAAATGCCAACTGAGCCAAAGTCAACTATGTATATAAAGGCAATCTCTGATCTTCAATCAAAAGTGCCAGTAAAGAGTTAGGGCAATTGGGACTCAAAAAAATGCAAGGTATCTGGCTAGAAGCCAATGATACAAAATGAACTCTTCCCCATCCCACCAATCCTCCAAGAGTCAGGCAGTCTAGGCCTAAAGGTCTCATGCTCTTCCTCTGAACACCACTCCAGCTTGCAAGGCCTAGCTGCTCCTTGGTGACTAGCTCAATCCCCACTGAAAACAGGTAACCCATTGAGCTCTACAGATAAACAAAAGCCAGCTACACTGGCTGCTGTTTAACTTCCAAAAGACATAGTACAACACAGTTCCCAGTGCAGATGGACTATCTAGACCGGCTGCCCCAGCTCTACAATCAAAAAGGAACATATAACTGCTTTCCCATGGGCAAGAATTCCAGGAAGGAAACATTGATATCTTAACAGTCTTACCTTTCAAGCCAAGGTTTAAAACTAAAAAAAATGTTTTCTTCTGTGTGGCTCCTTGCCCATTACAGGTTATCCTGGTGACAGCTATCTTCCAATTTACCGCATTAGCAGATTAGCAGAAATAAGAGAGGATACTGCATCAAATAGTGTTCCTGTAAAAACAAAAACAAAACAGATAATCGCATGTGTTGTGTTTTGGTCTGATGACAGCTACCCTTAAAAATAATACTGGCTCAAGGTCTTGATTCCCTCAGAGCTGTACCTCAGAGAATTAAAAAGCCCAAATTGAAGCTTTTCTATGTGAACACAGAAAAAAGAGATAATCCTATACTCCAATTTTTATTACACACTGAAGAAGAACCTAGAGATAAATACAGACACCACAACAGCACTGGGAGGATGACACTCTCACAGAAGGCTGCTACAAAAGCACTACACTTTAATAAGATACAAAGCAAAAGACTGGGAAGATGACTCAGCAGTTTAGAGCACTAGCTGCTATTGCAGAGGATACCCTGGTTTGATCCCCAATACGCACACAGTGACACACAACTGTCTGTAACTCCAATTCTAGGTGATCTGCCAAACTCTTTGACCTTTTCACACACCACACACAGTGCATACATACTGGCAAAATACTCATACACATAAAATTGTGCATGTACATATGTGTGTCTATGTAAAGACACTAGACACAACTTAGAAGAGTCTCCTTCATATGCCCTGATATGTCTAAATGAGAGTTTACTAGATTCTGTATAGGGCATTGTCACTGATGTGTCTGCCAAGCCATAGTTTCTAATGTCAACTAAGCAAACTGGGGAAAAAAATGAACATTATCTATACAAAGCACTTGTTACCTAATGCTACAGAAAAAAGACAACCTGGGGACTCTACACTTATTATTAATGCAGTCTATAAGGCCCTTACAAAAAACATTCCTTACCTAATGCCTTGTTTCAGTTAAACTTGCACCACACTGAGCAATACTTCCTTCTCAAGACAAATGGACATTATGCTGAATGCATGTTAAAACAAAATGAACTGACAAAAACGTTAACAAACCCAAGTTTAAAAAAATTAGAAGGAAGAATAATGCTAAAACCAAAGCATGTCACCATTTAAATGCTTTCTGAACATACACTCAGGAAAGCATTGCTGATCGTCTAGATTCCGCATGCGCCAGTATGCACTGCTTGAGTCCTTAGGCCAAACTTAATATGGTAGTATAAAAATTGCATTACTGCCGGGTGGTGGTGACGCACGCCTTTAATCCCAGCACTCAGAGGCAGGGGGATCTCTGTGAGTTCGAGGCCAGCCTGGTCTACAAGAGCTAGTTCCAAAAGCTACGGAGAAACCCTGTCTCGAAAATAAAAAAAAAAAAAAAAATTGCATTACTGCTAGGAGTGTAGCTCAGTACAATGCTTGCCTAGCACATATGAGTACCCTGATTCAATCTTCAGTTGTGTGTGTGTGTGTGTGTGTGTGTGTGTGTGTGTGTGTGTGTGTGTGTAGACAAAGAACCTGTCACCACTAAAGGTTAAGCCTAGTTCCAACTATCATTCTCTGTTAAGGTTCCAGACAGCCCTTTGCTATGCGTGGTAGCACACCCTTTAATCCCAGTACTCAGAAGACAGAGGCGGATGGAGCTAAGTGAGTTTATGGCCAGCCTGGTCTACGTGTTGAGTTCAGGGCTGTCAGGGAGCTGGGGGATGGGGGTGGGAGCACATGACGCAGAGACCCTGTCTCAAAAAAGCAACAAAAACTAAGTTAAGACACTCTTCAAATCTTCAAAATGTATATATATACAAAAATTGGCACTAAATTTGTCTATTTCCAGGTCCCTCAAGCTAGTCTGCAATCAATTCTAAATTCCACCAATAACCACCTATTCTGCCCACTTACAAGCAAAATACCAGGTCCACTCTTAACAGGTTCCCAGCAGTATCATCAACACAGTGCCTATAGTCCTTCCTATTTAAACACCAGAAGCAACAGTGAGATGGTTCAACACACTGTGAATCCAGACTGAGCTAAAATGTCTATAGATGTTGGGGCATCATCTATCCCTTCAAGAAAGAACTTTTGTTCAAGGGCCTATGGATTTTCATTTAGACTATGTTTTTGTTTTGCTTCCTGTTGCTATAATTTAAAACAAAAACAAACAAACAAAAAAACACAAAAATACCCTAAACAAAAGCAACTGGAAGGAGAAAGGGCTTTCTTGGGCACACAGTTCCTGGGTAACATCCAGCAGGGGGAGGGAGTCAAGACCACAGGAGCCTGAAGCAGCTGCTCACATGGGATCCACAATCAGGAAGCAGAGTGATGGATGCTGCTGCTGCTCAGCTCCCTCTCTCCACTTACACAGTCCAGGACCCAGCCAGGGAGTAGTGCCACCCACAATGGCCAGGTCTTTCTTCCCACTTCAAAATAATTCCCACATGTATGGCCAGAGGCCTGTTTCCCAGGTGACTCTAGATTCTGTCAAGATGACAGTTAACATCATAAACTGATTAAGGGAAACTCTGGGTGTGTGTTTAATACCAAGAAAATCTGTATATTTAAAAATGTTAGAATAGTAAGAAATACAGAAGAACAGAACTGTGTGCCAGAACAGTACTGAGACTGCTGGGTAAAGAGGAATAATCAATGTGCACTGAAAATAGATCTACAAAACGGCAGTAAAAGAATGTCTTTTGTTTTTTGTTCATGTCTACTCCCTAAAGCACAATCTACAAGCAAAAAGACAGCAAAATCAGGAGTGCTAGAAACAGAATATTGATCAAATAATATTATACTGAGATCCTAAATCTCATCCTTTCCTTCCATACTAGCAGATACCCATAAGCTAAAAGACCGTTCTTTGAATTGAGACAGCCTACCTCAGTCACAATGAAAATTAAAAGAGCTACACAGAACCAATGCCAGGCCAAGGAAGGTCACACCCCATCATGGGGTGGAGAGAGAACAAAACATGACTTAAAATTTTACTGGAGCTCACTAACCAAGTGAGCAGGACTAGTGATCACTATAATGTCCAACTAATAAGCCCTGCCTAACACTGAAGCTGCTGCCCATCAGCCACTCTCATCTGTTAACCTTAAAATAAAAGTTCAGGGTTTGGTGTCCCAGGGGTGGGGTGCTCAATGGTTAAAAGCCCAAGTTTGGTTCCCAATATCCATGTTAAACAGTTCCCAACTGCCTCTAACTCTAACCTCCAGGGGATCTGACAACTACTTCTTCTGTCCTCTAGGGGCACTTATATTCTTATGTGCACAAACCGAAATACTCCCCCACACACATGCAAATAAAAGCAAAATAAAATGTTTAATAACAGGAAGTTCCGTTTAAGCTGTTCAAGAAACTTCAAAACAACTAAATTAGCTTCCTATGCGTGTATTCAGGTGTGCTGCTGAAGATGAAACTTAGGTCTCAAGTATTTCCCATACAAGCTCTATAGGAAGTGACCCTCCAGCCTCTCCTTAACTCCTTCAAAAACTATTTGCTGAGTTTATTCTCTTGCACAACACTGAACGTACACAAGTAAGGAACTGATGAACCATAGCTGCTCTACAGTAACCTCAATGGCAATGCCTATGCTTCAAGTCAGAGTCACACGTAATTGAAACCAAGTCTCCCATCATCTAAATACATTTTTATAAAACTTGTTTTCAGCATTTCTGTCTTTTTTGAATGTCAGTTTTGAATGCTGGGTATAGATTTTTGGCGTAATGATAACTAGATGAGGTCAACTTGTCTCAATACTGTTGATGATCTTAATCAGTTAAGATGGCAGTAAGATTTCTTCACTGTAGAGTACCCATTTTCTCTAGTGACTCATCAGTATGTAATCTGCAAGAAGATATGAATAAATGACACTCTTGGAGCATTCTCTTGAAGAGTTTCAGGACTCACTGAAAGCCTAGCATGAAGAATATCACAGTAAACAGAAAATTGCAAAAAAAAAAGAACGATACAAATATACAATGTACACTTAAAAAGTCACTGCTGTTCCAGGACAGGCCCCAAAGCTACAGAGAAACCCTGTCTCAAAAAACAAACAAACAAAAAAGTTATTGCTGCCTCCAGAAAGATCAAGATAATGTCTCACTAAACACCAAGTGCCACTGGGGGTAGGGGTTCAAAATTTAAAGACTCAGAGCAGAAACTAAAAACTGAATAGAAAGGTTTTAAGATAATGAGAACAGAAAACAAGGAAAGAAATTAGAGAGTTCCTGAAGGAGACTACCAGAAGAAACTGAAATCACTGGAAGTTCATGAGCCAGCCAGGAAGAGTAGCCTGGGGCTTTCACAAATAATCAAAAAGATAAGAAGCTTTGGGTTTCCTCAAAGTCACACTAGAAAGCTAAAGAACTGTGGAAGTTGTGTGAAGGAGGAGAGGAAGTGAGCTTAGTGGGAAGCATCTGATAGGTACAAAGCAGCCCCTAAAATACTCACCCATACTCATTAGGATGGTTACAATTTAAAAAATAAATAAACTCAAACAGTCTGTGAGGATGTGGATAAATTCAAACCTTCATGCACTGCAGAGAGAAATGGAAAATACTATAGGGACTGTGAAAAATAATCTGTTGGTTCCTTAAAGTAATTAAAAATACTTACAAAACAAACCATATAAGAAAAAAAATTACCAGATAACCCCGCATTTCCACTTCAGGTTCTATACAAAAGAATGTTAAGGGCTGGGGATTTAACTTGGCTAATAGAGTGTCTGCCTAACACCACAATATCCTTGGTTATCTCATCGCATAAACAGTGTATTGGTGCCTTCCTGCAATATCATCATCACTTAAGGGGGGGAGGGAATCAGAAGTTCCTGATTATCTGAGCT